>NW_028288541.1:0-333026 GCF_059628265.1 Tinamus guttatus | reverse complement strand
CTTTTATCCTAAATTAAGACCTCATGGTACTAGAATATTTTCTAACCAAAAGGTCTCCTAAGCAGGAGCAAAAATCTTTGTTTCCCAAGAAAGGGGTTTTGAGGTCTAATGAAAAGTGGAAGCTCATATTGCTAGTTTTCTCACTGTGGAAGCATTGTCACGGACTCTTTCCTTGTTGTTCATTTTCTCGATATTTGTTGGTGGTCAATACCTTCAGCCTTCTGTAAAATTTATTTGAAATTAATTCGTGTATAGAAAGGAATAGACAAACACGCATGAATATGAAGAAAAAGCATGAGCTTCTTACCTTAGAACAAAAAAACAGACAGGAAAATAATAATGAAATAAGATTTGGGGCTTGGGTATGGAAAATACTGAAATAATTGCTGATAATAGGTAACTTTCTAATTTTAAATGAACCTCTGTGCAAAAGCTATTTCAAGATAATGTGCGTAATGTTGGCTCTGATACCTCACTGCACACATAATGAAAAAGGGATCTTATATCAGAAGTTCTCAAATATTTCCATTAGAGGAAATAGATTTTCTCATGGATAATTGTTCATGATTATAAAATATCTCTGGTGTATCTAGAGTAATTTGCTTGCACAGAATTCAAGTGCAAGCAGGAAACAACTCATACTATTCTACATTATCTGTTAATTAGATTTAGCAGGGAGAAATCAGGAGGGGGGTCACTAAACTGTCATCTCTTTGAAACAGCATTGGGATACAGAGGCATGGATGCAGAGATGCAAAGTGTATGAGGCAATAAGAGCTTGTAAGATATGGAATGAGATAGATGAGGTGAATGAATATAACATGCAAATGAAGCACAGGACATCTACTGAGGGAGTAATTTATTTATTAGTAAGTAGAGATTGGTATATTGCAAAAAGAACTTTTTCTCTTCAGTCTGGATCAAGTGGTATTTATTAAAGTAGTATTTCAAGTGGGCTTTTTGTAGGGAGAAATGCCATTTAAGAAATTCAGATTCTGAACAACTCTGAAAGCTGGAATATTCCAGAAATGGAATTTTGCTGCAAGAGGTCTTAAGTGAATGATCCCTGGATAGGAGTAAATTAAAACATAATCTCTGCAAGAAAATGGGATAATATAGGACAAAAATACAATGGTGCAGGAGTCTATGGCAAAAAATCAAAGACAAGAGTTGTTGGACTCATCAGACTGAAACAGTGAAGAAAAAAGCGGCAGCAGCAGGACATATCTGTGAAAACAGCCTCATTGTTTTTGTACTGTATTTTAACCAGTAAGTCATACTGGCAGTTTTATATCAAAGTTTTTGTCTCGACATCTCATTTATTTACAGTGACATAAAAAATGAATATTGGCACATTCCTTATTTCTTGGCCTGTATCTAACATTAACTAATTAATTAACTAATAAAATATCACTAATTGCAGAGACAGCAGTACAAGCCAAGCTTCTGGAATATTTATTTTGATAGGAGATAGCACTGCAAATCATTGCTGAGTGCTGAGAACGGAGGGTAATCTGATGTGTTTTGCAGACAGAAATGCTTGCCTGACAGAGCATCACATTAATGAGGCAAACTATGACTTTTGCACAGTGGAGAGATCAAGACGTAAATATCAGGGTGTAACCCTGCAGAGGAAAATCCTCTAAAGACTTGTTGAAAGATGTGGTATCAAATGAATTGCTTACTTCTTAGAGACTGCTTTGATATTTATTGGTTCAAATTGCTCCACTGACTCACTCTTGCATAAGCTTTCATGCTCCATTTTAATCTTGACATTTTGGGAAGCCAGTCTGAGGCAGCATAATGACTAGGTTTTCACAGGATCAAAATGAAAAAGAAGAAGCTGGGCTGCAATAATTATAGCTTGTGCAAAAAAAAAAATACATTGAGAAAACAGAGTAGGGAATGATCATATAGTAGTAAGTTAAGCAGTAATGCCAAGGCGTTTAGAAAACAGAGCCCTCACTCTGGGAAATTAGGCAGTACTGTGCTTGGATTTCAAGGTAGACAAATAGTTGTTTGGTATGTGTTGGATGGGTCTTCTCTACTCAATCTTCCAAAGCCACATAGCTGAGACATTGTACTGAGGAGCTGCTGTCTGGCAACCAAAATTCTCAGTCCATTTGATTTCTGCATCTGGGGGACATGAGAGGAGGAGGGAAGAGGGAAGATATAAGCTGTGCTGAAACAAGTCTTGCCCTTTCAAAACACAAGAGCTTTCACTTCTCTCTTCCTCATTGAAACAATATGTAAAATGAGATGTATTAATTGATACTAAGCATAATGAGCAAGAACATGGGCAGCTGGTGAACTTCACCCTGAGCACTTAGTTTGACAGGATTGATGGGAAATGGCATAGAACTATTTGTAAGACACTTAAGAAAATAAAAAATAAAAGCTCTCTTACCACAGCTTGGAAAGGCCATGTTTTGAACTCAAAAAAAACAACCCCCCCCAAAAAAAACAGGCAGAGTGAGGCCTACTCTACTTTTAAGCTTCCACTTGGCCCCTAAGAGGTCACGTCTTGGTCTCACTCCACTCCCTGGTAGATGGGTGAGGGTGACAGCTGGATGCCCCTTGTTACCTTGAGTCTGGGACAACGCACATCCAGGGCAGGGAGGACTCCAGGACCAGTAGATTGACTGTAGTAAACACTTTTAATAGGGGAAAACACTAACATCCTTTAAATATTAATAAACGACAGACTCAAAGCAGACATTGAAGCCCACAAGGACAGTGATTCATTGCTCAGGAATTGGTGCCAATTTTAATTTTCAAGAAAACAATACCCACAGCCAGTAGATTGGAGCAGTCTGCATCTCCCTCTCTGCTACTTCTTGGTTTCATTGTCTGGACATGCTTTTCAAAATTGAAACAGCGAGAATGAAATCAGGAGTAGCTGTGGTTAACCCATTCATTCAGAGAAAGATATGTGCCTTTGCAACCAGAACAGGACTGATTCCTACTCAGCCTACTCAGGACTGTTAGTGGACCTTATTTTTAAGTGTGTTCTCTGGATCTTGGCCTCTACTTAGCACAATACTTATGACTATCACTTCTTCAGGGCAGAGATTTGTCTATGGTTCCTGATGGATACGGATTGTCCTCCACATCTCTGAGTACCACATAAAGAACATATTTGCATTCTTGGTCTTCTTGGAAACATCTGGAGGTCCAAGGCAAAGGAAGGAGAACAAGAAAGAGGCTGTACAGTGAAAAATCACATCAATCTGTCTAGAATAGATGCAGAAACCTATTCAAATAAACTAGAGTTTGGAAAAACTTTCATGATGAATGTATGATTTCTGAGCAGAACCCATATCTAGATAATCAAAGATTTATTTACTGCATTATTTTTATTGATTTATTTTTCTTATGTATTACCGTTCCATACAAATCTAGGGTGTAGGTGTTGAAAGCTGCGTAAATGACTACTGCTATGATGATGTGATGTTGTTTATCTCCTCTTGGTCTGTATAAGATTTCCACTTAGCTCATGAAATGGGCAAAATCAGAGACAACCTTGCCAGTGAATGAGCGAGCCTGGTGATGCCAGGGATCTGGTAGCACAAACACAGAGCTAACTTGGAGTAGAATGAATACAGAACATAGTTACTGTTTCTCACTATTTTTGAGTCTAGAATCTGTCAGCTTATCTGGCATAAAGACTAACAAAACAGTCTTTTAGAGCTGACTTTCTGGTTTGAGGTCTTTCTACAAATCTTTTCTTGTAATGAATTATTACAAGACCAATCTCCATGACAAAAAGATTTTGGTTTTGTTTGGTTTGGTTTGGTTTTGTACCAGTACTCATCTTTGGAGTATTTGTCTAGAAAAGTGGCGATGAATTTGAACTATTCATCTGATATTAAATGTCAATAGCAAAGTGTGGAAATAAATGGAAGTTTTAATGTTTCTTTCATTCCACTTTTTAACAGAAGTAGAGTGCCAAATTGTAACAAATGCTGTTACCTAGGAGTAACCACTTAAAATTTATGTGGACAGGGTAGAAAGACACAAAAAGACTGACCCACACTGAATCTTTTTTTGGTTTTGGGGGGGCTTTTTGTTTTGCATTGTTTGGACCTACATAAGTGCACATCAAGACCAAATGTATTATTGTGAACTTGGGTCAAACTGTCATAAAAACAGAAAACTAATAGGACCAGATATTCACAGTCCATGAAGCAAAGTACTGAGACATATCTGATTAATCAAAGGACCATAAATGGCCCATGATTACTGATTATGACTTCAGATATAATGAATCCTCCACTTTAGTTCTTTATATCTCGAATACATTTATCTATATATATATTGTATATGTTAGACACAAGATCTAACATTTAATAAAGATCACTCCTATACTAGATTTAGTCTAGGCATAATTTCTTTTTTCTCTCCCATTGATTTCTTCACTCCCACCCACCTGAAAACCAATTCTGATTTCTTTTTGATTTCTTTTTTAGATGAATAACTACATCTCTGCAGAAAACAACAAAAAAAAATAAGAGTCTGTCTCAAGACAAAGTCAATCACATTCTCCAAGAGTTTTTCACTTCAGTTATGCTGTGGGCTAGTCCATATCATAGGTGCAAATCTCTCTGTGCTTTATAGGACCATAGACAGGGATGTGGCAAAAGGTAAAACCAGGAATTATGTCTTTAAGGGCTCGTCGGAGACACTTGTAATCTCGTTTTATTGGTGGTACCCTCCCCAGCATAATGAACTTTGATGAAATAATGAAGTAGCTGTGGCGCCTGTGAAACAGAGCAGGCAGCTTTGCCAGAGAGAGACCTCCCATGAACACGATTGCCCTGGCAACAGCTCTAGACTGCAGTGAAGCCAGAAACTCTGGCAAGTCACCCCTTTCCACGTCCTCACTCCCTGCACTCTTCTTTTTGAGCCTTGAAAAATAAAATGCAGTTGTCCATTTAGGTCTGTGGTTGAAGGATATAGCTTTAAAAATCATGAGAAATTGGGTTGTTTATCTACTGGGTTGTTTAAAATGGCTCCAAGGTCAGCAGCCAGCAAAGTTACAGAAACCATAAGGCTGGCTCTGCCACTGAATAAGTTCACATGTCTAAGGAAATGAATACATGGAAGACTTTAAATAGCAATATTTTTAATTCAGCAAGGTTTCCACCCCCTGCCAGCCTTGGAGAGAGCGCAACAGATGGTAATAGGAATCTGTAAAATCATCATTGTTGTTTTTAAGCAGTTGGATCTGCAGAGCACAAACATTTAATAATGGATATAATTAAATTCTTTGCTAGTTAGTTTGACTCAAGAGCCAGTTGGCACCATAATGCCATTTCATTTACATAATATATATAGCAATTGTGATTCAGAGAACTGTGATTTTACAGAGCTGGAACTACAGATGGAATAAAGATAAAAGAAATCAGAGTTAGGAACACCCCTCTGATAATCTGCCTCATATTCACAGTTTAGGTATTCAGAATCTAATCTTTATAATCAAACTCAGGTCCAAGTAAGCTAAGTGTACAGACATTTTCAGTTTGACTAATGATTTTGCATGCCCAAGTTTCCAGATGATTAAATGAAGATGTCTTCAAGTGACTTGATTTTGATAGACAGTATTATGCCAAGCCTGAAAATCAGTCTCCCCTAGTGGTAGAAATCCCATGGGATCAACTAACTTCATGAGATTTCTGCCATCTTTATGATGAACTGTTTGGAGAACTGCTGACCACATTTTCGAATTGTTGAATATGAAGCTACCTTTGAAAACTTCACCTAAAGTTGATCCAGATGTTTAATCTGAAAATCATCTACTTGGCCCATCGCTAGAGAAGAACAAAGTCATTTTTTAGCTGAAAGTGAAACTGCAGCACTTTCCTATTTGTTTTTTTTCTTAAACAAACATCAAATTATTTTAAGTCAGAGAGGCTGAGTAAAGCTAGCTAGTTTTGTTTATCATCGGGAATTTTCATTTTGAAACAGGTCTCTTACTTTAATAGGTTGGTTTTCTGCCACCCTTGAGGTAGTAGTCTCTGAAGGTAGATGAATATAAATTGGAACAAAATCACAGCCAGGTTTCTTGGTAATATGCAGAGTATCAGACCCCAGTAAGGCTACCCAGGCAATAAGAAAATAAAAAGGATTGGCTGAAAGTACTGTCTTCAGATATTCCATTCTTCTCATTCCCTACCTTCTGCTACTAATCTATGGCCAACACTGTGGCTTGCTGTTCCCTCAGTTGTGTCTCTCAAGTCAGTGATATGACTGAAACAAAGAAACATGCTTTTTTTTTTTTCAGTTTTTCACTTCATCAACTGAATTCCATGGTCAGATTCCACAAACAGATCCAGAAATATCTGTGCTGGCACAAGTGAGGGAGATGGTACCTGCTGGAGCAAGGAGTGGGACAGAAGAGGTAGGACAAATGCGAACTACAATACTACTGTTGCTGCCATAGTTTGCAGTAGTAGGACAGTGCCATTCCGGGCGAGCAAGGACAGGCATTTCCACAGTCTATGCTGTTCTACCGAGGTACCAAATAGGCTCAAACTAGACTAGATCAAATGCATCCAGCACTAGTCATTACACTGATTCTGTGTTGTGCCCTCTCCAGCATAAGTCTCTGATTGATCCTGAATGTTTTCAGACGTGAGTGGCACTTGACATGTTGGGATGTATGGGATTTACGTTGCTCGTTGCTTGTGTGTCAATGGGGTCTGTTTTGGCACCGCTCAAATTCTACATCCATCCAGGTTAAACTGTACACGCAAGTCAAACAACTGTTGTACACACTCTAACCCATCTCTGTTCAGTTGTTAACGAAGGAACAGCTCCCTGGTGTCTCTTTCACCTGAAGAAAGTAAAAGTACATGGTGTCCTTTTAATCTGGTAACAAAAGAGAACAAAGGCAAACAAATGGAGGCCAAATTATCTAGCCTTGAGATCTGAATTTACTCCATATTGAACTTCTGGTACCTACTTAATGAGCCCATGCTGTTGCTCGCTAGTGAGTGAGAACAAAGAAAAGTGACTCATGCTGCCTTGTTATTGTTACATAATCTATACAAGTAATTTATTTTTATGGTTAATTACTGGATTAGTTAGGTATATTGGAAATGTAGGGATGTGGCAAGACTTAGGAGAGATTCAAACAGGTGTCCAAAAAAGTGTGCAAAATGTATATGTATAAAAAATAGAGGAAAATCTGCATAAATTATGACTCCTTTTAGGGCTGATCATTTATGTTCATGACTCTAAGTGCAGTTGGACTCCTTTCAGTCTCAGTAGGCCCTTGTCCTTAGGTTGGTCAGAGGCTTTTTTTGCAGTGACAAACACCCCCCCCTTTCTTTACCTCTGCAAATAATTCCTGCTCTTACCTGCTGGGGGAACCTAGAGTCAATATTTGGTGACTTCTCACCCAAGTACAGAGAATCATTTGCCTATCCCCCAAAATTGCTGTCTGTATTAATCACTACGGACCTGTGAGAATAAGGGATATAAATCTTCCCAACCACACTCAACTGCTGGAGATTGCTTGGTGTTATTTATTAAAAGGTAGCAACAATAATTACCCCAAAGTGTCTGGATGCATCTAACTATGTAGTAGGCAAGCAAGTATGCATTTGAAGCTGCAAAAATCCATTGCTCATGAAGTGACCTAAATTGGCATTGCATGCTGAGGCATCGGTCTAATATGAAATTACTCCTCTGTTTTTATAGTAACGACCAATTAAGGATCAGCACCTCAGAAACCTCAGGTGGCTGTTTTACATGGAATAAACATTGACCTTGAAAACCGGCCCCTGTGCAGTCCTAGTGCTGATGTGTTCTGAAAGGGTCGGCTCGTCACCATGGTGTCAGCAGGGGTGAGTTGTGTTTGGCTGCTGAGGCTGGTATGGCCCCGGTGCCAGAGATTAGTTGTGAGCAGGGAAGTTGCTAGGAGGCTGCAGTAAACACGAATGCTCTCTGCTGTCCCCACCACTCCGCTTCAAAGTCATGCAGTGCAACCATGAAAGTACCCGGCGCTCCTCATACCTCCCTTAACAACATGTGGTGCATGGGCTGGGAAGTCATATTGTGCTCCTTCAGGTTTTTTTAAAACAAATTTTTATTTAACCTCTGCCTTGACCCAGCACGTAAGTGTGTTGCCCAGCTATGCTCCATTTCAGTTTATTTAACCAGAATGTTTGCTTACTCAGTGACCACTGGAGGGGAACTACTGTTCTTGTTAATTCCACAATGGGTATTTGTTGTTTCTTGTTTTCTGACATTTTCTTTATGACCCTAATTGCAGAGTTCTTGTTTTCAGATAATAAATGCACGTGTCTATTTGCTCAGGTATTATGCAATTGATCTCCAGCTATTAATTAAAGAACTAGACTCAATGTCTCTGAACCTGCCTCCGGATATTTGTCCTCATTGTGTCATACCTTGGATGCACAAACAGGGAAACCGCGTACAGCTCTGCATATACACTAGTCATTCCCTTTAATAAAGAAGTCTGAATTCTGGAGTTTGCAAAATAGGATTATACAGAGCAAGAATATTTTTCTGATGGGATTTTTATTCTTCCTTCTTTCCCTAGGCTGCCAGCATTTCTCCCAAGTAGCTGACAAACACACATAATGAGCCATTTGCTCTGCACTGTTCTTAAAATGCCTTAAAGACTACAAGGAGTTTATTTTTTTCCCTTATTGCTTTTGCTGTTAATAACAGGACAGACCATGGCTGGCACTGGGAGCAGGATGAAGATTTCATGGATGAAAAGAAAAATGAGAAATTCCAAATTCATTGCAGAGAGAAGACTGATTAGCTGCTTTCACTTCCAAGAGCCCATTTGGACAAATATGTTACATGATCCTGTGAACAAATTGTTACTTTTCCAGACTGGACTGATTTCTGTGTAAACACTTTACAGTAGCAATGTACAAGAATCCAATCCAAAGCTCATCTAAAATAGACACTCCAGAACATTTGGAACTTGTTAGGCTCCAGAAGGGAAAAGGAAAGAGACTGCTAAAAAGCTTTTCGCCTTCTAAATGTCCTCATTTTTATAGTTTTTTAATGTTCTAACAAAACTCCATGAGAACTCCAAAGCTCTTCAAAGCCCAGAACAGCACGGGTCCTTGCATACAGCACAGGTACAGTTTGAGGGAGAGGCAGGAATTTTTTTCAGTAGTTACTAAGAAGTCATTACACTTGAAGAGCAAGGTTAATGAGCTTGGGAAGCCGGGATTTGGTTTCTGCCCCTTTCATACACTTCCTGTTCCCCTTGGGAAAATCTCCTAACCTCTTTGTGACTCAATTTCCTTACATCCAGATGAGAACTGCGTTTTCTGACTTCACAGGGAGTGTGTTTGTAAAACTGTTGAGAACTTAAAGGGATGAACCTACAGAAATACAAGTTTTTATCACCAGCAGATAAAGTTGCTGTATCTCATTGAAGCCAAGAAGTTTCCAGCTGAAGACTCTGCCACTGGAAAATGCTTGATCCTATGAAACCAAAATGTTTGGTCAAAAAGAATTGATTTTGTTTTATTGCATATTAAAACTTTTCTGAGAATTTTTCTTTGAGGTATTTCAACATTTTCAGCGCAGTTACCTATATTATTTTATCAGGTACAGAAAAGTCAAAATGACAGTGTTGATCTTATCTGTGCCAAGCCCTCCAACCTCATAAATCCATTGTGTTTCAGTAGGCATTGTTTGATTTTTATAAATCTTCATTTCTGAAGCAGAACTGTACTGGAAATTGTAATTGACTTTTTTTTTTTTCCATTCCTTGACAGAAAAACCACCACTTACTCCCCGAACACAACAAAGTTCTGTCTGTCCTTCTGAATGGTCATAGCCATCCAAAGATGTCCAGAAGCATTATCTATACACAAACTAAAAGCACTAAATTTATTTTAGATCTGAAAGTGCTGTCAGAAACCTACAGTGAACACATCCTTAAATAAGAGATTTGAACTGCTGGCTAGATCACAAGCTGGAAATACTGATTTTAAAAAAAATCCATCCCTTGGACAAACAAAATATTTTTCTCCCAGATATTTAACAGCTATCGTTGCTTTCATCATTTGTGTTACTAAGTGTGACATGAGAATCTGCATATGGTTACTTAGGTTAGAATGGAGTGCTGAATGGACACTTCTGTATGGAGATGTACCATGCAATACAGTATTGTAACATTTTGGCATAATTCCATTCTACATAATAAGATGAAATCCATGAGAACACTGGCATAATCTCTTGGCTTCACAGGCTTGGCTGCCGCAGGCACACAGCTTCTGAAGGTTTAAGAACTTTTATCCCAGTTCAGATAATATTGTCAAAACTCGAGTTGTCATCAACGGAATATAATTGGTTGTCCAAGTCTTTACTGTCTCTACACTAGTTTAATAACAAGCAATTAGCTGAATAAGTCCAATTAATGCCTGTATATAGATCTGAGATTGGAGTAGGATTGTAGGTCAAGTTTAATTTTAAAATGCATTAAAATTTCTATCGCTTTGTACACACCCAGGGCCATGCTATTATGGGTTTTCCCATTAACACGTGATTCATTATTTGGACTCAGAGCCCAGATCTTGCAATGTATGAATTTAATCCCTAAAGCCTATCTAGAATTGCACCAGTCACCATGAATGGAGGCTCCCTCTTTCTTTCCCCCAATAAATCTACTCAGTTTGGTAATACTGGTGAGTGAGAGTAAAAGGGAAGTTGTTGCACTGTTATTTATGTGGAACAGTGCCTTGAAATTGTAAGCACACACTCTATATTAGATGGAACATCTTCACAGAGGATCCACAGGCTTCCATGGTAAAAGCCCCATTGGATCCGCACCAAAACAATGCTATATTTTTCAGTAAACATTGCTTTAGTTTCAAGAGCAATTGCGATTCATGTATTTTAATGGGTGACTCGGTTGCTCCTTGCTTCAGGGCTCTGACAAACTAGACTTCAGCTCTTAGCCCAGACTATGACAGTGCACAAGCAGGGAGAGTCAGTTTGTAGAGCTTTCCCACTGAAAAGAAACATTTGTTTTTGAGATTAACGGACAGGCTAGGAAAATTTCACAGCCCTCTAGACAAAATGTTGTCAAGCCATTAGAAGTACAAAAGGACATGTGGCTGTTTTGCAAGCCAACTCATTTACCAAGTGGCATTAAAAGCTCATCTCGCTCCCTGTTGTGAAGTTCTCTCTATTAAAGCATAGAGCATCATAATAATTGTAGGTGTGCACTTTAGGTCCTCTCTCACTCCTCTTGGCATTCAGAATGAGCCATGTTTGTCACACACACTCCAAAGTGACTTTTCTGTGAACGGTTAGATAAATGCTCATCTTCAACCACTATTGGGTCTCTTTTGATATTAAAATTAACTTTAAAGCTGTTTCTTTTTATTTCATTGGCATTAGAGTTGAATTCATGATCTCAGTGAGATTTTTCCTCTAGCTACTGTCACATTCAGGTTCTGAAAACTGTTAGATAGTAACAGTAGTGATGATACTAAAAAAAAAAACTACATTTCTCGCTATTAAAATTCCAAACTTAAAAATTGTTATTGTGGTTTGAAGGTAATAAAGGTTGCTTTTTTTGACTTTGTCAAGGTCAGTGTGAAACACTGCAGTTTTGTATAAAATTAATGCAAGGAAATACAAGATCAGAATATCATCTGTAACTGTTAGACCCAAGGTTTATCTGGTCCGAATCCTGTGTTTGTAGGAAACACATAAACATACAGACCCATTCTACTCCTGCTATGTCCTTCAGGCTTCTAGTTCAAGGTGATGTATGGATTTTATGGTGCAGAAAATCAGACTATTAATAGCTACAGATGGATTCAATCTATCAAAAATGTGAGTAATGTCTTTTAAATCAATTTGTACCTTTGGCCCTGCAAAATCTTAGAGCAGTAAGCTGCATAAATTACAGAAACATTTTGTGAGCAAGTACTTCCTTTGTTGTTTTGAAGGTTGTTCCATGGTAGTCTTGGAGAGAATCCCTTGATTCTTATGTTGGGTAAAGAGAAACCCAGTTTAGGTAAGGTAAACTGACAGCAATGATCTCAGTGGGTTATTAGTGTTTCTGATGCACAGTTTAAGAGCCAGATTTTACATCATCCATCAACGGATGCAAATATGTATTTAATTTGCACAGTTATTGCAGACTTCTGTATAATATTGACTAGTTGCATGCTCAGACGGGCTAATGCAGGACTGCTTGCAGCAGCAAGTGGTACCTGTATATATTTATTGAGGACTTGATGTCACATTAAAGATAATCTCTTTAACCACTAGTAAAGTAAGTCAAATCACTAACAGTTTAGCACTATGTACAAGCCACATATTATCTTTTAAGGAGCCAACATCCATTTTTATCAATGGATACTATGTTAGAGAAGAAATCATCTCAGTTTAGCCAAAGGTATCAGAAATGTGCACTAGTTAAACAAAGCTTTAATGTAACAGAATGACTGCCATATTCCTTTCAAAGTGTAGGTCCAGGATTAGTGAAACTTCTGATTTTTTCTTTGAGGTTCCTAGCTATTTCACTACAAAACATGGAATGGCTATACACGATACACATATATATCTACAGATGTATACTCAACAAGTTTTTACATCAGCAAGGCCTTTGGCAAGGCACTTTAGAGACCTTAGTCTTTGAAGTAGTGAAAAGCCCCCTGTGCACAACAGACTTGTAAATCCTTACTTATCACGCACAGCACAGTGAAAAGGAAGAGTTGAAGTTTGTGCTGAAATCTTGCCCAAAATCAAACCACTAATAGAGCCAAAGGTTTTCATGAGAATGTCCATAAGAACTCAACTAGTGAATTATTTTCAGAAAGTTTATTTGGCAATTTGGATGGACTCAGCTGACTCCTTTGCTTGGTTCCTACAACAGGTATATTGTGGAGAAGAAGAGGAAGGATTTCAAAGGGGAAATGCTATGAAAGCCCTACTGCAAAGTCAAGACAAACAGTTGATCTAATAACAGCAACAGAAAAGAAATAAATATTTTTTAAAAAGCAATTATAACACTGCAATGACTCATCTTGGTGGTTAAGCAAAGTACTCTACACAGATCAACGGAATTAAATATTTCATAAAAGAAAGCAAGATGAAAACTATTCATATGAAACTGTGTATTACACTGATTTATGACAGGACAACACGAGTGTAAATCATTGCCAGAGTTCTTGTCTAGCTACTTCATGATAACTGAATAATCACATCACACAGTAAGATATAAATGACTCATTTAACTTGATGTAAGAGAAATCATGGAATATGTTGGAGTTTTAGGAACTTGAGTCATACATATAGACCCACTTCGACTTTCTGGTCTTAAGAGACTTTAAATAGCTTTGAAGTGAGGCTATTTATAAAGAAAAATACAAATTAATTAAGTTAAATTTACAAGCTAATACACAAAGGACAAATATCTGACCTAAATGAATGTTTGACAAATAGAATTTAAATAACAAATATGCAGCATGTCACGAAAGGACATTGTAATGATTATGGAGCTTAAAAATAAGTTCATTTTTTTCCAAGGCTGTCTGGTTTCAAAGATACTTAGAACCTGATTCTTCTCCAGCATACATTAGTGTCAATCAAAAATAACTCTGCTCAGGTCAATGGATTTACACAATTGCAAAATTAGTATAAGTGAGAGGACAATCAGTGCTTTTGTATGCTACAAAAATCTCCCTTAACAGCAACACCAGTAGAGAATGAGGCAGAAGGTCCCTTTCCAAAACAGGTTGGGTGGATAAACAAGAAAAACCTGCTAAGCTTGTGTGAGGACTTGTAGGAGGAGTCATAGCCTAATTTAGCCATTAATTCGCTCCTTTAAGATTTTTCCTTTCCCATTTTCTACTTCAGCTCACATTTTTAACAATAGTTGGTGTATAGACTCATCAGACTGCAGAAGTGTGCTCTCCATCACATAGGACCCACAAAAAAGCATGAAAGTTTAAATGTACGGGTTTATATGGGAACAATGGCTTTGGGGTTGTTCCTTGTGATGACTGGCAAAGGGTGAGTAGCGCCCATTCTATCTTGGGCCTGTTCTGAGGGCTTGTCATGTCCTAGGCCTCCTTCTGCAGAGTGCTGCTATCACCCCATTGGAGACCTGGCATGCCAGATGCAGGTGGTTGCTCTATCTGTGCTTTGTCCAGGGCAATGTGCCCTCAGGAGACACATTCTCAACTGCAGACTCATGTTACAAGATCGCCCTCACTACGCGCACTTCAAATGTAGGCACATTTATACCATAGGACATCTCCATTCTGTGACCAACAAGGGACTCACCAAAATTTGACTAGCTTGTAATGGCTATTCAAGCAAGATGTTTCTGTGCAATCCATTTTGACAGATAACGTCAATTTGCTGTTGGCTCAGTGCATGTAAACCATCAATGGCTAGGGAAGGAGAAGAGCTAATATAGAAAACTTTTCTGTTGAGTGGCTCTAGATTGTAGTTTGGTCAAAGTGTGTTGGTTCACCTTGTGCTGCAGCAGATCAGATTCCTAGATCACAGAAGCAGCTAAAAAAGTTAGCTCTAAGCATATCATTGCTGGAAGACCTAGTAGAATCAAAGGCAAAAACAAAGTGAAAATGCATGAGAAGAAATCCATACTTCTTCCAGATGGATTCCTCAGGCTACAGACAGTCAGGATTTGAGAAAAGAAGATGACTGCAGAAATGCTTCATTGACTTTAGACTGTAATATACCATCTTTCAAATAGCAAGGAGATTATGCTTACATCAATAGACATTTAAACTTGTCAGGTAGAAAGGAAAATGCTCAGGCCAAAGCTTTTGTCAACAAAACTTCCTCAAAATCAGTGGGACTTTGCCAACAGATTAAGTCACAAATAATTTACCCAGAGAATATGAAGTCAACCAACTTTAGAACTGTGGGAACAGCAACTGTTGAATAAAACATTTGTGAATATTGTTTAACTCATGGCAATTATAATGTAGAATTATAGAAAGATCAGTATGTTACACACAAACACAGAGCAGGCTCTCAGCTGATGGCATTAGAATGGCTTCCCTGAAATTCATGTAGCTAAATTGCCTTGGGCCACAAATTGTATCAAACTCTTGGGAATTTTTTTCCTCCTTCCAGGCTTACATTGGCAAGAGCTATTTGACTGACTGTTTTAGAATTATTTAGTGGAGTAGATGATCGTTTCTGTCTGTTATGAAAGCTAATTTCTAGATTATGGGAAAAAATAATCCAATTTTTCCATAGGAGACAAGAGTCATCTGCACAGGGGACATATGATAAATCAGGAACCCTGCCTAAGGGCCCTATTTGTTATGGCAGAGGATCTTCGCCAGTGCAGGACTGCTCTGGAGACACATTCCTTCAAAGGTGCTATCTGTAGTAGAAGAGCCTTCACAGGCTACCTAGTACCCAATGCAGTTTTCAGATTAAGCTTCAGGGAATGGCAAGGGTGATGGAAGAGATAACCACCCACGCAGGGGGATGGCACTGCCATTGCTCTCAGTGCGGAGTCCTGTTTCTTTACCCCCATGCACTTGTTGCATCATGATCTAACCCAGTGTGAGAACACATGAACTTGTGCTGTGATTTTCAGTAACCACCATATCAAATATTTCCATTCCAGTAACCATATAAAATATTTCTGCGGCTTTGCCCAACAATGCTAAGACAGTCTGGTTGTTTTTTTTCTCATCATCTTCAAGCAAAAATGGAAAGAAGTATGGCAGACTGAGCTTTTTTAGGCAGTATTATTCTAATTTCCTTCTCCTCAAGGCTCTCAAGCTGTGTATTCACTATTCAGTGAGTTCAGTGAGGTACTGACGTCTTTGATCTTTTCTTCTGGTCTTGTTGACAAACAGTAATAGACAAATTTGGAAATATCATCTCAGCTCAACTCTAAGGAGGCTTCTCATTTTATGGTTTAGCTTCCTAGGATTTTAGAAGGGAATCCCACCTGCAATGGCTCATATAGCCATTTGTGACACAGAACGTCCCAGTTACTACATAGGAATGCTGAAACCATTTTATTTTCTCCCCTTTGATTTTTATTGGTTGAGCTCCCAGTCTTTTGTGAGTAATTATACCATTTGCTTTATGTCTTGCTTTTATAATGACTAATACAAAAATATATGTACAAGCAAATAGAAGTATATTACTGAGTGATTAACAATGAACAATTAGGATTAATTAAGGCAATTATTTTAATAAATAAGAATTAGTAAAATATATCCATAAACAAACCTATGGCACATATTAAGCATGGATGATGCAGGGTAAAGAAGAGCTGTGACAACTGGGAAAAGAGGCAGGGAGGAGACAGAGATGATTAAAGAGAAATATTTGTGTACTTGTGTATTTGTGTAAATATAATTAAGAGTAGGACAGGATGGGCATATCCAGACTCCTATGTCATTTGCAAGGATATTTCATTTGATTACCGCTAGAAATGGGATTCACACACAGTCATTCATGTCTAACCATGTCCTAAAACTTTCATTCTTTCACAGTGACACAAAGAAGTCAGAAAGGCATAAAACTGTCCTAAAATGCAGCAGACAAATTCCTCCTTGTCTGTCACTTTGAAATAACTCAGTTTTGCAAGTGAATTTTGTGATGGCATCAAGATGATGATCTGCTCGAGAGTCTCAGATGTGGGAATTAAATTTTAGTTATCTAACCTGGAATTGCACCAACATAACTGAGATCAGAACATAATCCCTCTTAGTTTTCTGAACTTATTTATGAAACTCTTCAATAGCCACATTTTTACTAGTTTTAGATGAGCTTAGGTAGCTTGCCTTATGCTATTTTGCAGCCCCCTTCTATCTCCTCATGACTTTTAGAAAATAAAATGCCTTGGCTAGCCATACGGAAGGGTGGCACCACAAGTTAGAGGTTTATATGGGTTAATCGCTCTAATTAAATGGGTGTGGTCTATTACTGGCCATTACCAACCTCTGGCAAAATAAGATCAATAGAAAGATTCCTCTAAAGTTGTAAAGATGAAATAAACCTCAGGATTTTATATGATCAGCAGTGCCCATAATTGAAAAGCCCTTCTTCAATTAAGTGATTTAGTAGACTAGAGTGCTTAGATTAGAATCAAAACTCAGTTAATTGTTGCTAGAAGGTTTATAACTAAAATGATATGGAAATATAATGAAACATTTAGTGTTACAGACACTGAAAGCAGGAAACTCGGGAAGACTGTTGAGTCAAACAGGCATTGTCAAGAATATGACCTGCTTCCATATTATTCAGTAAATAATGTGCACTTTAGAATAAAATACTGTTAACTCTTCTTTCATTAGATGTAGGAGCATAAAACTGTCAGTCCCACAATCAGAGTATCCTCTTCTGCAGGACAGTCCAGCTGCTGACTCAGTACTTTTTTGTCATCAAGAAGAACTTCAAGTCTCAACCAAGCCTTGTAGAACAACTTTCCTCTAGCAAATCACACTGCCTCTTTATGAATATTGAAGGTCAACAGAAAAATGTATCCATATATAGAGTTAAGAAACCAAAATCTCCAGCAGAGACTTTCTTAGTCCATGTATTCTTCCACTTGAGTTCTTTGTCTACTCTTTTCACCATGATTAAGGAACAAACTTAAGCACAAGGTTGTTTTTGTAAATTGGTAGCTAAATTTTCTAATTTGCAAATTTGGGTTTTTAGTTATTATCAAGGTCTTCTTCTGCCTATAACCAAGAGTATGTCAAGGATTACAATGGACTAAGCAAGACAGAGACCAGAATCATCTATGCCATAGGCCCAAGTCTAAGCTGGATGTCTGCAGGTATTTTACTAACTTGTTTTGAAGGGTAAAGTGCTTTTTTCTTAATAGAAATGAAAAAAAAAAGGTTTTAGGGGGGGAAAAGAAAGTCTGCTTCAGTCCATTTTCAGGGGGGAAAAACCCTACCACAGAAGAAGATCAGATTCATATTTTTCTTCCTTTTGAGACACATGGAATTGAAAGGCTCTTAATTCATAAACATCTGATTTGTTCCTCTTTAAAAGCTTCTTGAGTACTTAGTAAAGAAAGGGACCTCTCTTTTTATAACTACTTTGTCAAGTCAAGGTAGTGTGGTTCACTTGCAGCCATCAATGTCCACAAAGAAAATTACACACTGAGTGTTGACAGGCTTCCTTTTCTCAGTGCAATTGGAACCCAGCCCTACCAATGTGTTTTTGAGCATGTTACGACCATCTGATTGAGCCATCATTTTAACATATGCCATTGGCTTTTGTAAGCAGGCTCTTGCCTCACTTGCATGCTGCTGATAAAGAGGTCTCTACCGCAGCACTTCCCTCAGCCATAAACAGTTTTGGAGGGATCAGAAGGTTTAAAGGGAAGGACATCTTAAGGACTAGTGTTCAGAGTTGGCTCTGCTTTATATTTCACTACATAAGCAAACACGCACAATTTTCTGTTAAGGTTTTCATGAAGAGTAGTTCAACAGGCAATTTCCTGTACTAAGTAGTGTTATAATTAGGACTGCCACTGGAATGAAACACTATGTGCCCAGGTTATTGCATTACACCATGTTAGCATTTAATTGTTACATCTGAGAGACCTACACACACCCACATTTTGAGTGGGTAACTTCTCATACACTGCTTTTTACATTATGGCTTTAGATTCCCTTTAGTATTCCTCAATAAATGTATTTATACTCCCATGTGTATCAGTGGAAGACCATAGGCTGTAAATTATTTCAGTATGTTGCAATTATCTGTACAAATTTCACATACACACATACCAAATCTCGGTTCAAGTGAAATAGCAACAATAGGAGAAATCTGTAGATCTGGTGATCAAGGGACACCTGTGACTCCCCCAAATCTAACTGTGCCAACTCAGCAATTCTCCTGAGTTTTGCTCATAATCGTAAATCAGTTGAGGCTGTCCAAAGAGCCATTCCAAGTTTAAGCAATCAGATCTTCCGTTTCCACTCTGATAAAAAGTCACCTTTGAGATGAGTGGCATTATTCTTGGACACTTTATTATTCATGCTTTACATGACTGGCCTCTAGGCTTGCAGAATGACATGGAGACACTGGAAAAAAAAAAGTAATAATAGACTGGAAACAACAGGAATGACATGTGTCTTAGGAGCTGTTTGTCTGCATATCATTTCTGGTTACAGGCAAGAGCCACTCAAGTTCATTAAGACCAAACGGAAGTCCTTTAGCCTGAGATTCCTGTCATTTCATTTGAAGAGGAGGCCTCTGGCATGTAACTAGATATCTTCCGGGTTTTAAGGCTTGCTGATCTTTGCCTTTAGACTTCTGGACAGTATTAATTTACATAGGCCTGAAAACAAGCGTGGCGCGCTCTGTCTTCTTGAGTTACATGCGAGGAACACCAATAAACTTCCTGATGTAACTAATAAAGGAAATTGGGAAGGAAGGAACAGTCTATCAATTATCAATAGGATAAAAATTGCAGGAATTGGGCAAATTAAAGTAGGTGAACCAACAAGTTAAATGCTAAGAATTTAGATTCAAAAGGAAACCCTTTGTTCCTTTTGATTTTGACATATGAAACATAAATCCATTTAAAAATAGGCAGCAGAAGAGAAAGAGAAGGGCAAAAATAGACAGAGTAAAGACAAAAGAAAGCACATGTGAGAAAGAAAAAAGTTAACAGGATAATTTATTCCTTCTTCAGAGAGATGGAGATCTGCCACTTTTCACAGGATGTGAACACAGCTCTTATTATGAGCCACACTTCTTGGACCATTTGTTTGCATTATTATTTTACTGCAAGCTGACCCCACTTTTATTTTACTTTGATTCCCAATTAAAGGAGAATGCAAAGTAATCACAGAACCATGGAATCGTCATGGCTGGAAAAGACTCTCAAGATCATCGAGTCCAACAGTAAGCTCTTCAACACCTGCCTGTTAAACCATGTCCTTAAGCACCTCAACTGTGCATGTTTTGAACACTGCCAGGGGTCGCAACTCCACCATTACCCTGGGCAGCCTGTTCCTCAACTCCTCTTTCCCTGCAGATTTTCTTCCTAATTATAGAACCACAGAATCATTGAATTGTTAAGGTTGGAAGGACCCTCTAGAATTCATCTAGTCCAAACCACCTGCACACGCAGGGACACCTAGAGCACGTGGCACAGGGCTGCATCCAAGCGGGTTTTGAAGATCTCCAGAGAAGGAGACTCCACAACCTCTCTGGGCAACCTGTTCCAGTGCTCCATCACCCTCACTGTTAAGAAATTTTTCCTTAAGTTCCTGTGGAACTTTTCGTGTTCCAGTTTGTGGCCATTGCCCCTAGTTTTGTCAAGGGCCACCACTGAGAAGATGCTGGCCTCATCCTCCTCACTGCCTCCCTTGAGGTATTTATATACACTGCTCAGGTCCCCTCTCAGCCTTCTCCAGGCTGAACAGGCCCAGCTCTCTCAGCCTTTCCTCACAGGGCAGATGTTCCAGGCCCCTGATCATCCCTGTAGCCCTGCGCTGGACTCTCTCCAGTAGCTCCACATTCCTCTTATACTGGGGGATCCAGAACCTTCCCTAGCACAACTTGAGGCCATTTCCTCTTGTGCTATCGCCAGTCACTGTCGCCCTCCTGCCACAGGGCTGGGCTGATGTGTTTGAGCACCAGGACCTGAGTTTCCTTCCTGCTGCGGGGCTCACAGGCCAACCACAGCCTGTACTGCTGGTGCCATGGCCCTCACTGGGCCTTGGGGTGGCCCAGCCACTGGAGCAGAGAAGGGGAAGCACCAGCAGCATGAGGGGAACCTCTGAGTAACATCTAGGTGTTATATGGCAGCGGCAGAGAGGAAAATAGGCAGGAAAAGGAAGAGGAAAAGCCCCCCGGAACGTGAGGCCGGAGCACAGGCAGGGCCGGGCTTGGCAGTGCGGCCTGTGCGGCTGCAGTGGGCGGGGCATGGAAAGGCCTGGAAGTCACTGCACGTAGCTTGTACTAACTGCAGTGAGCGCGGTACCCTTGTTTCAGTGATGAGGAGACACAATCACACCTTTTTGTGTGACTGATACCCCCCCTACACTCTACGCTTCATTTATCAGTGGCTAAATACACTCTTTTTCAAGGACAAAAGTTAAAATAATCTGTCTCACAGCTTTCCTCCAAAATGTATTTCTTTCCCTTTGTGCAATGTACTTATGTTTGTTTCCCACTCACGGATGATGACAACAGCAATGTTAATAATGATACTTCCTAATGCGTAAATGAGTCCTCTTTTCACATCCAGATTTCACATCAATCTATGGCATAATAAAGAGAGAGGGGGAAATAAAAAAAGATCCAGGAGAGCAAAAGCATGTTTGGCCTGCACTGAATGAAAGATTCATTCTGCAGTCCCAGGGCCACAGCCTGCTTTCATGATGTCACAGGTCAGGAAAAAAACAACAAAAAAAAAGGAGCAAAAACCCTAAAATGCGACACACCCAAACTCAGGCCTTCTTTAAGCACATGCGTAAAACTGAGCACATGCTTTTACAGCAGAGGGGCTGAACAGAGGGATTTCCTTTGCCAATGAGCTGCTTATGACTCGTTCTTTTCATCACTGGGAATCAGAATTGGAAAAGTTGTTTATTATTCAACCTTCTCTTCCAAAACAAGGAAAACACTGTTTATAAGGAACTTCAAAAGCCTCTGTCACAGATATCAGGTCTATACACTATATGCCTTTGCCAAGTCAAATTAGGTTATTTTACTCGATATTAAGTTTGACAAGCAAAGTGCCTATGAAAACCAGAATCCCAACTGGGTGTGCCTCCCACAGCTCACTCAATTTCTTAGTGTTAAAATTCCTACAGTAGCCCTATTCTTCACTCTCAGCTTGTATTTCTGTCTGTATTTATCTTGTCTGGAAATTTACCTTGTTGTATTCTAGACATCTTCTAATATTCAAATTTTTCAAGAATGTGAACAACACGAGTAGACTTTGTTTTGGCTAGCAAACTGGTCTTACCACATGTGGATGTCTCTGTGGGCTTTGGTTTCTATTTACCTCAACAGATTATAAATTCTATTATCATGCTAATTCAAAGGTCCACTGAGTATATCAGACTTGTAGGCTCCTCATTGCTATAAAAATGCTCTTCTGCTACATATTTTCCTGTTGGGGACCATGACAAGTCAATTTGTGTATTAACAGTTGTGGATAATTAAGAAAAATAGTAATAACACATTGCATTTTAAAAAAGCAGGATAATCTCTCTGAGGACAAACTGAGCCTGGAAGATTTTATTTCATACTGCTTACCCAGAAAGAGCTTCCCCTAGCTTGTTTTAATGGCATATTGAAAACAGAATGAGACCTCTGAGACCTGAAGTGGTCCAAATTTCAGTGAACTTTCCAAGAAGAAATCATACTAGTATTTTACTGAATAAACATACTTTAATTGCAGAATACTGCTTCCCTAAATTTGTAGTGGTTTGCATGTAACCCTTGCAAAATGCTCAACATATAAAGCAAGTATCCACAAAGAATAATAATTTAAGCATGGTCTGGTTAACTTTTACTGTGTGGTTTTTAAAGGTTTTTTTTTTTTAGCAAATGTTTGCCTTCATCTTGGACATAATATCCCATAAATATACATCTAAATGTTTGTACCTCCCTTTCTTCTAGGATGCCTGATCCTATTGCCTACAGAAACTGCATTTGTAGTCTAGTTAAAAAACAGGTCTAGTTTATTCTAATGTCGTTTTCTATTTTGCATATGCGCAAATGCCTGTGCACATGTGGTAACAAAGGTCAGGGGTGCTGCTGCACAAGGACCACCCTTTCCTGGAATTCTCCATTATCTAGGCTCCTTACACTGGCATCTTTTAGCACATCAAAGCCTTTAGAGGACATGGAAATATTTTCGGGGGGAAGAAATGAAGGATATAGTAGAATAACTGGTCAAGATCATCAATATAGCTCCATTTACTCTGATATCTTTAGATGGGGCTCCATAACTATAATTTTCTTGGTGATAGGAAACAGGCTTATTTGGGGGAAAGAACCACCAGTCAAACCCTTTTTTAATACTGTGCGTAGTAAAGAACTCTGTGTCAGCCAAAAGCAGCGTGGATAGAATAAGATGGGACAATTCCTACCAAGCTCTTTAATCTTTTCATAGCAGCTTTTCCTGCTACTTAGCTGTAGTAATGAAATTAGGAAGATTAGCTTGATGGGTTTTTTTTACATATTTTTCCTGTTCCCCATATCTGCCAGCTTCCTGGCTAGGAAGGCCCATTCCTCACCACTACCAGCAGCCAAGCTTGTGAGGACAGCAAGTATTGGAAGGTTGCTAAGATCTGAATGTTGGTCTAAACCTTTCCAAAAGTCAGATGTTGGTGTGTATTTACCTCCTATCACTTCAGGAATCTACCCAACCTACAACTCCATCATTATATTGTTTAGCTTTGTTTTATCAGCTTGTTTATGTTTCTGATCTGGGAGGCAATTAAGAGCGAAGCAGGATTTAAAGATATTCTTCAGCAAATTAAAGTATCAATTTACATGAAAATGTTTCAGAATCAGTTCATTAAGAAAGGAGACTATTCCTGCCATCCTTGGTAATTGTCTCAGGCTTCCAGAAGAGCTGCTGGCAAGGCACGAACCCTGCATGCTGACAGGGTGGCAGCAGTAAAAGGAGAGATCAAAGGGGCTGGTAGAGCTCTTTAGGAGGGTGACACCTAACTTACCTTTACACCCCACTTTCTAATTGCTGCTCACCAGAGCCATTTCCTCAAGAGAAGTACGGAAAATGTGTAGGGGTGTCACTTTGCCCAGGTATACTCAATATTGTGGCTCAGTGCTCCTAGAGGACATCCCTTAGAGCAGGGAACTTCTGCCCATTACCACAAAACCAAGCACACCAGGCTGGCCCTGAGTGTCTGTACCACACTGCAAAACCCAAAGTTAGAAGTCTTTCCTTACTTCAAAGGAAGAAAAGGGGGGGACACTATAGCAGAAATCCTGTGCTTGGAAGAGCCTGCAGTTTTATAACCAAGCAGTAGGTCTGTGTGTGTAAATTTAACTGTTACAGTCGTGTACAATTTAATCAGTCCACATAAAAAGTCTGAGAATGCCACTTTATTGACTACTCAGTAAATGCAGTGTGCATTACAGGAGAGAGTCTTGTCTTACATCCTGGGGATAATGTCACTGGTTTGGGATTCATAAATGAGGTCTGTACAGGAAGAAGGGATTATGCCAGCAATGCGAGAATTCACCACAAGGAATATTTACAAGCTATAAATCCAGTTGTTAATTTCAGGTTATCAAAACCAATCACCGTATCTCAGTTCTCAAACAACATCTGATCATCATCATCATCACACCAGCAATCAGCCACTGCAGAATGAACACACAGTGAAGCTGAATTTCCTTAACTGTACTGCACTCGTTTCCTTCACTAAACATTGAATTGCAACGTCAATTAACAAAAAATTTCTTGCTTAGGCAAGAATGGGGGTAGGAGGGGGAGAGTTCTTCAAGATGGCCGTGGAAATATATGCTCAGCTTGCAGGAAGCAGAAATGTGTTTGTAATTTGCAACAGGAGGGAAAATAAAAGGCTGAAAAGAAAGATTGATTCCAGTTTTCAGACTATTAAATCAATGTCAACTTATCAAATCCTTGTATTTCCTGGAATGAGAACAAAGGTAACATAAATGAATATGCCTCCAGATTTGTGATCTGTTTACAGTTATACTGTGCACTTATTAACAGTATGACTATTCAACCACAATTAGAAAGACTACTATTTTTTTTATTAAATTTAATGTGTAAATTTTGCACTTAGAAAAGTAATAAACAAAAATCAATCTCCACAGAAGCTGTTCAGACAAGAACACTTCAGGCTTTACTACCAACAGCTGTACTGAAATACTGCTACAACCACAGTATGCAACATACCAGCTGTTCTAATCCTACACAACATGGAGCGCAAGCGGTACCGTGCGACCTTCTTGTGCAGCACCATCTCTGAGTCATAAATTCGGAGTTTGTCTTCTATGTCAGATTTATGCATCTGTTTTATGACACTGTAATTCTATTGTCTTCACACCCACTGTCAGTTTGCCCAGATATGACAGGAGAACATAGCCCATAGAGCCCTACAATGGAGAAAGACCTATCCAGTTATTAGGACTTCTGCTTTTTCCACACCACAAGTTTGTAAATCACTGCAATCAAGAAGTTCATATTAGCCCTTTGCAACATAAGAAAACTGTAGTTTGAATGTCAGTGTGTGTTCTGCTCTGAGTCATGTAAAAGATAAGATTTCTCTTCCTTCTCATTCTAGTTTTGCACTAATCATATTTTGTTGTCTTAAGTGACAGAATGCTTATGCATCCTTGGGGATAATAATCTACAATGCTCTTGAGTTGTCATTTTGTTGAGAGATTGGCTGGCTTGAATAAATAGGTCAATTCTAACATAAAGATTATCATTGAAAATCAGCTGTCAGAGGCTCTGCTTAATTTATTCTGACCTCATATCACAAAAAGCAACAGGAATCCTTCTGAAATACTAGGATAGTTTTGGCATAATTCCAGCAATGACAAAGACATTTTGATCAGTGGCTAAGTATATTCCTTTTACAATGAAATTAGGCGCGACATGTCTTCACCAATATCCAACAAATTATTGCCTGATGTTTATTCTTCTCAACTTCTTAGTGGAATAGAATCCAGCAGATTTCGTCAGAGTATTAGACAGACAAATGTGTTGATTGCCTTTGTTAAGGACGCTTTCTTCATTCACCCTTAATAGGAATGTCCAGTAGGACACTGCCAACCAGAACGTTTGTCTGAGGCCTGGGCAGTGGGGAGAGAATTGGGTGCAAACATTTCTTTTTTACTTCTCCCAGTTACATGCTGCAGTAGCTCTGTATACTTTAAGATTATATTACCTTGAGAAGAAAAAGTGATCCTTTGAATATAGTGATAAAAGCTTAGTGGGCTATGCAGCAACAAACAAAACAGTGTTACAAAGCTTCAAGAACAGGACCAAAAAAAAAAATGCTACTGAATATACAGAAAGGTACAAGCACATCTGGAATTGTTCTGGTCTAAAAGAGAAACACACTCTGAGAAATTGAAAAGATCACAGTTGCTTATTTAGAGAAGAGATTAATAAGAGATGTATAAGAAAGTTTCCTAAAACACCCACTGTCAGGCAAAACTGATGTTCCAGTCCTCACAGTGCACAGGAGAACGTTACCCAGTACACAAATTCAGCACCATTAAAAAAGGCACTTTTTTCCAGGAGACTTTGCTGGGGTGCCCTTTAAGCTCATGCCATCAGTAATATGTTGTGCAAAATGGGCTGGATGTTTGTCTATATGGCAAGAACATGAGATATAAGTAAGACCTGGGAAGCAAATCAGAGGATAGACAGATGTAAACAGTCTGTGTCTAAATGCATGTCAGCCTCTAACGATTTGGAGGGCAGATGAACCCTTCCATGGAAGGAGATTTCTCTGTAACAGTCTCCACAACTGAGTTTCTCCTACTTTCCCCTAAAGCACATTGAAATGTTGTGATTATGGAGTGCTTAGATTCTCTATTGCCTATGACTGTTAGTTCAGTTACAGACAAGAGCCATACCTTAGTGTTTGAAAGGAATTGTACAGGAGAAGGGGAAATGGCTACAAGGAAAGGAAGTTGAGAGGACAAGTTCTACAGCTTGATAATGGAGTTTCTTCGGAAGCGATGATTCAAGCTTTGTAAGAATTACCCTAATTGTACACTGATGCCCAACCACCTGTCTCCCTTCACACTTGTGCACGGCGAGCAAGAAGGGAAGAGATGGTTACATCATGGGATCAGAACATGGCTTCCCACAGCTTTCTCTACCCTGTGCTTCTATAAACACTGTTCAGAAAAGGTTCCAGCTATTCAAGACTGGGACAGGTCAGCAGATGATGTCTCTGTTTTTTTTTCTGCTTTACTGCCTGTAGTGCTGGGATTAGGCCTGACAGAGGAGATTCTCATGACTGGAAGGTTGGAGCCAACTGTTGAGTGCCTGAAAATGAAACAGTAACTCATAAAGGTATCAAGACTACAGAGCCTTCCTCTGGCTGACTTGCATCTGGTACCTCACATCAAAAAGGAGAGGTACAAGGAGGACCTCCAGCAGTCCTTTCTCTTTAGTCTGTCTCCAGCCCAGTTTGCTTAGGTTGCATCCCTGACGGTTAGGCAGAAGAAAGCAAGGCACAGGATTACATGAAGTCAGACAGCCCGTGGGGGTGGAGCGGGAAGAGAAATGAAAGAATATTTAAAATAAACAAATATACATCCCAGGAAAAGCGCTTCCCAAGAATCTGCAGAGAAACGCCTGTAATCAGTTTATCAGCATAATTGTTTCTAATTAGGCTCCGGAGGCACATCACAAACATTGCCAGCTTTACAGAGAATTGAGTAGGGGTCTGGGGAGCACAGAAAGGAAAATGTTTCCGATGCTGTATTAATGACAATCATAACTCTCTGCACAGCCAGGGAGGCTTCGCGTCTAATTAGAACCATTCTTGCTGAAATGGGAGGCGACATGATTTGTGAAAAAGACACCCTCAGCATGTAATTTTCTATGTAACAAATCTAGAAAGATGGATGCTCTTTGATCTCGATTCTCCTGTTATTGCTGTTCACACTGGGAAGGGCGCTTTAATGAAACAATCTCAAGGTAATTTACCGCCTTTGAAGTTCTGAAATGTGCTGCCAACAAAATTTCTGGTTTAGTGGAGGCTGCTGCAGCAGTCACTCGGGGTTGCTTAATGGAGCACCAAAACTGGAACATCAAGACATCAAAGGTGAAGGTGCCATGTGATTAATAAACTAAGCTATTCATTTGTTTCTGCCTCAGAGGCAATCTGACAATTTATTGTCACTAGCTAATTTACACTTTGTGAGTACTTGCTCTTGCTAGTTATGCTGCCTATAGAACAAGATAAGTGATGTTTACATGAAGAGAGGAGGAGAATAGACCCTCTCTAAATCTGGGAAAAGAGGTGAAGAGCGGGGAAGGAAAGGTATTTTCTGAAATGACTGTGGAAGCAACGGAGACTCCATAATTTTAGAGAGGGTAAACTGGACCGCAGGGACTAATTTCTGCACTAGTCCCTTCCCTCCCCCTGCCTTCTTGACCATCTCCTTGTTTACATGTTGTTGCCAGGAAGCAAATCCCAATTAAAAGTAGATTACAAGGCAATGAAACAGCATTATTATGAGTGAAGAGTTACACCAATGCATTTCTATTTAATTTAATGGCTAAGCCAAGGGTTTCAATGATACTGTGCTAGAGAAGGTGAGTCTTGCAAATCTCTGCTGACGTCGGGGGCTTGCCATCAGTCTGGCCTCGGAGGAGATAGGATTGCGCCCATCAGCTTCTGTCTTTCAGCAATAAAACAAAAAGTCACTTATTGCGTATTGGAAATGCACAATCACCCGGTCAAACAGGACCTCGTTGCCTTGAGAAAGCCTGCAGTGAAATGAAACATCCTGAAAGAGAGGGGGGAAAAGATTCCTTCATAGAGAAAGTAAAAGCCTGTTTGAGATAATGTTGTGTGATTACTTCTGTGATTGTAGTTTCTTCTGCCTCCACTCCTAATGAACCACACCTTCCTTTCCAAACAGTCAAAAGCATGGGCTCTTAGACTCATCCACACTGCCCCATTCTCCTGCAATAACGAGGAGAAGAAAAAATATTTGTGTAAGAGCTCTGGGGCTATAACTGGGATGTGGAGTCTGAAATAAGAATGAGTTTGAGGTGTGAAATGGGGATTCCTGAAGAGCAGGGACGCATGGGATTTGTACTTCACAGTTTAGATCTGCAGCTGAATTCTCACCCCCAGTTCCTGAAAAACGCCCTTTCCCTAGGAATGCCACTGTGGCAGAAGGGCAACTATCTGCCAGCCTTGCTTTCTCTTGGCGAAGCAGCAAGGGACGCCTAGTGCATGCATAGAGCCCTGCTTTCCAGGCTTCCAAAACCTCAGGCTATGGGTAGTTCATACTGAAGGAATTTGGTCTGATGAGTGTAAAATGGCTGATAAATTATACTGAGATACCTTCACAAAATTCATATTCAGTTTCAGCTTCTCGGTCTTCTCTGAAGAATGGGCATGGCCAGATTCAAATTCACCTCAGAAGTCTCAATTTTGCAAAATTTGGATGGAAATCTCAGGTCAGAAAAGCTCAGGTTTCAAATAAACAAGCCCGATCATAGCTTTTTTTGAACTCCTGGTCCACCCTGTCCTGTGGCACACACCTGTGTACATCATTATGACAGCTATTTTCAGAAGAGGACCATGTGGTGGTTGCACAGTGTGCAGGCTGTACAGTGGTGTGTCCGCAGGGATGTTGCCTAAGGCTTGCACACAGGTCTGGCAGATATCCCACAGTCCTTGAACACATGCCAGCGTGCTCGAAAAAGTTACACCTTGGCTCTGCAGGAGCAGGAGAGACAAGGCATCAGAGGATATCCTACCACACCCAGGTATGGAGCACGGAGGAGCCAGACAAACTGGTTACACGGGCGTGATGAGGTGGTCTTGAATTCATAGCAAAAATTAATGTGCCAAACCAGTTTATAGGAAGATATCTTTGTGCCAGGCAAAGATGTCACAACTACTAGCCAATATTAACCACATTGTGTGTGGGCACAAAGCATATTTATAGTCAACCTTTTCATGAACTGGTTATAAACTCAGTTCATAGTGGAAATGTAGGCAGGGCCTCCTGGGCTATTTTTGGTCCCTAAATGAGGCTAGAGATATCAAGAGAACGCCCTCTTTGATAGCACATTGCTTTCAGTTCTGAGTGGAAGGGGAGGTTCACAGGTATGTAAAACTGAGGAACAATAATAAAAAATAAATAAACTAACAAACTGCTATTAAACCTGTGAAAGATACTGTTTAGTGTGCTCCTGAAGCTGGAGGCAATGACTCCAGTCTGGCTTCTTTATGAACCTCTGACAATCTGTTTTCTCTAAACTTTGCTAGTGCAAAGAACCAGAGGAACCACAAGCCCCAGCAAGACAGAGGAGAATTATTGTATTTTGCCCTTTTTTTTTTTTTTTTTCTGGGGAGGCAGCAGGGGCACAGGGAGGGAAGAGAGAAATGAAGTCTCATCTCCTTGCTCCATGGGGGTTAACATGCAGCATCCTGGCTCCTGTCACTAAGAAGCCTGATAAGACTTCAAAGAGTACAGTGCAGGGCAGATACAGGCAGGCAGCAAGGAAAAAAATGGGGCTAATAAGAACCTTGTAAAAAAAAAAAAATCCCCCCCAACAGAAAAGAAAGTCTAATGAGCCACCCAGATCATATATGATACAGTTGCTGTCTATCCTAAATAGCCTGTTTTTATTGGGGTTTAGAGGACCCCAAACAGCGGCAAAATATTATCTGAGGTCCATAGCCATGGGCACAGAGCAAGGAAAGTGAATTTGAAGACCAAGCTACATCTGGAGTTTATCAGCTCTTTTCCTGGCTAGTATTACAGTAAACAATTATCTGTAGATCAGGAGACAGCAGGGACTTTAAAGACCCAAATTACAGAGAAAGGGAGAGAGAGAAGGAGAATACAGGAGATAAAAAGGAGTCCATGCATCTTATCGTACTAATGAAATCAACCTGACAATCATGGCAGGCTGCAAGGGTATTGCACTGTCTGGTATTAAATGAGCAGTTACAGCACAGGCTCCTGTGTCAAACAGCAAATAGACACGAAAGAAAAGAAAAATGTACCGCTAGGTCAAGGCAAGTGATTTATAGGGAGTAGTTAGACAGCTGGTCAGTTTTAAAACCTTCTCAAGTGTGTTGTCAGGATAACAACATATTCAAATGCTGCGATTAGCATTTCAAGGGTCAGGGAATGATCTGCAGCACAACAACAAAAAAACCCTAAAACACAATTAATGAGAAAATAGCAAACGCCTGCAGCTGTTGTGCTGCTTATATACTGAGGAACAATCACCTGTTGCAAAGGCAGGAATAATATAGCTTGTTCTATGGACAAATTTGACTAATTTCCACTGTTTCAAGCCTTAATGCCCTTGCCTGCCTTGAACTCTGTTGGATTGCTAAGAAAGGCAACTCTTCCAGAAAGTAGCTGGACGCTGGAAGTATGGTGTTTAGCATACACAAAATTTGGTCTCAAAAAGCTGTTTTCCCCAAAATGCAGCAAGTAATAGAGCTGTGGACCAGGCACAGCTGCAAAAGTTAAAACATTGTAGTTTTATAAGGGCCTGGTGCATACATCACTAATCCTCAGGACTTTCCTTGTGATTATTGTTGTTATTTTCATCCAGGTATTTTCTTGGTTTTTCAAACAGATATAAGTAATTCTATAGGCGAAATAAATACATAAATAAATAAATAAGTTATCAGAGAGAACTCCCAGAGAGAGTTTCGGGACCTTGACCAAAATATCTTTCTGAGGTACACAATGACCTCAATATCATTTATGATAAATAAGGTTTCACAAAGTCACTTGCAACACTGTATAAATTGATTAAGGACAGGACATTTTTGTTTGTTTGTTTGTTTGTTTGTTTTGTTTTTCAGTGTAAAAGCTTGCACTGACCTGGAGAACAGGGAATATGTAGAAATGATCCTGAATATTTATTTCATTTTCAAAAAGGAGAATTTGCACTGAATCCATTCCCAGTGCTTACACTTGGTTTTGGTTTTGTTTTCAATTCCACGCAATTTTAATTAATATGAAAATGACTGAAAAAAGCCGTTTTAAGCAACTTGAGCAGAATGTTAATGGTAAGCAAATTCCTTGACATTTTTTTGCTGATGTGAGGAACTCAAATATCAAAGTCAAATACCTCCTCAACACTAACCACTCTTTAGCTCCCAGAGCAGAGCTGTGTCGGGAGGGGAACCAGGCAGCACTGAAACCTGACTCTGACTCTTCTGCTTTGGGTACTGACCCTTCTGGTTGCTCCAGTGAAGCCAAGCCCGGCACACACAACCAGACACAGTCAGGAAGCGTGTTTGAGATCTGTTATTCTCTAGGTCTGATCTGTGGTTAAGGGATACATAAAAACTGTGAGGCTTTGAGTCTAGAATTATGGGTATTAGCTCCACAGTCCATTTCTAGAGCAGAAGAAATAGCCAAGGGGTTCAAACAACAGATATTTTCAAGCAATTATTTTGAAAGATCAATAGTGTTGATTAGCCAATTTTGAATAATAAAGAAAAAATCAGGAACTTAAAAAAAAAAAGACAGCAAAAAAAAAATCTTAATTCTTTTATTTGTTCCTCTAGTTCTTCTAGTTGATGAAAGATAGGCAGGATTACCAAAACCCAGGTTCAAGTGTTGGGTCTCAAAAAAAAACATTGATAGGAAATCCTTGTGTTCAAAGCCAGATATCCTCTAGCAAACCAGAGTTCCCCACGGTTCACATGTCTCTTCTTGAGATTCTGTAACAGTTTGGCCTACAAGACAAATGCACCTACATAAAGATTTCTCCACTTAATGGGATCTTGACTGAAGCTTTTCCCTATAGCCCACCATGAAACTAAGACAATCAGCGTGTTCATTTCTTGTGTTGCAGACACAGAAAAACTGGAAGAAGTTTTTCAAACATTTTTTATAGAAAAATGCCACTTCTTTCCCGTCAGTCTATTTGACAGCAAAACCTGACAGTTCCAGGTCTGTGCCAAGCAGAACTGCAAAATCTTATGAAGGAAAAATGCATCTGAGAACACAAAGTGAAATCAGAAGTGAAACTTTATCTCTAAAGTTTTCTTGAGATGCAGCCAAAGATCAACAAAACGTAAAAGGCCTTTGTGAATCGGTGGGAAGGGGTTCACATCTTTTTTGCTACAGGCATGAGGACCCTGTAACAACTTTCCTGACTAATAAATGCTGTAATCCTATAATTGCTACTTACATATTTGTACATGTGAGACCAAATGCAGTTAAATTTTTTTCCAGTCAAACGAGGAAAAGTAAAGACGGTTAATTACTTGTTCATGTGGAAGAGTGAGAAACGATACCTTCACAGGTACTCTCTCACTGAGACTTGGACCTCAGTAATCATTTAGAAAGTGGAATGATCAAGGGTAAATTGTTAACCAAAGATTTATTTTTGAGGTTTGAAAAAAAAATCAGTTAAATCTGCAAGTTATGAATCTGTGAACTTCTGATTGTTCTGGTGCCAGCTGGGATGAAAAGGCAAAGTAGGATGTGCCAGCAGGTCACTTTTATTGCTCACCAACCCATGAGGCAGTCCCTGTGCCCATGGGAAGACGGCGAAGGCTGAGGTGCTCCACACCACACCGGTTTGCAGTGTTATCTTCATGTCACGCTGAAGGTATTGCAGTGCCCAGTGGTGTCCCTTGAGGCTAGGACAGTTGTCTGAAGATGTTCAAGACTGTCTGGCCCATCATGCTGACAGATTTCAAGCCAGCTGGGCTATCTTAAGAAGCTCTGCTTGTACTTTTCCATTGTTCCTAGATGTGTAATTCTGGTTTTGTTTGTGTCATGGGAAGATGTTGTCTTGTTCTCTGTAATAGGTTTTCAAAAAGTAACATTTTGTTTGCAGGGAAAGGGAAGGAAAAAAGCAAGTGACAAAGAACACTAAATTAGTGTTACTCAAGATGTTTATTTGCACTGTAAGATTAGTAGTACAAGTATTTCAGTTCCCATTCTCTTGGCTAAAATCTCTTTTTTATTATTATCTTTGCGCAATTGCTAGAACCTACTGTTTCAGAATAAATAATAACGTACTAAGGCTTCTTAATGGACTCAAATTATCTAAAGGACAAAGAACCAGATTCTCTGGCTTAAACGTCTGGCTAAGCTGTATGACTCAGAGTCATTTAAAAGGAACAGGAGAAAGCATTTCCCTATGCTCAGGGGTTTTTCTTTTGGATGAGGGGTGATGAAACATGTGATAACCATCCTCCCCATACAAGACACAAGGGACAGTGAGGGGATACATATGTGATGGCTGCAGCAAGATAGTATTGAGCCTGGTGGGAATGCAGAAGCGCATAAAGTGGAGGGAATGGAGAAATCGAGAATACATTTGCATTGGAGAAGATCTGTTTTGATAGGGCTGGCCCCAATTACTTGGCCAAACATGCAAGACTAACTTCTTAACTGGTATAAATCAAGTAGAGTGTAAACTCATTCATTTTATTGGGCCTGTGTCTATTTATAGCAGGTCAGGACCGTATCCATTGTTATGATGTTGTAAGAGCGTGAGGCAGATATGTCATGAAGTTTATTTTCTAGGCTTGTGTTTTAAGTGCTGGATTTAATGGAACTCATAAATGATGATAAATGGTTAGTAAACAACAGCTTTTTTGTCATACATGGCAGACAGTTCAAAGCAATTTTGTTCAGTAGACAGCACCTGATGAAGTTATTTACTCAGTAACTCAGGTCTCTAAAAGCAAAACATCTGCTGCAAGTATTTACCTCTCTCTCTCATCCTTTTCTTATTTAATGGTTTACATCTCTCTCTCTCTCTTTTTTTTTTCCCTGAGGAAGTTCTCGGTGCATTTTTTTCAGATTTCCCAGGCAGATATATTATCATATGATACAGCCCGTGGTTGTGAATGTCACGTCTTACTGTTTGACATAACGCCTGTCAAAGAGGATGCACCGCCCTGGGGGGCAGAGGTGTGGAGAAGTGACTCTACTTCCTCAGCAATCAAGCTTAAATAAAACAGCTTAAAAATATCCATATAATGTTCTGCACAAAACTCCTGCTAACCACAAGCAAGATGAAGGGCAGTCTAGTTTCCTCCTCATCTCTCTGTTCTTCTTGTTCTGCAGAGGAAAGAAGGGAGAGTGAGGCTAGGCTAGCAAATCCAGCATCAAAGGTACAGCATGTGTCATTGGTCTTTTTTATTAGTGAAAGTGCATCTGGTTGGTCCCAAAGCCCAAAAGGGCTCTTTTTTTAATACTTCTTTTTTTTTTAACCCATTGATTATAGACAAATTTGGACTGTTCTAATGCTCCTGGGAGGAATTCAGAGCTGATCAGCTGTTTCAATATGGTAAAAGCACGCTACAGTCGGAGGTGCTGCTATTGGATTGAGATAGAAAAACAAGGCCTGACCACTTATGGTCATTAAAATCCCAGGACAGTTTTCTGAAGATTAATAATAGCAGTCCTGGAGGAGGAGGATTTGACAGTTTCATGCAAACTAAATTGCATTCTGTCTGCCGCAAACTCCCTTACAGTTTCAATTGGATTTCGTTCTCCTTTTATTCACTTCTTCTCCTGGAATGTTTTCATATATTGCTAAATAGAAGATATGTTGCGCCCCAGAGGTGATTGCATTCCAGCAAAAGGTAAAGTGATCCCTTTGTACTGCCTGTGTGCAAGGACCAACTCTAGCTGCAACGGTTCTAAATTAATATCAATGGATTCTGCGTGAGCAGAATACTGTCTTCTATCTCCCAAGTACCATGTAAAGCCTGAGCTAAAGATATCTCAGAGCCAGGATGCAAAACACTCCTAAATTTGTGGCAAACCAGAGAAATTCTCTATAATATCAGCAAGCTGAAGAAAGAGAGAAGTGGATACATGGTACTCTGTTAATTGGAAGGCTTTTCCCAAAGTGTGCTCACCTTGCAGAAGTCTCACTCTAGAGAAACAGTAGTTGGGGCAGGGGGAATTTTCCAGGGTTTGGAAAATGTGGGTAACAGCACACCAAAACAGAAGAGAGATGAAAAAGAACAGGGGAATTAACATCAACAGAGGATGGGAGTCATTTTATGCTTGATTTTGAAGCCTGCAGAACTGAATTTCTCTTGGGTCTGAATGGTTGGGTGTGGGGCAGTTGCTCAAAGGAAAAGTTTCTTTCTTGTAAAGAAAATTAGCGGCAGGCAGCAGCTCTGACTCATACCAAGCCAAATACAACAACCTTAAGCAGTTAATTCTCCTTTGCAGTAATAACAAGGAGGGCCCCCAGTCTGAACAGGAATGAGATAGGGATGAAGAAGGGGTACAGAGGTGTCCTTCCTCTCAGCTCTCTGGGTACACAGGACTGAGGAAGGGCAGATCAGGAGAAACTCTCATTTCCAATCAGATACTATATCAAAGCTTTAATACACAGCCAAAGGGATCGTTTTTGGGGGCTAATGATGGTCAAATCTCAACATGTTTTCCATGTCAGTTTAGCATGAAAGACGACTGCCAAAATTAAGATACTTCAAACACAGGAAAAACTGCCATATTCCTTGAAGTCCCCCATCCTCCCCGTTCACTAGATCTTTTTCTCCAAACACCTCAAATTTGAGGGCCCTGACCTCAAAAAACACCTCACCCTAGGCAAGGTTTGAATCTCATGCCAATTGGATTCAAATCTGAACCTCCCCCAGCCCTAAAGGGAGCTTTCAACTTGAGTGTTCCAATTTCATTTATTTTAGAGGTTATTCATGCTGCTGCTGAAGCTTATGGGAGTTCTTTATGTTATTTATTTATCTCTTTGATCCATTGTTCCCAAGTCAGTCATTCTATTTCTTTCTGTTTTCAGCCTAAATTGTTTTACATCTCTCATTTTCTTAGTCATCTCTTTTGTTATTGTTTCTCCTCTTTGGTCATTTAGAGAAAAAAAAAGCCTTCAAATTAAAAGTATGCAATTGTTTGGTTTTGGTAACATTAGAGAAAATGAGGAATGAAAAAAAAAGTTTGCATATTTTTAATTTCTCTTTTATTTCTCTCTATAATAAATAGTTTTTTGTCCCTTGAGGCCACTTGTCTAAATCACAAGGGCTAAACCTCCCTAAGCCAAGAAGCCTGGTGCAAGGTGAAGTGCAGTTAATGGTCAGAAGAAAAGAGCAATCATTTCCCTGCTTTTTTAGTTGCCAGCAGGTGAAAACCTCTCTCCTTTACATCTCATTTGAACTCCAGAAACTCTTTAGCTAATGCTAAATGAATAGTCAGCTTAATTGCTGACGGGAAGCCTTTTAAAGAAGGGAGTTTGGTAAAGTCATTTGTTCCTTTTGCATCTTTATGTTCAGTCTGACGTGGATTTAACCTTTACTCCTAATCCCTTTGTCAGTCAGGTTCAACTTTAATCTCAGAAAATAAAAGTATCTACACTGTTTTATTTTAAGAGGGGAATAAAATACCTGCTTATTAAAAATGAAAATTGAGGTATTGCAGGGATTGAGGCAAAAGATGAACAGAAATGCTTCTGGACTGGAACCAATGAGGGAATCCAGGTGTGCATCAAGATTTAGGGTACCTCTAAAATATCCTAAGAAATCACCGGGCTTGTGGAGTTTTGGAGAGCTACTTCTTTATTTACTCCTTTGTCTGAAGGCAGAAACATTGCTCCCACACCTCGGAGATTCTGAAAATCTTGTTGAATGGAACAACATTCTAGGGCCAAATTCATCTTGTCTAAATTTAGGTGCTTGAATCAGGAGCCTGGTTGCTTCTAACTTTCAAGTATAGTCCAAGGATATAGGAAGATTCTTCTAGAGGGAATTTAGGCATATTGAAGTCCTGCCATTCATCTCTATAGTCCTTTTTTTTTTTTCTCGCCTGAGTCTGGACTGACCAGCAGTAGCCATTTGCTTGGATTTCTTGACATTTTTTGCCCATCACATGGACCAGTCATCTGGCACCAACAGGGAAATCCCATCATGATGCACTGATGTACTGAGTGAGTGTACTGCTAGTCAGGGGAACGCATTGCCACAAGGTCTTGCTGAGGCCATAAGCTTAGGAGGATTCAGAAAGGTATTAGATACTTATATTGGTAACAAGAATAGCCAGGTATAATAATAAAGACTAAAAAAATAAACAAGAGTTTTGAGAGAGCTATAAACCTGCATTCTTCAGGGCTTATGTGAACTTCTCACTAATGAGAGTTTGGAGGAAACTTTGTCCAGTGGAAATTCTCCGGGATTTATGTTTTAACTCACTTAGGCACTTTTGAAATCCCACCCCCTGGGCTTGCTGGACTTCTGATTGATCCAGGATGACATTTCCTGTGAGCATATGTTCCTAATCATCAAACAATGCACAAATTTGTTTTTTAAAAAAGTTCTTGAATAATTCAGAAAAACAAGAAAAGCAAACTTTTCCCAGTAAATAGTCATAATTTGCTCAGCAGGGTTCCCTTCCTTAGTTTGTTTGATTTGCATGGCCTACTCCCATTGCCTTGCTGCTGCATAGGAAAAAAAATGGCTTTTAGTCTATTTATTTGAATAGTTCTGATTCTTTTTGACTGACTCCAAAAACATCATGGATGTTTTAGAATCTGGAATGATGTGTACACCTGAAATAATTTCCATTCTATGGAATACAAAAAGCAAAGCTTATTTAGGCTATAGGAAACATTAACTGCATTTCTTCAAATCTCCAGTTAGAAGCATGTTCCAGTTTGGGATGCAGTTTGTTATATGTGCTTTTGCTGGCCAATCTGTTCTGAGGAAATGCAAAACTTAGTTCTGCATATCTGTCATCTGAGGAGAAATTCTAGAGAGAGGTACTCAATGAGACCTTATGTCTGTCCTCCAATTCTTGATGGCAATGAAGGTGGGTCTCCTCAAACGTGTTTTCACCATAACATGTATAATAGAGAACCAGCACCTTCCAGGAGGTAGCTAGATAGACAGAAGGGTAGGTACAAAGCTCAGCCAGCAGCAAAGGATTCAGAGGCTATAAAAACAAGGTTGTGCCAAAGAATTTAGTAGCACATATACTCAGAGCACACAAAATCTCTCCTCACCTAGTGTAAATAGATGATGCAATTATAAGTTAGAAAGGGAGAAGTCTAAGAAGTCTGAGCAGCCCTTTGTTCCCAGTTTCTCCTCTGTGCTTGGAATGATCATAGTGCAATGCTACTTACAAAAAGGTCGTACTATTATACACCCTGCAATGTGTTACAATTATAACCTCCCTGGTAGCTTCTAGTCATTGCAAAATACTTGTTCCGAATTTTTGTAGATGCCTTTTGTGGGCTTTTTTCACTCCTTCTTGATCTGTGCAACTGACTCATGAGACTGGAAGAGGAGACGAAGAAGCTAATTGCTGTGGGAACTTACATCACTAAGTTCTTGGGCTAAGCACCCAAAGCTGGTTTTGTTTCACTGAAACCTCAACACTGAAACTACTGTTCTGTCGTTCTTCGGAGCACTAGCTGGATGTCCATTAGCGTGATGGGAAATAAACAAATAGCTGCAGCAATTGGAAGATAAAATGAGCAGAAAGGCTCTTTATATTATATAGATGCCTTTTAAATTTACAAAATGCCTGAAAGATTTTTTTGAGTCAGTTAGTTCTTGCTAGCAAATCACAGGAAAGACCCTCAATTAATTCTGGGATTGGATCTCCAAGGGTGACAAAGCAGGTTGCAGCCCTCTTCTCTACTAACATCTATGTATCAATAGATGCCTTATGTACTTGCCTCAACCATAAAGCAAAGCAGTATTTGCCTAATTGTGTAGCCTGCTTCATTACCTTTTCCTAGTTCATAGCATAGCAGCATCCAGATTTAATTCCGCCACATGCTGAAGTGATTATTCCAGATAAAGCTGGTGCCTAGATGCTAGGAAAATCATCTAGGCTGTCTTGCTTGGCTGTATTGGAAGGGTTTCAGCATACAGAAGTCTCATCATAGCACATTTGCAGATGTTATTGCCATCTTTCCATTTTAAAGTAAGCCAGGATGTGTCATTGACTCCAGAGAATTTATGTATGTGCCGAAATCTTTGCATATGGTTAAGTGTGCTACTGTAGAGCTGCAAGGCAGGACCTTTCCTCTACCTCCTGGCCTCCACCCTCTTTCTAGCAGAGCACTGAATCGCCCATGTGCCTTTCCTGGGTTCCCTGACCTGATGCACATGTGTCTCATTCACAAGAGTGAAAGCTGAGTGCTGAAAATCCTCTGGAGCTGGGAGACAAGCAGCATCCTGGGACAACTGTTCCTGGTCACCAGGCTGTGCTCTGCCCTTTCATAAGAATGCTATTTTTAGATGGCCGGGTTATTGCAAGTCTGCGAGCTATTGGACTGATGGCAAAGAGGGAATATATTTTTTTTTGCAAATCCCAAACATGAATCCAAGCTCCCCAGCAAAAGAAACTAAAGAGAGGTCTGAATTCCCATGGGGCTCTGCACACACACAGCTAAAGTGCTCTACTGTAGTGTTATTTCTCTCATAGTCAGCTCAAATTATAGAAAGGGAGTATTTCTGCTCAGGGAAGCAGAACTTGTACTACAAATTGCATTATAAGCACTTGTTTTCTCAGAGAACATGCCTAATTGAATGGCAGTGAGATGAATCTCTTAATTCTTTGCCGGTCCTGGCCACCCACCCACTCAGCTGGATGAATCAGTTCTTTCCTTGGCAGCCAAATGGGGAATTAGAGGTGGCATCATGGTGAGAACATGCTTTCAGTGAAGATGATGTTTTCTATTCCACAAAAACCCCATCTCTTCCATACACCAGGCTGTCCAACAGGCAATATGGGCCTTTATGGACAAAGACCCACCGAAAGTCTGAATATCTTTGTAAAGACTGGTTTATTTATTTAAGGCTTTAACTATAGATTTGGACTTGCATATGACTTGCATAGGACTGTTGTCTTATGTTATATAGCATGTGATGTAGTCAAAGAATTATATGCTCACGTGCCCTATTTTATTGTGTTTTGATTTATAATGCATGTTGATTTCATTTGCTGTCTAGGTACTATTAAACCACTCTAAATAGGTGCAATGAAATTACCAGATTGAGACCAGGTCTTGGTGAGGCCCTTGCTTAAAATAACGCTGAAGCCAGTCCTGCTTCTTAGGGTTAGAGATAGGTAGGTAGGTGGATGCTAGTTTGGATTTCATTATATTATTTTAATTAAATAATGCCGAAGGCCCTGTGGGCAGCAAGTAGGCACCTTTCTAAATGCTATGCACTGCAAAGAACAGATGGAGTTCAATATGTTCTCTGTGGTGCTTTTCATTCCCTTTAGGGTCTTGAGCTAATAACCCACAAAGCAATTGATACCACTTTTCTCGACTTAATGTGCACTGGATATACACATGTCAATCAACTGTCCATCAGCATTATCTTATCATGTTTATCATTTGTTCTGCTGGCAGAACATGACTACCTTCCTACACCCAGAAACAAACCTTGTCAGCAGTTTTACTGGAGAAGTGCAAAAGCCTGCATGCATGTGCATCATTGTTCCTCATATTGAACATACATCTTTTCCACTTTAAAATATGAGAAGGTGTTTTTTTCATTTAAATTGTGTTGCCTTTTCTCTGTTTTTCTTGTTTTAGTGTGCCAAAGATAGATTGCTCTATGGCATGATCAACGTTCAGTAATCTGAACAAAGGGAAGCAGAGAGATGACGTGAACTTCATAATACAAAGCATAAATAAATTAGGATAAAAGAAATGTTATGTTTAGTATATTGACCTTTGATGGATGAAGTCAAGGCATAGAATGAGGTCATAAATGTAATGAAAAATGAGTTTGTTTGTTTGTTTTTTTTAAATGTGGTACACTTAAGGTGCAATTCTAATAACTCACCAGTGGATGATGAAGAGGACGGCAAGAGCCAAGTTCCCAAAATCTTAACACCTCCAAATGTTGACCTGTTCAAATGACTGACAGCTTTACAACAGGTTGAAGCAGAAGTCCTAGATCCCAAACTCCATGCCCATGCTTCTCTGGAACACAAATCTTCTTTTAGATTCTGTATTTTGCTTTTTTAATGCAGAAAAATTGTGAATGACCCATTAAATAGTTGGAATTTTGGCTTCAATTTCCCCCTTTTTTCTGAAGTTTTCTGCTCTAAAAGATAAATAATTCTAAGGGAATTATCTAGAAGAGAGATAATTCTATATAGTTTTATGACCACTAAACATGTGTCATTATTCAGGCTTGGGCAGCTCTAAAGGTAGAGCTTTCTTGGTGTAAAACAAGGGAGATAGGAAGGTATATCTCTGATGTAGCTTTGTACAGCATGTTTACACTCATTATAGCAGACCTGGGGTCTGATTCTTACTCCCTTAGAATTTCTCTATTCTCTTTGAAAGATTTTCTCTCTAATTCTCTTTGATTTCTCTAATGACAGCTCTTTTGTCTTGAAATGTTGGCTCTTTTTCTTAATAAACCCATTTCTTGGATTGGATGGTTGCATAAAAATCTTAAGTTTTGCTCATTCAGTGTGGAAGAAAAGAAGACAGAAAATTCTAAAAAGCATGTTGAAAAGGATACCTTTAAACTATAATTCAGATGGACTCAGAATCTATTTTTAAGCCATGTTGTGATTTGCTGATTTACACTGGTATTTTCTCAGTGTGTTAGGTGGGCAATGTGGCATTTTTTGCCACACCACCCTCTGCATGAAAGCAAATGACCGTAGAAACTATTGCTAACTCTTGGCATAACCTGTCCATAGAATGCAGCAGTGCAGCCTGGCTGAGAAAGGCAGCTTGACACAAGCAAAATAAGGATACCAGCCTGAGAGCCAAAAAAATGATCCAGGAGAGCCCTGCTTGGATAGTTGAACCCAAGTTGCTCAGAAACTTTTGCAGAACATTCTCTAGTACCATGTGGTGCCCCCCTCCAAGCCTTCCTTCACACACTGCAAGAGCAACCAAGAAGGTTTCTCTGCTTTCAGCAGGAGTGGGCTCTGATCCCATTCCCACAAAAGGCAGTTGATTGTTATAGGTGGACTGCTGGTCTGAACCGGTATGTCAAATCCCACGTTAACTTAAAAAACATTAAAATGATAACTTCATCTCAAGTTACTTTCCTATTCATCTATAGAATTTCTCAATTATGTATGACTAATTTTGCACAAAGTCATTATTTGGAGCAATTTGTCTAAGTATGAGAGGCAACACCTTCAACCTTCCTGGATGGTGGGTGGGGAAAATGTCATAATCAGTTCTGCTTTGGCATGAGTTATTAAGCGGTCACAGGAGTTCAAAGGAGAGAAATAATGAACAGGTAAGTCATTACATGCAAAAATTCTTCTTCTATATTATCAAAATACAAATTAATTACAGATAAGATCAGATGAATTTTCTTTAATGTCAGTTTTTTCCCAGAGATGGTAATGAAAGCACAGAATATGTGGGAGGAGAGGAGTGGAGATGTATGGAAGGGATGTTTTATTAATGTTGGCTTGATTTCACTGGGAAGACGTTGCCTGTGAAAGCAGCAAAGGAATCAGGAAAGGCTCTGGGACATGCAAATAAAATCATTTTTATTGCACTTAGTGTGCTAACTCATGCATGATCTCATTCAGGCTCTCAAAGCAATCATAAAACTATCTCCATGCAACAATTACTCCATCAGCCAATGCAATCAGCAGGTAGGGCAGCTGGCAGCCCTTGCCACAGGATCCTCCTGAATTCATTAGCTTGTGGTCGGGATACCTGAACAAGTTTTCCATTCTTGATATTTAAGAGGATGACCGTAACTAAAGTGAACATGTGACTCATCAGAGTCAATAAATAAAAAAGCCCACTCCACTCCCCTCCCCACTTTTACATGCAATACTAATATTCACATGACAACAAACATTTTCAAAATAATAGTCCTATATACTTAAGACTAATCAGAGCGGGCGCCATCCAACTTGCAAAGGTAGCAATTTTCCTTCATTAAAGCCAAATCAGGAGAGAGAACTTCAGGATTCCTTAGGGCTAATTACAAGGTGTTAATAATAACAATATAATGGCAGCAATTTTCTAGCTTTGCCCAAACCTATAATCTACTCTGAGTGCCGTGTAGGATTGTCTCTGAGTTTACATAAAGCCAAGTGTTAGCCCAAAATGTTTTAAGTAAGTAATTTAATTTTTACATCATGTCTCTCCAGTCTGTTTGCAGCGATGTGGTAATTGCTAATGGAGAGCGTTTTTGCCGGGGAAGAGGACAAGTAGCAGCACGACCGCTCAGAAGAACCCTCTCCCATCCTCCTTGGAGCACACGTTATATGCAGCAGCGCTCAGACCCAGGCAGCTCCCAGCCCAGCCTGCCCAGAGGGACCACGGCAGCATTTCTGAGGCCCTTCTGCCTGCAGCCGAAGGGAGTGAGCTAACTGATTATAAAGGAGCTTGAGACAAACAACAAACAGACAAACATACAAATTATTTTCGCATCCACCGCCTAATTGCTTGTTGAAAACCCTCTAGGACTCTGTGATCAAATGTGGTGCATTGCTAGAGTGGTGGTGATTCATTTGTCAAAAATTTTCAACCACACAGGCAAAGCAACAGCCTTGACACTGTGAGGGATCCTTGAAATGCAATTTAAAAATGTGAATTGCTCTGTAGTCTCTCCAGGTTGCATCTAGCAAGCACTCCCTGGGAACAGGCCTCCCTGACATCTGGAGGGCTTTCAAGCTCAGGTCATAATCCTGAAAATCCAGTAGTCTGACATGCAGCACAAAGGTGAGAAAGAAAGACAGCTCAATACAAGCAAAAAACTGAATCTCAAATTAATCCCTTGCTAGATTTTGAAATTGTCTCACTACTGATCTGGATGCTGCTCTCAACCTTGTGATCACTTAATTTGACAATGTAATAGCATAATGTAATATAAATTGCACTTGAAAGCAATGCCGCGTTCAAGGGCTTTGCAAAAAAAAATGTTTTTTTTTTCTTTTGTCATAAACCAGAGAGATCAGAGATCTAGTTCTAAAGGGAAAAAAAAAAGCCAAGAACAATTTATTTTTCATTCTTTTTTTCCAGAGAAAATGTATTTACCTAGTGTGTCAAATTCTAGCCTGAATCAAAGCAATTTATGAATGAATTCTAACCTTCCTCACAGCTGGCGTAAGTTAATTCTCACTGGAAAAAAAAAAGAGGAATTATGGAAAACTGCAGAATTTGTAATGTTTTCTTTCAGAAATGAATAAAAGACACCTTACAGAGCTACAATGCAAGACCATATTAATTTCAAATCTTCTTGCTGTTTGAGAAACTTAAAAATTTGATTTTTAAAATGGATCAAATTTCTAAGAGTTGGGAAGCTTGCCCATATTGGATCTTCAAAAAATAATTTTGAAATCCTATACAAACAGCTTTGTCTAGGAAATTTCTGGGGCTACTCAGGTGACAAATAGTGTTTGGTTTTCAAGTAGAGTTGAGAAGAGAAAGGAGGAGAAGAAAAATAAGTAGACTGGCTTGATGGCAATATATTTTTTACACTCCAAAAGAGGGATGTTCATGAGAAAAATGTGGTGTCTGTGTGAGAAGGAAATATCTCAATTTTTCTGCTTCAGCAGCACACCTATTTTTAGGATCTCCTCCTAAATCAGCCTCATTTTCTGTCATATTGTATAAAGAGTAGGCCTGGAGTTGAGTCAGATGAGTTCAAGGGGTGGTTCTGCTACTATCTTAGCAGATAACCCCGAGAGAAGCAACCAGTTCCCCACTTCCGTGCCACATCTCACTTCTCTTTTCAAAAGCTCTACCAGCCTCTACTCAAAAGTCCTTCCTGCTTTGATGTCTAGAGATGAAAAGCGTTATTTGAGGTAAGAAATTACAGTTGAGTCCTAATCTAAAAGAGTCAGTGGCTACTAATGATGAGTGATGTAGTTCCATAGAACTAATTTTTGTCTCTCTATGTGTTTATTTTATTAGACAGTTATCAGGTCAAATGACGCTAAGAGGATAAATGGAGGGTATTTCTTGGGGATAACTGCACACACACACACACACACACACACAAAAAAAAAAAAAGAGTTTGCTCCTCCTTCCTCTTTACAGTTTACCATCATAAAGTTATTACAGAGCAGGAACCATTTTTTTCCTGCTTGTAATCAGATGCAATCCCAGCACTAAGTAAATTGAGCATTTCACACCCATTCACTAAAGTAAATTTGTTCTGATTTATCTTATATACTTGTCAAATGCTGTGCCAAGATGTATAAACAAACGATTTTCTTGGATTGTTTCAAGATAATCATATTAACGTATTTGCTTTATTGGCTTTGGGCGTTTTCCAAGTGAAAAATGCTTGAAGTAGGGTCCAAAACCAGCTTTATTTCATTACTGGTTCTGGTGCTAATGGGGGTCTCATTGATCTTCTCCTGTTCATGTCAATGAGCCAGAACTTTCATATAGGAGGTTTGCAGTGGCAGCTCATCATCAGTTTATTCCTGCAAAATGTCTCATTTAATAAATGCAGAGTGTGAGACAACAACAGCAGAGCATGCCACTGAGTTTGGAAAAAAGTGGTGCTTGTCCACTGCAGTCAGAGGATCTTGGTGGATTCATGTGGGCTGAGATACATAAACACATAGGACACACTACATACAGCAGATATGGGGCTAGAAAAGATGATAGTAAAGACTGAAGGAGCCCATACCTCAGCCACTTATTTTAATAACACTCTTAGGAATGGAAACATTAACCAAGGGAGCTTGTCTATCACGGCAAAAATCAGCTTTGCCCATGCACAAAGGCTAAAGGGATAAATGATAAGGGGAAAAAGAGAGTGACAAAAATATCATTTATTTTTGCTGCTCATGCCATTTCAATACATCTGAAAATCTGGACTGATACCACCTCTGAACTCAGCCTCCTTGGATCTATTGCAGTTTATAGATTAATAGGATCAAACAGGCCAGGGTTGGAGACACCTTGTTTTGTGATGGAAAACTACCTTAAAAAAAAAAAAAAAAAAAAAAAAAGAGGCTTAATGATGCAAGTCACGGCTTGTAGCAAAGGCACAGTTTTAATTAGGGTGAAGCACTGAAGGAGAAATTCAAGAGTAGAGTTAAAAAGGGGCACAGATCTCTCACTGGAGCACTGCTAAGGGTGAGAGAAGCAGACATGGCATTGATGGGAAGGCAGGCGTTGGCCAGTGGTGCTGAGCAGCAATGCTGCCACCATCCTTCCTAAACTAGTTTTATGCTGCTAGATCTTCAGGTGCTTTGCAGAAGATGTCTATTATCATTTGCCTTGTTTCAGTGATAGGGTAATTGTGGTCTCATTCAGTGATGGGACTCATGCTAGGCCAACCCCAGACCAGTTGCAGCATCCCAAATATGGGTCTCCTGAGTCCAGCACAGCACTTGAATCTGCTTAGAGTTCTTTTCCCAGTGGGTCCCATTTTTAGGGGAGTGGGCTAGGGAGGGAGATGTTGGTGGACATCTCTGAAGCTGTGCATCATAAAATGCTCATATCCCAGAAAACAATAAAACCAAACCCAAACCACACGTGGATGACTTATATATGGAAAGGCCTCAGCAACTTCATATCTGTGGCTCTGCATCCCTGCACTCTGGTTCCTGATACCTTGCAACACAGAATGCTTCAGGGAAAGGCTTTTTGGATTGTATGGGCCCCTGACACATCCACATCCACAAAATCATAATAATAGCTTTAAAAACATGAATTCAATGACTGGTCCTTCCTTTGCCATTCTTTTAATTTGTGTCTCCCCTCTTTCTGCACATTGACTTCCTATTCTTTTCTCACGGAGGTGACTGAGATTAAAGGTTTATTGTGGCTGATTATTCAGGAAAGTCCTACTTTCTAAATCTGGTTCTAATTAAAAAGGGGTGGGGGGGGAAAGGGAAAAAGCCCTCCTTACTGTACACAGAGGCAGCCTAATCCATCCTGCTGACTTTCATAGGCATGAGTTTCTATCGTAGTATTAATAAACTATTTTCCTAGATTTATGTTTCTTAACCCTCCTCACCCCAGAGATTTTTTCGGATGTGAGCTGTAGATGTCATTTCAAGAAAAGATGGGCATCTGACTTTAGCCTGAACATCAGTTTATTTATGAGGGAGGGGGCCAGGAGTTCAACCCTTGTATTCATAACAGGGCTAAGCAAACAGGTCCGACCCAACTCTAAGCCATTCTAAATAGACTAAAGAGCTGGTAACCTAACTCCTGACCATTACTAGAGTTCACATTTAGGTTGTGATTTTACTCCATTCCCAAATGTCACTTTATCCTTGCTTTTCAGGAGCTTATTTTCAAGGATTTATGAAATGTGAGATGACAAACCTGGTGCAATAACGTTGTGGAGATTTGCCCTTAGCTCACCCTAGGAAATATTCTGCACAAATTGTGCGAAGGTAGCTTCCAAGAACAGTCTTATTTCCCCTAGGGAAAAAAGTAATATCTGAGCTGTGTGCCATTAAAATGAAAAGGGTGGGAGGGGGCTGAGAAGGGCATTAATCAGAACTAGTGAAAAAATGCAAGATTTCTCTTGCTTGGGGAAAAAAAAAAGACAGATGAAAAGAGAGAGATGAAAAAAATACACTTATGGGAGGACGGAATAGCTTTCCCATGATTTGCCCATACGTTGTTTGACAGGCGTGCCTCCATACAATTTGCCTTTGCTATAGAAATCAAAAAGCTCCTTTTAATTCCCTTGGGTGTATTTTATCATTATTATTATTTGTTCCTAATGTTCCTAATAATACAGCACAAAAACTATATATCTGGATTCTCGCAGCCATGGAGAGAAGGCTACCAATACCTTTTATGTACGAATGCTTTGAACCTCAGATTAGAGTTAGAGCAAAGGTGTTATTCCTCTCTAAAGAACTTTAAGGATTATGGTTTGATGAAGCTTTTAGAAAAGTGGTATCATATGAGAATAGAGCAGTTTCTCCCTCAAAACTACCAGCTGCCCTCCCATAGGAGTTTTTCAACACATTGCCCACTTTATTTTCCACAACATGACTTCTGACTCCTGTGAGTGTTAGCACTTGACCCACAGTGCCTGGCAGAGGTCTGTAGTGAGATCAAGGTGGGATCCCATATACATGAAAATTACCAGAGGAGAGGAATCAGAACCAAGGGAAGACATAGAAAGAAAACCTATTTTATTCTACTGGGGGTTATTCTTTTCCAGGTAATATGTTCTCTCCCAAACTTATTTCCAGAGGCTAATAGCTTATAATAAAGTACACATGTAATAAGTTGCAACTTTAATGAAACTGGGGAAAATACAGGGGGAAGTTGATCACAGCCACATTCCCATGAAGCCCCTCACAGGTCCCTGGCTGCTTTCCATCAAGGCAGTTCTCTTGCAGTGGTACCAGCAGAAAATCTCCTGTGATACTCTGAATGTCAATGATGCTCTGTGCAATCAGATGGCAGTTAATGGGAGCCCTTTCTACCTAGGCCACCTTCTATGCTATCTCTGAATCTCTTATACGACTTAGAAAAGTACATTAAAATGACAGAGAAAGGTCAGTTAAAAAGTATCGGGTGCAACCACCTTGCTTGCAGCAGACCCATACTGTCCTCAGAACAAGCACGGCCCAGCATCCCACACAGAACAGCCCAGAAAAAGCAAAAGCAGCTGTCCCAAAATCGCAAACAAAGAAAAAAAACAATGTAATTAAATACTGTGCCCTTCCTAACAAACGGAGAAACAGAAAAAGAGGAAGGAGATGCGAGTGTGCCTCCAGCCTACCAGATATCTGCTGCAAAGACATAGCAAAACAGAAAAGTGGTGAAGATGCTCATTTAAGTTTTGTACCCTTTGAGCAATAGCTCCCCTTGACAAGAGGCATTACCAGCTTGAGGCCCAGCCAAGCTTTCCGGAATGCTGAAACCACAAATCTAGGGCAATATTCACATATCCAAAGATTCCTCCTTCTTTGGATATGTCGATATGCGTGCAACAAATTGATTTTCTCAGCTCATATGGAGTCTCAAATGCAGTTTTACAGTGCAGCAGCCACTGGGGGCAGCAGACAAGCCCATGCCGGGGCCACAAGAGATGTCCATCAAGACCTTAAACACCATCTATAGCAGCTGGAACTGGCAAGGAAAACCACGGGTTCCTAAGTTTCCTTTTGGTGCTCGACAGTCATTGCATTGGAGGGGAAGATTTGTTAAAAATCTGAAAGATTACTATGAACTATCACTAGAGGCAATGCAAAAATAAAGTGCAGTGGGAGTATAAAATGCAAACACCAGGCTTGTTTCTAAATAGATGGAAGAAAAAGTAAAAAAAAAAAAAAAAAGAGGCAAAAATAATGAGTTAAAATGGTCTGCATACAGTTTTCACATGTCATTTATGCATCTGATGCTTTGCTTAGGTATAGTGAACATTCCTCCAGCACAGTTACAGGAGAAAAATAAATAAATAAATAAATAAAAATCCCTAACTTCTATGTTAACTTACTAAGGATAAGTTACATCCTCTGAGGCTAAAGGGGTGAAGACATCAGGATAAGGACATCAGAGCTGGTGGTTACATTAAGCAACATTGGACATGTTCATTTAAAAACAACCGTTGGGTTATTTTCATGCCACGTATGTTTGCATAAATATCGGAATATATTTATAACCCACCTCTTGTTGTAAAGATACAAAGCTATCTCGGTGGTGATTTATGTTGTTTATCTGCAATCTGCTGCAAGGTCAAAGCAACTGAACTGAGGTCTGCAGAGCTACTCCAGATTTACACTAGTCTAATAAAGATCAAAATCTGGCCCTGAATATTGCCATTCCCCATTCACCAGCATATTTTTACGTTTCTGTTATCTTCACCTTCTTACATTCCTGAAGAGTTTTCGGGCTAACACACTTGGACTACAAGATTTTTCTCTAATCATCTAATCTTGGCCCTTTTTTAAGAGAAGAGAAAACTGACAGCTGGGTTAAATTATAAAAATGACAGTATTATATGACTAGTAGAATCACTATCTAAAAACCAATCTCAGTGTCAGCCACTGTTGAGCATCAGATTATATTAATGAAATCCTAGCAAAATTTTGCTTCCTTCAAATATTTTATTGTGAACCTAAAAATATAAATTATTCAGAGAACTGGATGAAATCATTTCTATCTGTAAACTGGTCTTCCAGCAGCTGCATGAGGCTGCATATGCGAGATGAACATGACATAATTCTTCAAAAAATATATATATATTTATTTTAAAAAACGGCCAGTTCTGCATGGAGAGCAATTATATCATTGTTTTTCCTCATTGATGCAGAGATCAGCCAGTTAATTCTTCAAGTGCCCTAGTAGGAATCATCATTTGAAAACTTTTGCATTAATTTTTCAGTGAAATCTGGCAGATACCAATCTGAACCAAAGCTGTTTAGAAAGGAGGAGAGGATGAAAAAAAAATCAGATCTTAGATCTCTCTGTTAGTAAACATCACTGACTGTTTCACAGATGACACTCTGGCCGTGGAAGTGCCATGCCCAAGGGCCATGGGGAAATCAGCCTCAGAGGCAGACGGAGATTGCAGAAATTCCCTGCACAGGCCACTGAGTATTTAACCATTCACTTGCCTGCTGAAGCATTTAATTCATGCTGAAAAAAAAAATCATATCCATATTCATACTACTAAGGTATATAAGCATCTCATATCATAGGCCTTGGAGAGAGTTTAAAGAAAAAGTTAGACAAATTTACTGTTGCAGATTATTTAAGAACACTCAGCCCTGTCTAAGTGCTGGATGATCCTTTGAGGTGCATTTCGTTTTTGCATTATGTCATTCTGAACATATCTAAGCTAAATAATTGTCGAAATGCTAGCTCCAACCTTAGCCCCTTTCGCCATCATTATTTTAACCATACCTTAATCTATGTAATTTTCTTCAATGAGATTGTTTATGCTGCTAAACACTTTAGTATGAATGCCAGCTGGCTTTAAGTACAAAAATTATAATAAAAGAGAAAGGAAAATGAAAGTTGCAAAATGTTTTTAAAGAGAATTTTTACCCTGAATACTAGACAAAGATGTATTGTAAATACTGAATAAGCTTTTTAAGTACCTGATCTGAGGGGTTCAGTATTAAAAGAAGAAGTCGGTTTATATAGTTTGATATAGTTCCACAGCCAAAGTGATCCTTAAAGGCTAATGTTCTCAGAGACACAATGAATCAAAAATGTTATCTCTCTTTTAGCTGTAATCTCTGATTAGAACGTTTAATCAATTAGCATTGCTGTTGTCAAAACTTGCTCCCAACAAAGGATGAGAAAACCTGCCGGAGGGGGATCGCAACAGCTGCCCAATTCCAAACCGTGCGAGAAGGTGGGAGACTCGTCCCTGCAAGAAACGTCATGTTTTACTAGGGTGCAACAGTGAGTTTTGTGTCGTGAGATGAGAGCGCTTATCTGGCAGTAATCATCTCGGCAGTGCTAGCAGAATGTCAGGTAAGCCCCCAAAGAAGAAAAAGTGTAATGTCAAAAAAAAAAGAAAGTATCAAATTACGCTAAAGACCGTATTTTTTTTTATGTTTTCCCCTTTCAGAAAGTAGAAGACTCAAGATGAAATTAGGCTGCTGCTATTAAAGGAAAAAAAAAAAAAAAAAAAAGTTTGTAGACCAACTGTGAAAAACTTGTTGCATGATTTACTTGCTGTGAGTCACCTGAGGTTTAGTGTCTCAGAGTTGGTCATCACCTGGAATTCCAACAAAAATGATGAGAATTTATTTTTCAGTGAGGTTTATTATCTCTCTCATTAAACCAGCCTTTGTGTTTTAGAGTTCTCTGAGGTCTTGGACAAGAACAGGATCTCATTGTGCTAAGTACTGTACAAACATATAATGGCTAATACAAACAGACAGGAGATTGAAAGACAAAGAGTAGAAGGAAAAAAATACAATTGCTTCCAGTTTACACATGGCAATCCTAGTCCCAGAGAGGTTATGTGATTTACTTAAAGCTGGGGAGTGTCTAGGGCTTAAAAATTCGCTCATTTCCTATGTGAGAGTAAACAACGTTAAACAGAAAATTACCTTTCCTTTCTACCTACCCATCTGTTTGTGAATGCAAGGCCTGCCATGCAATCCTTGATTACATCCTAAAAGGCAGCAAGGTTCATTGTTTGTCTCTGACCCATGGACAGAACCGTTCTTGGAGATTTTTGTGTTGCTGTTCATGAGCCAGCAGTATCCCTGTCCTCTGCAACGTGCTGCTCTAGTAAACAGCCTGCCTCCACTATCTGAACCGCTGATTTATCTGAATGATGGACATAGCTTCGATGTGGTGTAATCTTGGTACCTGGCCAGATGGGTGTATTAACTACAAAAATTTCTTCATGAGAAATTCAAATGTAGGTCACAACAAACAAATATATTTTAACGGAAATTGCTTATTTGTGTGGAAGAGAGATCTTTCATGGATTCTCAGAAGAGCTCTGGTAAGGCACCCATCATGGTAACTACAGAACAGGAATGAGCATTTAAAGAGAAATTATGTCCTTGTCTTAAAACTACAGTGTAGCAACCAGTGCTCCATAACCCCCAGAGCAAAGAAAAGAAAAACCCAGGGATTGTTCTCGTGTCAGAGCTGTGGAGCAGTGAGATTTGATGTGTTGTTTTTTTTAATGAGTTGCAGAAAGAAGTGGACAGTGAGGTGACGAAATTTCCTGAAGTGCTGACAAACTGAGACGTTCTTACTTAGTTATGGGAAACGCTGGCATATGCATGTTAATTGGTATGACTGTGTAGGGTTGTATTCAAGCGTGCAGCATTCTTGGAAAGAACTGTATTGGTTTCATGTGCACCTTTTTGATGTGGTGTTCATTCCTGAGCGGCGTCTCCATCTCTTAAGGATTGGAAAAGACAAACAACCGTGGTGAATGTGGCAAGAGTAGTGCTGGAGAGGCCCAGTCTGGATTAAGAGGGGTCTAAAGGGAGCTCCTACACTTGTAGGAGGTCCTAAGAAAAACACAGGAGCTGTGCAAGATCTGCCTGGAGCAGTGGCAACACGTATTGCCTTCCTCACTGGGCAGAGATGACAGCTGTCATGCTCCTCTGAAAAATTTCTTGCCGAAAATCACAGCCCTGAAAACTATGGATAGAGTGGTAGTGATAGATAATGAGAGTGAGGTCACTCAGCTGTTCAAAAACTACTATTTCTAAAATGGCTCGCTGATTCCTGAAGAAATTTGTAAATCCTAAAGCCGTTTCCAAAATGCTGGTAGGAACAGTGAAATGCAACACTAGAAATACACACCAGAAAATGGTTGTTTCTGTAACTACTTGTTTTTTATTCCATTTTTCAGGAATTTTTGTTGTTGTTTTAGAGTATTTGATTCATCCCCAATCTAAATAGCCAAATAGCTAGAGTAACTCTTGCAAGAAACAGCACACTGGTGAACAGTACATTTAGTAGAGCAAGTGAATCAAAAAAACTGCAAACAAGTCAACGGGCAGAATTCAGGTATTTTTCTACCCTTTGCAAAGTGAGAGTCAGGATCTCTCAGAGTAGCTAATGATGTTATAGAAAAGATTTTCAGAATTAAAAACCAAGAGCAGCTTCTAGAATTGCCTCATCCCCTAATTTTTACACATTTCTGGGAAACAGAGATAACAAACTACTCCTGAAATTCCAGTGTGGCCCAATCTTCATTTTATTATGGGACATAACCTATGTAAACCTGAATCTTCCTAATATACAAGAAAGTCTGAAGGAGTAAAGAAGTAAGATAATTTAGACTCTTTCTGTTGTCAGAGCTGGCAGCGGATTAATAAAAGGACTATATGCAAATCTCAGTTCCATGCTTTACTCATTCCTCTAATATCCCAGGGACTGGTGTGTTGGAAAAGGGTGTAGTAAAGACACATTGTCCTAGATATTGTTGTTTCCTAACATTTTGTTAACTGGACACATTTTTGTGGGTTAATAAACTCTTATTTTCTGATGCTCACATTCAATTTCAAAAGCAGCTGAGAGGAAAAAAAAAATGCAAGGAAAGACTAGAATAAAAGCCAAGAAAATCTTCTGTGGAAGTGTAGGTGTTTGGACATGATAGCCTTTTGGCAACTTCAGCTGTTGTGTATGTTTTTTTTTTTTTTTTCTTTGCTAGGTGTTTAAAGAAAAGCAATTACCTCTGTGATGACACTTAATATGCCAAGATTCAGCCTCAAGCAATTTTTTATAGCTGTGTTATAAACTGCAGAAACTACAGAGTACACAGGATCCACTGAAAGATGCTTTGCTGCAGCCGTCCTGACAGGAAAGCTGTGGTTACACTGGCATCTAAAAATTCTTGAAAAAAAAGACACATAAGCAAGCAAAAAAACATGGTTTAAGGGGGTGGAATTGCCGCACTGCTGGCTGGAGAGGTATAATAAATGGGCTGAGATTTTTTGCCTTTTCGCAGTTTATCTTTAAATTTCTGTGCAGATTTTGTCCCCCTGTGAGCCAGTTTCTTTGAAAAACAAGCGTGACCTTCGCCAAGGGGCTTGGAGGAGCAAGGGGTTTGCTGACACTGTTGCAAGGGCTTGTGCTTTGGGGTGCACAGATCCCACATCCACATGGTTTCTCATGCTTCCCATCTCTCCCAGTCTGCATCGGGGATACCTGGTACCTCCGAGACAACACAGCAGGCCCAGCAAGGTCAGACTCAAATTAATAGTGACTAAGAGTCATTTGGAAAAAGAAATCACTCATGGCTTGTTCTTCCTTGGCTCCAGAGGCACCTGGGACACACGGCCAAGGGGACACCTGTTCCGGCAACCAGCATGGGACCTCGTGCAGGATGGAATAACCCAGACACAGACCCCAGCTCCGGCCACCCCTGCACGCGGGGGACTCCTGGCCCTTCCAGGGGGGCCTTAGTACATCTGTAGAGGTAGAGATGGATTCACAGGGTGAATTAGGCAAAATTCAGAATCAAACAACCTCAGATCATGAGGTAGCTTCTTTTATTACACATATGTGATATCGAGATTTTTTTTTTTTGCATTAATGAATCAACAGTTATAATAGCTCAAGAGGAAGGTATAGAAAAGCAAATGTGGGAGATAATGAGTAGTTTTCCTGTATTCTGACACTTCCCCTCATCCTGTGTTGTAAACCAGAAGAGCAGAATCTTCACGCAAAACTTGGATTAAAATAGAATTTCTTCCATCTGTTTGGTCATGACCCTGACTTCACCTTGTATGTTCCCTGCATGTCTTGATCAATATTTTCCCTAGTATTTCAGTTACTGTAAACTGTCATTCTAAGAACCCACAAGTTGCAACATTAAATAGTATTTTCAGATATGCTTATGTTGTTTATTTTAAGGATATGTCTAAATGTATCCTTCTAATTGCTTCATGGAAAAACAAGTTTACTTTATGGTTTGAGGGTGTAAGGCTGGGTATCATATTACTCCTGTATTTGTATAAGAGTGACTATTCAAATGGTTGTGATAAGCTCCCAAGCTTGAAGAGCTGCAATTAGATGTTTCCAGAAGCCTGTGCCCTGTCAGTCAGCACAAGGTGCTACAGGTTTCATAAAAACACTGCACTGACCTACTTGGAATATCTCCGAATGAAAACATTATTTGTTAAAATAATGTCTTTTTCCCTGGGAAGAATCTGCTAGTTTCTTCTACGGTTCTTTGGAAGTCTTAATCTCACTTTTAATGACTTTTTTTTTTTAAAAAAAAAGGAATAGAAATGTGCTGAAATGTCATATTTCATATTAAAAACAAAGTCACAGATGAGGTGTTTAATTATCTATCACTAAATTGATGTCAAATTCTCATTTTTTAAGGAGAAGTAAATGAAGTAAATAAGTATCTAGACCTGACTGGTTTTGTTGTTAAAAGAAATGTAAAATCCCAAATGAAAATCCACTTTCAGCATTTCCAGAATTTAAAATAGAAAGAAGTAGATCTCTTCTTTAAACCAGTCTGCTTTGTATAGGTATTCTCCCAGCAGTATAAATAAAGATGTTTATTCAAATTTGGAAAAAAAAAAAAAAAAGAAAGAAAGGAAGATCATTTTGGCGTTTGCTATAAAGTCATTATACAGGTGATTAACCCATTAATTTTCAAATGCGTATGTTGTCAAATATGACAAAACAAACAAGAGGAAGATGAAAGCAAAGTTACCAATTACGATGTTATATGGAGGAGTCAGTCCAGATGTAAGTGACAGACCTTTCCTTTCCCTTTAGGTTAATACTGCTTAAATTGCACCAAACAATTTGCACAGATGATGCAAGTTAAAGGCCACTCCTGTAGACTCTGTAGAGAATTCTGCTGGCGCAAAGCACTTACAAGTGGCAAGACTGAATCAACCAACTTCAATTTAAATGTATATTTGAGTGGATATTGCATTTCCTTTAACTTAAAATGCAAATTGCACCCAACTTAGACAGATCTAGCTTTGGATGTGAGAAATGTGATTCAAAAGTCGTTCAGTCAAGGCACGGAATTCAGATTTCCACGGCTTAGTTGCTGTTTCAACTACTGCTCTATAAAACCAAGGTTAGACAGTAATTTCTTTATGTCTTTTTGTTAACCAGCTCTTAATTCAAGTCTGAATAATTTAAGGAATGATTTGAGATCTCAGCAGCAGAGACTCTCTTCTGTGCAATTGCTGTAAATGTATGTATAGAGGGGCACATATACACACTTAAAAAGAAAAAAAAAAAAGAGATTTGAGATTAGTTCTCCAGGGTTTGGATGTTATTGTTTGATGAAGATATAAATTGGAGAATATAAGGAGAGTTTGTTTGGAGGTAACCAAAGAAACCCTGGCGCTATTCATCTTTCAACTCATCAGCTTCCTTGAACATAGATGATAAAACAAATATTTTCAGAAAGCAGTAAATGATTTTCAAGGCATCAGAGATTCCAAAAACACATTGCTATGGATGCCAGGAGTAAATTCTAAGGATAAAAAAAATCTGGCATCAGCTTCCCGTGTCCTCCTATAAATGTGGTGTAAAAAATCCCACCATTGAGTTTTTCTCATTTAGCTAGTGATTAGAATTTTTCAGATCTTATTTTACTAGTCCAAAAACGTCAGTGGAACAACATCAGCATAAAAACTATAAACATTTCCTTCTTATGCTATTACTAGTACTTATGCTCAAGAAAACAGAATTTTGAACATCACTTTTTTTCTCTTTTGGAATTGTTTCCTCATCCCAAGCCATTTGCTTAGTGTGGATTATGGAAGCAAATAAAGTTACTGGCATTGATCCCTTTTTTTTTCCTGGTGCTGCAGAATTTGAGAGGAAGAGTTGTATTTTAGTTATGCAAGAAAATTCCTTTAATTGGAAGACTAAATATCCCCATTTATACTTTCTTACATTCTTGATTTTGAAAAAGAAAGATGCACATTTGGCCTGAACAAGCCCATAGAAAAGCCAGTTAATAAAACTACTCAGTATTTATGCTTCTCCCTAAAGACTGCACAGTGCTAGTAGGAGAATACACACATGAAGGAGTGTCTGTCTCTCTCGGATCTTGCACTGGATGATCTCATGTTTCTCTTGCTTTTTTATATTGTTGTTGGAAACCTTTACCAAAAATAGTAATAAAAGAGAGAAAGAGAGAAAGGAAGCAAGAGATGATGTGTCCTTTTGACGGAGACACGTGCTCTGTGGTGCTGAGGAAACGCTGTTATTTCCTCATCTCTGCAGGTTCTGGTGTCATCTCTCTGCCTTCCAAGAGTTGGTATCTTGCTCCATAAATACACAGTACATAAGCCAGCCTCTAGCTTAAGAGAAGGCCCGAAGAAGTGAAAAGGCTTTTTGGGAAAAAAAGAAGTGAAAGTGGGTTTGAAGACATGTAGGTGATCTTCCTGCTCCTTGTATTGTGACAATGGCCCCTTCAGTAGAAATCAGAGCAACGTAGCATGGGACAAGGGCAGGGTGGGATGAAGAGGACGATGAGGGAGGCCCCGAAGAGGCAAGCTGGAAGCTCACAAGCTCTCCTTTGGCACCCAAGCAGCAGGCCAGCATTTGCTCAATCAAGCCCAGGACAGTATTTCAAGGCAGTGTTGAGGCAACAGAGGCGAGCAGGGACACGGCTGGCTCCCTGGCCATGGGCTGCTTGGAAGAGATCCTGAGAATGATGGAAATAGAGTGAAACTTACTGTTCTTCATGCCATTATAGGTGTCCTGTGGGTATATAGCCAGGCCGTGGAGAGCCAGCAATAACATGCCTCTGCACACAGGACCCTGCAGACCATGCTCTGGTCACAGATGCTTTTCCAGAATGTTCCTTGACTCTGGAACATAGAGTTGAGGAAGGAGGACTAAATGCTTTATACAAGCATTATTTCATGCAGACATTTTTTGCCTTCTTGTAATCCACATATTGTCTACACCAGGGCCAAGGCAAAACCAAGAACTAGCCATTTTACTTCTTTTGGACCCTTTGGCTCAACAACCCAAGCTCTGCTGCAATGACACCTGTATTTGAAACAAATCCCCAGTGGGAAGTCTGAAGGTAAATCAAGGACACATTTGCCTTGGGAATGGCTCTGCCCTCCTGCACAGCATTCAGAAGCTGCTTTTCTTGGCATTCACCACTCTGAAAGAAAACTCTTCATTTTGGTTCAGATTGATCTGCAGAACAAAAATGTCCCCTCATCCCCTGCAATGCATAATATGATTTTACACACTGGCCTTTAGGCTAGTAGAGAAAAGCAAGGCAATAATCACCAATTTTATACATACAGTAGAAAGTTGCTAAGAAGAAAAGCTTCCAATATTTCCCAGATGTCATCAGAAACTTTTGTATTTGTACATTATAATCTACTTTTTGCATTATCCACTTGAATTCTACCACTACAATAACAACTCTTATCATACCATTAGCAATTACCTCCAAAGTTTCCCTTCCAGTTTCTCCTTTATTACTAGCAGGTAAATGTTCACAGCAAGACATGATGTATCCTCTTTTCCTGTAATCATGCATATCCTTAACATTGACCTGTCTGAGACGTGACCAAAGAAATCAAAATCTTACTGAATAAACTAAGGAATTATAAGTTGATGTCTTTACACAGAGAAGAAAACAGTATGGCTTAGAGCACAAGTATTAAAGAGACAAAAGATACTTTATCTTCTGGTGTCATCTACACTACTATAGGGATATTTTGCAAATTTAGCTAGTACTGATCATGCTTCAGTAGATCTGGTGGGAATTGTGGAGCGTACAAAGCCCTTGTTAACATATTAGACCTTGAGATGATTAGGCCATTTCTAATTGAAATGGGGTGAGGTCATAACTAGGGTGGCTTTGTTGGACCTACACCGATAATGACAGAGAATCAGAGCCAATATTAACACTGCTGAAAATTCCCCAGTGCAGACTGAGGCCTGACTGAACTATTCTGATTGGTGTTAGCTTGAGCTTTATCCCATTGCAACCTAGAAAACTGTTAACATAATTTTAATATGATTTTCTTGGCATGCATAGCTCTGGCTTTCGCTGCATTGTAAAGAGAAGCAGCCCTCCTCCCTCACGCTTTCCTCCTCCCCCTGTGCCTAATACGGCTCTGGAATTCAAACTGATGCAGATCCAAGTGTTGCCCAGACTGCCGGCTCTTGTGGGCCAAATGAAAATTCATTACTCAGATACTCCCGTGTGCTGAAGCTCTGGTTGCTATCTAAGTCTCTGTTGTGCATGGGAACCATCTGGAGTCAATCATATTAAATAAAACTTCTGTTAACTGAACCTTAAGTATCCAGAACTCCCCATTATCATGATCAAACCCCCTGACATTGGAAAAAGACATTTGTTTGGGACAAATCTTTTTTTTTTCTATATTCCTTCACCACTATCACTAGCAGCAAATCAAGACTGAACCAATTCCCTGCACTCCAAAATATTTTGAAGCACATTGTAAGTAGCACAACTGCAAAAGCTGACCCATGCTAAACCATTGATAGGATCACGGTTCTCTAAACACTGGATCCATCCCTGAATGTGGGGGTCTGCACCACTGTTAGCACTACTTTGAAGAAAAAAAAATCAAAATAAAACACTGATTTGACTGTGGAGCAATCGGGGTTTTTGAAAGTGAGGAACTGTGAGGACCTACTATTCAAATAACTTTCCAGTAGAATAAACTGACATTGTACGCTCACAAGAAAATGCAGAGTTTTAATAAAAAGTACACCAAACCTGATGCAGTCTGTTGCATGAGGCAGAGAGCCATACAAAAAGACTGCTGTGGTCTGACGGCAAACCTACTCTGAAAGTGGTCCCTTCCAGGCTCTGCTTCCAAGCAGCAAGCTTGAGTCAGATTTAAATATTTTCTCTCTCTCCTTTTTTTCTTTAATTATTATTTTAGAGATGATGAATTAAGTTGTTTAATAATATATATATATATATTTAAATGCCTAGACAGACCTAAAACTTACATTGGAAGGAGGGTTATTCTTCAAATAAGAAACATTTGAATTTAAGGAGATAATTAAGGAAACAACTGAAGAAAATAATGGAAACAACACAGTTTGTGACATTTCTAATCAGCTCAAATAGGCATCAATAAATTAATAAGAAAAGAGAACGCTATGCTGATGGGGGGGACCATAAACTGGAGGAGATAGTGGAACTTCTCATCTCTGATTTCTGAGAAGCTGCACAAATTAACCTGTAAAATAAATGATGTGTGGATTTAATTTGATCATTAGCTAAATGAATATCCTTCTACACCCACTGTATTCTAAATTGCGATTTGCTTTGATTATTACAGACAACTTTCCGTGCATCGTAAATGTATATATACATAAGTAAAAATTGTCTTCCTTGAAAAGAGTTAAAGCCAATATAATCTATGGAGGAATTAGGAGCATCCAAACAAATTTCCTGCTCCTGCATAAGGTTTCCGGCAGCGTGATGGCATTCTGTGCAGAACTAATATCACCTCGAAATGCAATCAGAGTTAATTGTGAAGCTGGTGAAAGAATCTTGAAGGTAATTAAATACGGGAAGGAAAAAATCCGGGTAGCCTTGGCGGGCGAGCAGGAATCTGGAGGGAGAGGTTCACCCTTCACACCCACCCTGCGCGCTGGGTAAAAACTGCAGCTGCCGGGAATGTTTCGTGCGAGATGGGTATAAAAGCACGTCTGGGCTTTTTAGCTCTTGCAGGATCCTGCTGGGATCCCCATGGGTTTGGCATCAGCCCGCTGCGAGCTGCAGCCCGCTCCGGCCCCGGGGCGCGGGGGTTCGAGGAGCGCATGGGGCGCAGCGGCCCGCGGCCACCTGCGACAGGCGGAGCCCGGGTCACCCCCGGCGGGGACACGGGACCGCGTCCCGTTAGGAGGATCCTTCACTGCGGTTTTCCTGCAGAAACACAGGCAGCCTCAAAACTGCACCACCAGATTCCCGCATAATTCTTTATTGCACTAAGCAGATTTTTTTTAAAAAGTCCTTAATCGCGTTTGGTATTTTTATGAAAAAAAAAACTGAAGTTGATATAAAATTTAAGCTTTATTTAAATATATAGTGTCTTGGAAGTAGGGAAATCACCTTCAATGATCTTCTGGATCCGAGCACTCTCTTCAATCAGTGTGTATCAAATTCAAGTCTGCAACCCATGTGCAGTTTATTTATTGGATAATCAAAAAGAGATGGGCAACTACGGGAGACAAACAAACAGTACAATAACAAAGCTGCAATCACTCGGAGGGTTTGGGACGTATTTGAAAAATAAAGATGTGAAGCCAAGGGGGGAAAATAAGATAACAGACACTGCAATTTGAGAATTGCAGTGAGCGTGGTGTGTATCTGAGTACTGCGGATGAATCGCACAAGTAATAGTATGTGTGTATATATATATATTATTTTTTGTAAGAGTCTCGTTTGAGAATGGGGTATTTAATTTATTTCCTATTCCCTCTATCTTTCCTAGACCGGTGTAGAGAAACAGGCAGAGTAGCGAAAACGAATGCATATTAAAGGTGACAAATAAAAGGAAAATATCCACATAAAAATTAACTCTACTGCTTGTTCTTAGGGGAGAGATGGATGTGCCTAGGCAGGCTCCCGGAGTAATCGAGCGGTCGAGACTAAAAGCATCGAGCTTTTAGTCTGTAATTCTCCACACACTCTTTTCCGCTCTGGAGTGGGGTCTCTTTGCTATAGTCACAACGATGAGCAGAGAGATGTGCCCAGTACTTAAAATTAACTTCAGCTAGTCCGATGGAAACTGTTTGAATGTGGAAGCAGAGCCTAGAAAGCGATTTTTAGGTCGCAGATCGTCATTTTGCCAATGTCTTACCCTCTTAGGAAAAATAATAGGAAATCAGAAATAAAAATTGCTCGAGATGGTCCTGGCTTCGAGCAGCGAGGCACTAGCAGGTGTCCAAACTTTTTCTCCCCCCAGGACCCGATCCTGCGCTCTCTGGGAGCTGCGGCAGTTGCACGGGAGCATTGGCTACAAGGGCAACATGGTCCAGCCCCGGCTGCCAGGACAGAGTGGGACCTTGAGGGGGTCCAAGGCAGCCTGAGGACTCTTCCCTCGTTGCAAAAGGCAAAGCACCGACAATCCGCACCCGCGGAGTCCCGCATTTCTTCGGAGCAGGGGCCGTGCATCACCTCAAAAACCGAAGTCTCCATCCGATCATTTTGTTCGCGGGTTTTCTGCATGTAAATACAACCTCTCAAACAGCGCTTTCCTCCCCGAAGCTTTCCCATGTGTTTATTTAAAAAGTTATTATCTCGTGGAGGAAAAAAAATATTTTTTAGTCCTCAAGGGCAAAACTGCTCACTGCTTTGAGCAAGAAGACATGTGATCTCTCATAACTATCCCCTGCCTCTTGCCAAAGAGAAAATAAATATCTGATCGTAAATGAAATACCTGCGTGGAGAGAGGGAGAGAACAACTCTCGGCGGATGGGAAAGGAGACGCTCCGTATTACGCAATAGCCACAGTTCATTATACAAGGACTGTCTTAACGAGTGGATGACACCAACGCGATAAAAAGGGACCATTGTCGGGTGACACAGAGGACAATTATAACGCGTGACTGCACTTGCTGCCGATTTCCAGCATCGGATATATCGCAATTCTGCTGCAGCGCATTCACCTTCCCAGGGCAGCGGGGTAGGCAGCGCCCGCCCGGCGCGGAGTGCGGGATGTCGCGCACCGGGAGCCGCGTGTCCCGCCAGCCCACGGCGGGCCGTGCCCAGGGGATGCGCGGGGCAACGTCGTCCACGCGAGCTAGCTCTGCAGCTGGCAGCCCGCTCCGCAAGCCGCCCAAAATGCTGCAGAAGCAGACCAAAGACTCAAAAAGAAGATTTAGACCTAAGAGACGGTAACCAGATCTCATCCCTCGGAAACTGATATATATATATATACATATATATACATTTAATTCCTTGATAGTGTCTGGAAATAAAGCATAGCATGTGTTATTACGACGTCCTTCTCTTGGCTTCAGGTCTCATCAGAAGCAAGGCGACGAGACAAAGATCTCCCAGCGTCTGACACATCAAATGTTACCTCGGCGAGTGCCTCGTTTCGAGGCAAAACGTAGGTTTGACGCACACCGCGATTCCATTTTTTTTCCCTGCTTTTCTTTTCAGTTGAATTGGGAGCCTTACCTCTCTTTCTTAAAGGAACTGAGGATGTCATGTTGCAAAAGGAAAGAAAATAAAGAAAAAAAAAGGAGGGGGAGAAAAGAGAGAAAAAAAAGTTAGAAAGAAAAAAAAAATCTTGTCTTTAGAGTATCGCTTATTAACTAAATCGATCATGAAAGGGAGGAGAGGTACTTGCAGGTTTTTCCCTCCTGGAGAATAAGCGCGCTCCTATTGCCCTTTTCGTGCGCCTTTTCCCTTCTGGGTATCCCGTTAAGGACATAAGGACGCTTCCGGTGCTTGATGGGGACTCGGGGCGCAGGGTACTGTTCGTGTCATGATCCGAATGGGTTCCCTCCTGATCTACGCCAGTAAAGGGATCGGGAGGAGCCCCACCGAAGGAACTGCCTCCCCCTCCTCCGCACCCCTCCCCGCAAAAAAAAAAAAAAAAAAAAGCATCGTCTCTTTTAGACTAATTACGCTTGGCCACTTCGTAGCGTGGATGCTGCCCACGGCCCGAGGTGTGTAAGACTCAGGATGCTGAGGATGCTGCTTTTCGGCCTCCCTTGGCCCCTCGCAGCCGGGGGCAAGTTGAGGTGGGGGCTGAAGAGGCAAATGTGGGCTAGGGGCAGCCCGGGGGAGCGGGGGAGGCGAGAGGCGGGGCTGCCCGGGACGGGCCGTCGCTGCTGCTGCTGCTGGAGCCGGTCAAACTGCACAGCCACTTCCCCCAGGAGCTTCCCTTTCATCTCTCCGCTCCTGGCGCCTGCAAAACAGCCTCGGTTTGTCTGCAACGTCTCTCCTCCCCCTGCCCGCCCTCCCCTCCCCACTGTAGCCGGAGCCGCAGCACCGGGACGCGCTGAGCCCGGCTCCGCTGCCGGGGGCTGCTGCTGCCGCTGCAGGAGGGGAAGGTGGGGACACAGCGAGGCCAGGGGCTTTCTGGGCATCCTCGGGAGCCTCCCCCATCCCGCGCTGGGGGCGATTCCTGCCCCGCCGGATCACACCTGTCTCTAGTCCCGGGTGCAGCAAAGCTGCCGCCGAACTGTCCTCCCGCTTCCCGCCTCGGGTTTTCTGAGGGAGGCTTGGAAACGAAGGGGGCGTGTGGAGCCGGAGAACGGCAGAGTCCTGGCGGCCCGACCCCGGACCGCCCTCCCCGGGGACTCAGGCGAGAGGGAGAGTCGCACGGGGGAAAACCCAGACTCACGTCGGTCCCCGGGGCCGGGAGCTTCCGCGCTCCGCTGAGGCTGGGCAGCCGCTCTCAATTCTCTTCGAGGGGAAGAAGCCTTAAGTCCTAGAGACTTCCCAAAGCCCAGTTCGCCGTTCTGGCATTCAGTGCAGTACGGGGCTTCGCTCTCCTATTTTTAACTGACAGGAGGACGATGAAGGAGGGGAGGGAGGAGGGAGGAGAGAAGCCTCCAAGTTCAGAATTTAGACTGAAAATGTTCAACCTCGCTGTGGGCTAATGCCGAAAAGGGCAACCACCATGAGCGTGTCCTGCCACACTTTGCTGTCACCAGTGCCTGCATGGCACCTACATCAGCCAAGCCAGGCTGGGCGAGACAATTTCTACTCCTCGATGGTCCTAATACCGAGAAAAAAAAATGTCCACGGGTCCCTCTCCTTTCTCCCGAAAGAAGACAGCTCAGAGTAGCCTCCTCAAGCCAATGGGGATGGTGTGAGAGCCTGCGCACCCAGATCGGACAGGCGAGGAGAGGAGCTGCACCCGAGGGGCGTGAGTCCCAGAGCAGTGTCACCATGACCTGCCCTCCTGCAAGCTCTCCTTCCCTAGGCGCCCTTCCAACGGGCATTGACTTTGGGAGCGCGGTATAATTATCTGTAGCATTTTCAGCAGCCCCACAATGGGCTTCCACGGACGGTGCATTGTTCTTGACACACACGCATTGTTCCCGGGTGTCCATCAATTCTCATTTAATTGTCACGGTGCAGGAAGCATGGAGAGGGGAAAGGAAGGGGAGGTGGGGGGAAAAGCGAGAGCAGCTCGGCCGAGCTGCAGAAGCGGGTTGCAAGTCTGCGGCCGGGATGTTCTGCCTCGCTTCTCCCCATGAGGATCTCCCAGGGAAGAGATGAGCTTTCTGGGGAAAGAGAAGTAATGAACTGGGGATAATTCAGGCAAGAGCTGCTAGAGAAGCTTCAAAATATTGGAATAACTCTTATTATCAGCCCTGGAGAAAACCTGCCTGAAATATTGCAGGTTTCCCCAGCAAGGCACAAAAGGCATTGCCTTTCTTTGCAAAACTTGCCTGGCCTTTAATCTTTAACCCATTGAGGGACTCTACTAGCAATAAATAAGGAGCATGCAAACCCTACCATTAGCCCTCCTGGTTAGCGGTGTTTTGTAACCTGGCTGCTCCAAAGACGTCCTCTCTCCTCTCCTACCCGCTCTGCAAACTCCGGGCCTCCGTTCTAGCGCCCATTCAGTGTCCCGGCCCCAGGCTGGAGGCTGGTGTCTTGGACACGAGTGTGTTGGCCCTGGGGTGAAGGAGGAAGAGGGCTGCCAGGGGCTAAGAGGGAGGACCTGGAAGTGGATAGGGAAACTCTCTGGCCTGGACCTCCAGCCTGAAGAAGGACGCTGAACAAAATCCTTGTTGGCCTGATTTTACTCTACAGAATCAACTCCCAAACTGCCCTCCAAGAAGGGGTATAAACACACGAGTCACAGAGGATTTTCTGTTTGTTAGAGTGGGGAAGTCCCGACTGCTGCATGGGCTGACAAGAAGGTTGGGAGTCCAACGTGAGCAGAGCAGCCAGTGAAATTCTGCACATTTTGCAGAACAGATATGACCAAAACTGCACAGGGAGCAAAGTTGTGCAGCTTGCCCAGGCGGAGGCCACAGCTCTGTCTGGGCCTCCCCTGGAGTCAGGGTATGGGCCAAGAAGTTGCATTAACAGACCCAAATCGGGGCAGACGTATTGTCACCTTCTCAGCATATATTTTTATATATACTTATATATATATGGATATAAATATATACTATATTATGTATAATGCATATATCTATACAAATACATACGTATAAAAATAGAGTCATAAATAAAATCAAAAAGCACACAAAGTCTGTTTTCTGGATGTTATAAAGAGGAGGGGAGGACAAAATAAACAAACAGAAAAAAAACACAGTGAAAGTTGTGGGCACATCATTAAATAATGTCTGTCATAGGATGCAGGAAATATGAAATATATATACATATTTACTTTTATCCGTGCAGTAATTAGAAACGCTTTTAAAGAGATATTCTTTATTCATGCCACTGGTAGGAAGTCAAAAAGTGAGAGAATTGCTTTCGCAGCACGAGTTTGATATGTCTTTTAATTAAGGACTGCGTGCCCCTAATTTATTAAAGCTCATCTACTCTTCACGTGTGTAATTGACGCTGGAAGAAAATAATTACAGATCTAAGCTCCGCGGAATAGATTTGCCCGAACTGGAGCCTACTGCGACCGGAACGCGAACAAAACCCCTTTTTGGAGAGAAAAGGCACCGAGAGGGCCACGCTTTCGCCATTCTCCACGGGGCCGTCTCGCCGAGGGAGGACTCCCCCCTCCAAAAAAAAAAAAAAAAAAAGGAAAGTAAGAAAGAAAGTAAATGGGGGGAGACCTTTTTCCCCCGTTTCACCGGGACCAAGAGGGGCCCGAGCAGCGCCCGGGGGTCAGCGGGGCTGGGCGCCGTGGGGGTCCGGCGGGGCGGCGGGGCGCGGCGGGGCCGGGGGCCCGGGAGGAGCCGGGCAGGCGGCGGGAGGCGGCGGAGCCGCGATCCTCTGAAGTTTCCTCTTCGCCTAATCATCAGCTTTAATTACCCGGCGGCTTTTTTCTTGCTTTGCTATGATTATAGCCCTGGACGGCTCCTTAATGGCCCAGCTCCGCTCGTTGCCCGTGTCATTAACTCCTAATTTATTTCGGAGGGGACAGAACGGGGGGAGGGGAGGGAAATACCCCAAACAGAATAATTCTTAAAAAAAAAAAAGAAGAAGGAAAGAAAAGGGAAAGGAAAAGGAAAAGAAAGAAAGAGAGAAAGAAAAAGAAAAATTCCCCAAAAGTTTCTACCCACCCTCCCGCTCCCGAGCCAATGGCATGAGTCACCCCTCGACGTCAGGCCCCAGCGCGCGCCCTGATTGGCCCGCGGGGCGGTTACTCCGCTTCCCAAAGGAGGAAAGAGCCGGGGAGCCCCCAGAGGGGGAGAAAAGGGGGGCGGGAAGGGCCGCGCAGCGCTCACTCGCGCAGTCCCCGCGCAGGGCCGGGCAGAGGCGCAGGGCAGCGCTCACTCGCGCAGTCCCCGCGCAGGGCCGGGCAGAGGCGCAGGGCAGCGCTCACTCGCGCAGTCCCCGCGCAGGGCCGGGCAGAGGCGCAGGGCAGCGCTCACTCGCGCAGTCCCCGCGCAGGGCCGGGCAGAGGCGCAGGGCAACTCCCGCCAGCTCCGCGAGCGGCCGCGCTTCAGCCCCGCTCCGCACCCGCGATGGCTTCTCCGGCCAAGGCGAAGGAGGTTTTCTCCTCCGACGAAGAGGGTCCGGCGGCCGGCGCCGAGGAGCACCACAAAGTCAAGGTGTCCAGCTTGCCGTTCAGCGTGGAAGCCCTCATGTCCGACAAGAAACCCCCCAAAGAGCTGCCGCCGGCCGCGGCGGGGGGTAGCGCCGACGGGGCGGCCGTGGGCACCTCCCGGAACCTGCTGCTGTCGGGACACGGCTCCCGCGACGCGCACAGCCCCCCCGGGGGGCTTACAAAACCTTTCGACACCTCCTCGGTCAAATCGGAGAACTCGGAGGACGGCACGGCCTGGATTCAAGAGGCCGGGAGATATTCGCCTCCGCCAAGTGAGTGGCCGGCGAAGCGGCGCCGGGCGCCCCGCGGGGCGGCGGGGGCGGCGCGGGGCCCACGTACGGGAGCGAGGGCAGGCGGGCACCGGCTGCTCCGTGGCGACGAGTTTACAGGAGCACGCCGCGTACATATACACTTCTATACATATGTTTTATGTGTGCACGAACTTATATCAGTATAGCAGTGTGTTCTTCATATATGCTTATGCGAGTTGCATACATACATACATATATATATGTATGTCTCTACATATTTTATATATATGTTTTTAAAACGACACAACATTCCGGAGCCAAAGCCGATTAGCTCCGTTTCTCTCTACACATCACGCTGATACCGGTTAATGCCATTAGGGTTGCACAGACAACTATAGGCTCTCCCTGGTGCTTTTTTCCCTCATACAGAACGCGCAGAACAACTTTCTTTCTCTCTCTCTCTCTCTCTCTCTCTTTTCTCTCTTATAAATGTTTCTCTTTTAAAACACGAATTTTCCCTTCCCACTATATGCGCTCTTTGCTGACTCCCATCGCGCTTCTTCCTGGCAGGGTTGTTGTTGCTTTCTCGCCCTTTGCGTGAAGACTGTCAAAGTTCTCCGAGCTGGGTCTGAGTTCCCTGTTTCTCCACCATCTCTCCTCAGCCCATATCCACCTTTAGGGACAGATGGTCCGGAGATGACAGGTCACTTTTTAAAATTTTCCCTTCTCTGACCCTGGCTGTTGTGTCTTTGATAGAGATTTGAACTGCTTTTCTCTATTACATTTTTGGTTTTGAAGAGGTTTTTAATTATTATTTTATTTTTTTTAAAGTGCTCTCCGAAAATACTTTAAGGAATAGGTGAAAAGACGCAGTGCGATAGTATCTAGACTCCATGCCTTCCCCATAGCTTTGGCTAATAAACACCTGTACTATCAGATCGATACGTTTTTTTCCACATAACTCTGACTTGCCTGATGAAAATTAAATACTGTGTTTCGGTTGAGCTGCTCCTTTTTGTTGGTGAGCTGATTAGCTGAGTGGTTTGGCATAATTTGCCTTTTAATCTACAGGAGCGAGAAGGAAGTTTAGTGCTTTCCAGTTCTTCTATTTCTTTTTTTTTCTTCTTCTTCTTTTTCTTTTCTTTTTCCTTCTATTTGGCTTTCAGCCGCTTCCCTTCCGTTGTGATCAGCCCGAATTAATTTGATTTCTAAAGTGCCGGGATAGAGCCGCTGACAGAGGATGGGGCAATGGGCCAGGAAGGAAGGACAAGACTCCTCGTTACCTCTAGGTTTTGCTTTCTTCATGTACCGTCAAATACACTTGAACTCGACCAAGGCCTGCTCCTTTTCTAACATAGCCCTAAAAAATAGATTTAGACGAGGCCTATTTTTCTCCGTGATACGTTTCTCTTCGAAACTCCTCCGCTTTCTCAATTAAAATCACCAGTCGTTGAGAACTGGAAAATCGCTTTTGAAGGGACCTCAACGGTCGAGGAGTGCAGAGAGCCAGTGATTTCAGCGGGGCGGCGGGGGAGCAGGATGAAGACAAAGGAGAGGGTGTCTAGTTCGGGAAGATCGCTTGGATCTTCCTTGATGGTCTTCCCGAATATCCCACCGCCGTCCAGCTCCCGGCCCCGTCGGAGTTGTCCTGACAGAAAAAGGAAGCTGAGGTTTTCCCGCAGGAAGTCCCACCTTGGAAGGTTTTGGCAGTAGAAGTAGCTCCTCGATTTATTATTATTATTATTATTATTATTATTATTATTATTATTATTATTAGTGGGATAAACTAGGGGAAGAGCTCTAGATATTAGATTTTGAACAACCCGAAGAGGGAATTTTCTCCGTGTGCTGCCTGGTGCCCGAAGTTAGTGAGAAAGTGCAGGGGACGGAGGAGGGGGAAGCAGTGCAACAAATCACCCCATGGAGCACTTTAGGACTGGCACGGGGTAAACATAATTACAGCGGTCTGCTGTGGCGACGGTCCCTGTTTCTTATCAGAGCTTGGCAAGTATTGGGGGGACTAGGGAGGGAGTTGGGGGGAGAAGGCCGTTAATGTTTGGGAGGATTCTGGGGAGAAAAGAAAAAGAAGAAGAGGAAAAAATAAGAAAAAAAATAAGTTGAGAAGCTGAGTTGGGATTTAATTTAAAAAACAACTTGTTGCCGTTTCCCCGACGCGTAGCAAAAGTCGCGCCGGGTTGGGCTGGCGGAGCCGCCGGGACGGAGCGCAGGTCGCCGCCGAGCCCCGGGGACATTCGCGTTAGGAGAAACCGGGGGGGTTGTGGCAAAGAAGAGGTCGCGCAGAAAAGCGAGGTATATTCACGGCCTCGTGCAGTTTTAGGATGCAACGAAATATCGCGATTAGCAGCTTAATTATTAAAATATACCTTGCGGTCGTCAGGCGGCAATTGGCAAGTTGTTTTCTGAGAAGGATTTATTTTTCATGTCTAGTAGATAGAACGAGAATAAGAAAAAAAATATCTTTTTTTTTTCCTCTGACGTGCCTGCCTCCTCTCTTTATAACATTCTGAAATTTTGAACTTTTTTTCTTTCTTTAATTTCTTAATGTTCTTTTAAACTGCTCCTTGGTTTTACAAAAAAAAAAAAAAAAGTCAAAAGGACACAAAAGGATAACGTGCAAATACTGACAAGTGTGGAAACCAGACACTACAGCAGGCACAAAATTTAACAGCTTTGGGCAGCCTTTCGTGTGATCTTCAGTAGCAAACTGATACAACAAGTAGGGTGGTTTACTGTATGCATTAGCAGTGGTTCAAAATACAGCTAAATTTCTCGGCTTTTCAATTCAGCTGCCAGCATTTTAATAATTCTTTAGAACACAGAATTATCAGTGAAATGTAAAATGGATCTGAAGGCAGGTCAGTGATGTTCTGTCTTGGGAAAATGTACCTAACCTGCTCGGGATTATAAGGAAAACACAAAAATCAACAGATTTCCTGACTTTCATTTGCTACAGGTGCTTGTATTAGCTACTTCAAAAGCTGGCAAATACAATAACAGCTAAATGTTAAATGAAAAATGTGCTGCTTTCTCTTTTCAATTCTTGTTGAAAAACAGAAATTCCTCCTTGGGAAAAAAATTGTTATTAAGGGAAAAGAAACGCCTAATTTCAGGAGGAGGAGAAGTAGCAATTCAAATGTCCAGTTATCAAAACCACAAAAATTATCGGACCCAGTTCTTTAAATGACGGGAAAAACTCTCACAAGGCGGCTCTGGTTTGTTGTTCTTGGGTGAGAAGTCCTGGAGCAGGGATGGAATGGGCTTGTTTTCTCTTGTCACTGTCCTTTTTGTGAACACGCTCTTTCTGTTAGTGTGTTTGTCCTGTATTTTGCTGGGGATACTCCCTGGATATTGTGTGACTAACACAGCTGTTTTGGGTGCTCGATGATGTGAATCTTAAAGCAATCTGCTGGGTACCCTTGTGATTTTTTTGCCTGCAGATTTCACAGAGCTTGTGAAATTTCACACAGCTTGTCCCTCTCAAATCTAGGATTAATTTCTCAGGATGTGTGCTGAAGTCTGGTGAAGTTTGACCAGGAAAAGATTTCAAGTGCTATCTGCAAAAAGAGCATAGCATGTTTGAAGGGTATCACTTCACGTACACTTCTGTAGCCCTCTCAAACACTGCACTTCGCTCCTGAGCATGCAAGTGTGTCTCCTTTTGCGATAACTGGCCTTTCCTTTCCTTGCAGGACACCTGAGCCCCACCGCCTGCACCCTGAGGAAGCACAAGACGAATAGGAAGCCCCGAACCCCGTTCACCACCTCCCAGCTGCTGGCTCTGGAGCGCAAGTTCCGCCAGAAGCAGTATCTGTCCATCGCAGAGAGAGCCGAGTTCTCCAGCTCCCTCAACCTCACAGAGACCCAGGTCAAAATCTGGTTCCAGAATCGGAGGGCCAAGGCCAAGAGACTGCAGGAGGCCGAGCTGGAGAAGCTCAAAATGGCAGCGAAGCCCATGTTGCCTTCGGGTTTCAGTCTCCCTTTCCCCATCAACTCTCCCATCCAGGCCGCCTCACTGTATGGAACATCCTATCCTTTTCACAGACCTGTGCTTCCTATCCCGCCCGTTGGACTCTATGCTACTCCTGTCGGATATAGCATGTACCACTTATCCTAAGAAGATCAGAAAGACAAAGCGACAGTGAGAAAGACTTCCTGGTGGATCTTGTCCAACCCTGAGAAGGCAGTACCCCAACCAGTACTGGCAATTCTTTCTGCACGCTTTTATCTGTCATCCCAAATGTACAGGAGTTTGCATTAGCAAAACAAAGCATCCTGTATGCTACAGGTTGGGTGTCTTCTGATAGTGCTCTGAGCACTCAGTGTCTGATCCTGAAAGAAAAAAAAAAAGTAAAAACAAAATACCAAAAAAAAAATCTTGAGCAAATGTAGGGTTTTTATATGGTGCACGTAAAACTAGAATAAAAAGGAATGGGTGAGAAAACAATCTTGTTTTAAGGAGGCAGAGATCTCCCGACCTCTTTTTGATGGGTCCCAACACAAGTTTAAAGTAAGAGAGTGAGTGCATACCCTAACCTACACTCTGAAATCTCATCACTTAATATGGGGGGGGAGGAAAATAAAAAGGTATAATCACTATTGTTTTTGAAAAGAAAGCAGAGTCCTTAGCTAGCGACACCATGTAAATAGAAACTAGACCCAGTAGAGTCCAAATGAAGTTCAGAGCCAGCATATTCCTGCATTTCTGGGGCTAGGGGAAGTTTTTGCATCCCAAATCTCAATAGCTGTTTGCAATAAGAGGAACATCAGAGCCCCTACATGCATAATGCAGAGCAATAGTTTTATCCAACGGGGATTCTTGTATTGCCTTTATCAGCATAAATTGCTTCAGTATTTGTAAAGCACTGTGAGGGAAGGTACGGTGCAAGGGAGGGCTATCGGGCAGCCTGGTTTTCATCTCTTCCTATTGGTGTGCTCAGAATTTTTTTTTTTTTTTTTGGGTCTACAACCAGGTAATCCTGGCTCTGTGATGCTCCTTAAAAACTAGGAGAGAGGGAAGGAAGTATTGCAGGGAAAGATGCGGGATGTTTCCACAGTGCTGGTGAGCAGAGGATTGACAAACTTTTCTGCGGAGATGTTTGGGATTTTTTATTATTGTTTGCAACAGTCTGTACTTAAATAGAAAAAAAACCCTCAAGTCTTCCTCTCCTCTCCTTGCAAAAGAAGCCAATGCAAGTGACTCATGCTTCAAGCCCTTCTTAAGATAGATCCAGGTATCAAAAACAAACAACCCTACTAGTAGGATGGTGGGGTGCCAAGAGACTGTGTAACCTGTCTGTCCCCCTGGAAGCTCCTCAAGCACTGGTAGTATCTTCCCCAGGCTTCTTCCTATAACTTTTGTATTATGTGTATTACTCTTGCTAGACCTTGTGAGAAAGTTACTCCAAAAGCTGTGGAGCACTGAAGACAGAGCTTCTCCTGGATTTATTTTCTTAGCATGTTGAACAAGAAACAAACAAACAAAAATATAAATATATATATCCAAAAAAAAAAAAAAGAAAGAAAAATGAAAAAGCCACGAGCTTTTTTTTTTTTTCTTTTTTTTTTTCTTTTTCTGATTTTGGTTTGTTTTGACCCAGGCACTGTCGCTGCCCTGGATGAACCTCTGTTCTTCTCCCCCTCCTTCCCCCTCCCAATCTTCCATTATAGGGAAGTCCCTTTGAAAGGGATGCCTTGTACAATTTTATATATTTTATTGAAGATTTATTATTTCTTATCTCTTATTTCAAATTAAATTAAAAAAGAAAAAACATGTTTAATCGCGTGTGGGTCTGTGAATGCTTGGAGTTCTTTAAAAGGTAACTTTTCTCCCTGTGTGTTTTGCACTGCTGGGTCAAGTTCAAAGGAATGTTTGGGTTGCCTTTATGATTATTTCCCCTTCAGAATCTGAATTAAAGCCAAATTTGCAGCACATGAAGGTGAATTGCAAGTCAACAATTCAAAGTCTAAAGCCAAATCTTTTATGAGGTTTCCTTCTCTTTAACAACCTTTTTTTTAGGCGCCTCTGTTCTTTACAACATCATACTCCGGTGATGTTTCCTTCGTTTTTCTTAGCTCGGATCCTATCTGTTTTTTGCTTAGGCTTCTCCCATCTCATCTCCTTTTCCCTGACTTTAAATCTGTGTTTTCGTGGGAGTCTAGACTGGGCCTAGGTAGGTGTGCAGGTAAGACAGGGACCTTCCAAAGCTCCCACACGCTGCACTACGGGGCTATATGTGTTGTCCGCCCATCCCACGGGCGTCGGGGCAGCCTCTCACAAGGGTCGCACTCCTGCGCTGCCCCGGGGGCAGGTGTTGAGCTACTGCCTTGTCCTTTCTGAACCTGATGAGAGGCCTTGGGTTTGCTCCAGGAGTGCGGGGAGGCGAGGAGAACTTTGACCACTGCACACCGCAGCCCATGCCTGGCGGGCTCCGTGCAGGACTGCATTTTTTGCTGTAGGAGGTTTGCTCGGATGAGGAGGGACCTCTGAGATGGCAGTGGGATATAAACCCGGAGAGATTTCCGGGGGTAGATTTAACTGACTCGGACTCTCACGGTCGGTCATGCACAGAGGAGACTTCCTCCTCGCTCCAGCCCTGTCCAGGGCTCGCAGAGCTCTGGGAGCCGGTGGCTGCCCCGGATCCCGGCACTCGGCAGCGCAATGGGAGCGTTTCCCCCATCGGAACGTTTCCCCGTGGGAGCGTTCCCCCGCGGGCAGCGCCGGGGCCATCGCGGACTCGACTCTCCCGCCTGGCGCCCCGGTCACCGCCTTCGCCTTCGGCATCTTCCTGGATCGGGCCTCGCGTGCGCGAAAAGGAGAGGAGTGGAAAAAATAAATAAAATAAAATAAAATAAAATAAAATAAAATAAAATAAAATAAAATAAAATAAAATAAAATAAAATAAAATAAAGCCTGGCTGCAAGGAGGGTGTCGGGACTTGGCCAGGCCTTCGAGGAAACTTACAGCGTCCCGGATCCCGGCGCCCTGCTCCCAAACCCGCCCGCTTAATTTTCCCACTCCGTAGCTTTAAGGAACAAAGCTGGACGAATCTAATCGCCCTGCAGACTTTTCAAATTAGTATTTACTGACGCTTAAAAACTGGAGACAACCGCTTCTTTCTCGATTTCTTTCTGAAGTATTATCCCCTAACTCTGGGGCAGAGCGCAGCCCCCCCCGCCTCGCCCCTCTCTCTCCCTGCCCAATTGTCCCGAGCGCTTTCTTAGCTGGGCAGGGCCGGTTATAAATAAACCAGGGGTATTTTTTAACCTTCAGTATAAATCAGTTGTGTCAGGGATTACAGCTAAATCTTTTCGCTGGAAATTCTTTGAGCGCAGGAGCTTTGTGTGTGTTATGATAGATCCTTAAATGGATACAGATTTATTGCAGAACACAAGGGTGTTGAAGGAAAAGCTTCCAAATCTCGGTTACAACCTTTGCTATGGGAAAGGCAGGAGGGATCCGTGACACCTTCCCTGCGCTTGCGGATGGCATGACAATTCACCCTGCGCCCATTATTAACTTGTTCCAATTAAAGCCTTCAGAAAGGCCGAGTTAATTGAGTATTATATTTTATTAGGAGGGAGGTGTCAAGCTTTACTCATGAGACTTCATCATCGGCCTAATGGGAGCTGCCCTGCAGGCAGATCTGTAACTGAATAAATTACAGCAAGGCAGGGAAATCAGAATGCTACCATTAAACGCGATGCACTTACTGAAATTCCTCCTCCACTTTCGCAAGAGGTTCTGGAGGTGTGGCTTTAATTAGTTATTTTAATGTAAAGTTAAATTGTTCCCAAAGTATTTTCTGACACAAAGCAGATGCGATGATTAGAAGTTGAGTGAGACTGAAAGGAGTTGGCATCTGTTTCAGGTACATCTATATATTTTAAATTTTCCAATAGAAAGTGAAAAATAATTAGGGCAATAAATAATAAACATTAAAAACAACGCGATAAATTATCCCGATCCTTAAAATCCTAACTTGCTGAACAACGGCTCAGGCCAGAGTAAAGCGCAGCTCTCCCGGGACGTTAATTCCCGAGGTACGGATTTGTTGACACAAACAGTTAGGAACGGCCTTTCTGACTCGCTACGGCCAGCCGTTCATTACCGAAAGCCACGGGCGCTTGGAGCCTGCATTTCATGTTGTCACATTTCCTTGTCAAAGGCCGGAATTCCTGCATTTTATGGGAAAGGAGGAAAGTGAGGTGGCTGCGGCGTGTCTGCGAGCCAGCAAGCGCCGGAGTTTGATCTCGACCGGGAGCCTCGCCGCGGGCCGTGGGAGGCCGGGCAGCGCCGGGGCACCGGCGCGGGGCTCGGCGGGGCCGCCGCGGCGCCGCCCCCGGGGGGACGGCAGCCCCCGGCCCGGGCCCTGGGGAGCTGCTTCTCATTAGCGGCGGCTCCCGCCGAAGGAGCCGCTGCTGGTTCACAGGCACCGACTCCCGGCTCCCGGCCGCGGGGAGGGAGGCACCGCGGCGCGGAGGCTCCGCGCGGAAGCCGCCACCTGCTCCGCGGAGACGGGACGGGGCCGGCGGGGACAGGCGCCTGGCGGGGCGGCCCCGGGACGCCGGGGCTCTCTGGGCCGCAGAGCCCTGTGGAGCATCCGTGCTCCGGCCCCGGGACCGGCGGGTCGCGGCCGGCGCCCTGCTCGCCGACTCCTCCGGGTAGGGCACGGGGTACCGCGCACCCACGCGCGATACTGCCGCAGGCGTGTCCACACGGAGGATTCCATCCCTACGTATATGCCATATGACCGTGACATGGAGATGTATACACTGTACCCGCCACGCGAGCGTGATCAGAAATACCATGGGCACCCGCCAGGGACTGTGTAATTCGCGCACACGCGTGGGGGGAGGAGGGGCTAGCATTTTTTCTTTTCTTTCTTTTTTTTTTTTTTTTGGTTGGTTGTTGAGGGGCGTGCGGGTCACCCAAGGGAAGAGAAAGAGGAGATCTCGTAGGACAAGGAGTGACACTGGGCGACCCGCCCGGGGGCAGCGCCGACCCTCCCGTCCGGGAAGGAGTTTTGTGACAGACCCTCATTACGCGGCTGAGCGGGTCCCCGCGTAAGGAACGAGGGAGTCCGCGGGGCCGCTCCAGTTGGTCCAAGACACACGAACCCCAAGTTTTTACTCAGATAGGAAAGCTGCTATTATTTTCTTTCTGAAGTTTTCTTTCCCTCGTTAGTATTTTTCCCCCTGCATTTTAACACGTATCTCTCTCAAAAATAAAATAAAATAAAATAAAATAAAATAAAATAAAATAAAATAAAATAAAATAAAATAAAATAAAATAAAATAAAATAAAATAAAATAAAATAAAATAAAATAAAATAAAATAAAATAAAATAAAATGTGTGACTGTATTTCCCTACGATCCGTAATTACCACAAGGATTTTAAAGAGCCTTTTCCTGGCGGTCATTTTTTGAAGTTAACCTACTTTATGCAGCGCCCACATTTTTGCGTAGGAAGTCTCTCTCTAAAAATAAAAACAAGGCAATTAGTCCGATTTTTCCCTTCCAGAGCAGAGGAGACGGTTTGCAAGGGAAATGAACTGAAGGGCTCGGGGAAACGACGTCGCTCATCCCCGCACTCGGGAACCTGGGAGAAAACAGTTCCTAACCCTGTGCCGTGTCAGACACCACCGTGCAAAGAGTGTCTCTTTCAGGTCTCTTCTTGTTGCTGGGGTATTTTGTTCTGTTTCTTTGGTTTGTTTTGACTCCCTTCGCCCCTCGATGTCCTTTTTCCCACCGCGATCCATAAGGCATTCGGCGGGTGCTACCAGCAATTCCCAACTAGTTGCACGAACGGAATAAAAATCTTTCCATCCATTATATTTCAGTCTTTTAACACCAGAGCAATTCTGTCCCTGCTGTTTTAGTGGAAATACCGGTCTATAAAGTTGCAACTGCAGTATATTTTAAAACGCAACTTTTTTTTTTTTTTTTTAAAGGGGTTTGAAATAATTCTGCTTTGCTCGGGAAGGAAAACGTCTCAAGTCGTGTACTTACGATTAATGTTTTATAACACTGTTCAAGGAAATCAAAACCATTCTGTGATAGTCTTTCTGTAAAGGCAGGTCCTTTCTGGCAAAACGTTGTGTATATGTATTTCTTAGATTGTCGTGTTTTGAATAAGCAAGAATCTCGTAAAGAAAAAAAACACGCTCCTTAAAAGTATGCGCTACCCGTTTTATTAAACTGATTATGCCAGCGTTCATCTCAAAGTTTGTTTTAAGTAGGAATATTTTCCCAGACGTGTAATGGATTGCTTGAAAACAGAATTCTTTGCTTTTTAATGACCTGTAATGGCCAATTCATTTCAACTGCGCTTATCAAGGTGCTGTGTTAAATAACAAACCGGTTCTTGAAAACAAAAAAGTCATAATGAAAAATAAGCAGTCAGAATAATCTCCCATCTCCGAGCCAAAAAAATGCAATAAAATTAATTTAAGACTGTCAAAACATCAAAGCTGAGAAAAGGAGCTGCTAAAATAATGTCTCTTGATAAGGAAATAATAAAAACACACCAAAAAATGTCTACTCAATAAACTCCACTGGATTTGGGGGTCTGTGCTATATTTTATTTGGTGATGAAAGCACTTTGATGTCACCGTATTCCAAACAATTATTATTATAATTTTAAACAACCTGGTGTTTTCCATTACTAACGGCTTACGCTTTGAAGTTACACCTCATAATTTCTTAAATTAAATAAATCATTTTAAGTTTGCACTGGGAGCCTTTTAATAGCAGAGAAAGGAATATCATTATCTTATTGAGAGGCAATTGCAGTGGCTCCAGTTTGGCTGTAGCTGGGGGCAAAGTGGTGCACTATAACAGACATACTTTATTAGCCTCCCATAACTCTTGAAAGAACATTTTTATATTTTCTTTGATTCCCCTCCTCCCCCTCTTGTTTTAAAGCTGTCCCAACCTTTAATTACTGCCTAATATGAAAAGCATTATTTTTTAATGCTGTGTAATTTACCAGAGGCAATAGGCCAAGTTAACAATTGTTTATTAGGGTTGCTGTTTCACACAGGGCAAAGAATGCTGTTCCAAACCCAACTTTTCATGGGTGGTTGCACTAATTAATACAGTGTCTGAGACTCCTAGGGGGTTTTTAATATTAAAGCCTATGGGGCGGAACGGTTTTTAGAAGTCCAGCTCCTGCTGACGTCCTCCTCCCCTCCCCAGTGTTTTCTGCTGCTTTCAAGCTGTTTTGATCCGAGGGAAACGTCGGCGGGCAGGCAGGGAGCGCCCCCGGAACCTTCTCGGCCCCGCGATGCCCCGGCGGGGCGGCCCTCGCGCCCGGGGGGAGCCAGGGCCGAGCGCTGCCCCCGACGGCTCCGCGCTGCCGCGGGGCTCCGCTTCCTCCCCCCACATTTGATTCTCCTCCCGCCTCCGGTCAAGGCGGCTCTGTGCCCGTCGAGGCGCCCCTGTCGCCCGCCCCGCCGGGGGCTGCGGCACCCCTGCCCCCGGCTGGCAGCCGCTCCCTCCGGGAGACGTGCGACATCCATCAGCTTGATAAATGGGGGTTACTCACTCCTGTTCTCCCGGCTAGTTTATTTTCTTAAACTACCGGGCGAAACCCCGTAATGACGGAGCGGACAAACACACTAACAAACAGACGACAGCTTTATGGATGGTGCTGCGCTCCGCGGGATGCGGGGTGTTAAAACTCCAGCCCTGCCGCCTTTGCCCGTTCCCGCTCCAGCCCGGATCTCGTTAGCTTCTTCAGAAACCCTCGGCTGCGTTTTAAAGGAGGAGACACCCACGGATTTATTTTTTATGGCCAGATCGGGGCTGTTCTGCCTGCTCCCTCCGCCGTTAGCTCAGCTCCTTTGCAAATCTAATCTGCCCGTCTCCCTTGCTATTTTTCATGTTGGACCCATGCGTTTCTCCTCTAAGCCTTTCTCCTTTTTGATGTAGCGAGTCAATTGAAGAATGTTGGTCTCGGTTATCAATCACCCAGCTGGGGCTTAAAGGGCTCGGGCTAATCAGATTTAATTGCTCATGTAGCGCCACTCCTGCCCTGGGCCACGACCGACTTGCTCAATTAAACCCCAAATACCTGCAATCAATAAATAAGGAATGACAACACGTTTAAGGGATTTATCCAGCAAAGGAATTGAACTGGAAACAGATTACAACCCAAAAGGCCCTTTTGTAATTAAATGTACACCTCTTACTGGGAGAAAAGCTATGTTAAAAGAAAAAAAAAGATGGGAAAAAAAAGAAAAGGGGGGAAAAAAGAGAAAGGTCTTATTTCCTTCGTCTTGGAAAGGAGAAGGAAAGGAGAGATCTGACGCTGCCTTCCGAGAGGCAATTCCCGATTATTTATTAGCTTGTTTGTAGCGCGACTGAGGCAGCCGCTCCGCTCGGGAGCAGCCGCCTTCGTCCGTTCCTGCTGCCGCAATAGGCGGCCCCGACTCGTGTTTCTCCTCTCAAAGTGTGTGTTTTCCGTCTAAACAGCTTGTTTAGCGACGAGAGGAATCCTCGCTCTTGACGACTGGAAAATGTTAGTCCCCCCCTGGAGAGGGCGGGGGAAGATATTTGCCTTCCAGCGTCCTGTTTCGCACGCGGCAGCAGCAGATTTGACAGCAATCAAATCGCGCTGATTGTGCATATATGCGTATATATATATATATATATGTATGTATGCATTTATGTATATTGCATATTTGATATGCATTTTTTGAACTGCTTTAATGGCGGCAAATACAAGAAAGGCTCGCACTTAATAATAATAGATATACACTGCAAAACTGCCTCTTCAGCGGATCCGCTGTTAGTGCTCGGGGAAAGAGTTATAAGCCGAGGGATGCGAGAGCCGGGCGCTCGCCTGCGGCATCCGCGAGCGCGGAGCGGCCGCCTTGGAGCGCGCTGCGCCCGGTGGGACGTGTCAAGGCTTGTGGTGTGCAGGCGTTTTGCTTAGCTCCGCTTCCAGCGAGTGAATGCGGGGCCCTTGGTGACTCAGGGACCAACCTGCACTGCTTGGGGGCCAAGGAGGCAGCCAAGCTGGGCTAAAAGGCAGTTCAGCTGGGACCCCGTTGAGAGGTCGTTTCTTATCCCCAGGCCAGGCTCCGGAATGGCACTGCAGCACACAGCAGCCCTGGGGAGGGCTTGAGCTAGGGGAACAGCTCACTGGGAATACATATATATATATATATGAAATATGTTTTTTTTTCCCGATAAACTTATCTCTCTCCTCCCACCCCTTTCACTGAACAGTTTAACTCTAAGCCTTGTCACAGTTAAACCCTGTTAATTATCTCAGTTACTCCACCAGCGGACATTTTCTGCTGTAGATGTTGGGGGGTGCTGGCAGGATACCTGGGTCCTGTGTTGCTATGGCCTTACTCTGACTGGGAGATCAACAAGGATGGCTCTATTCCGATCCACCCGCCTGTGGAGTTGTCACTCCGGTCATGCAGAGTAAGGTTGATGGATTGGTAAGATCTCATTTTTGTGAGAAGAGAAGTTAACATCCTTGTTAATGTTAATGTGTTGATTAAGATGAAAGAAAGAATGAGAGAATGAAAGAGAAAATGAAAGAGAGAATGAGAGAGAGAGAAAGAGAAAGAAAGAAAGAGAGAGAATGAGAGAGAAATAGAGAGAGAAAGAGAGAGAGAAATAGAGAGAGAGAGAAAGAGAGAGAGAAAGAGAGAGAGAAAGAGAGAGAGAAAGAGAGAGAGAAAGAGAGAGAGAGAAAGAGAGAGAGAAAGAGAGAGAGAGAAAGAGAGAGAGAAAGAAAGAGAGAGAGAGAGAAAGAAAGAGAAAGAGAGAAAGAAAGAGAGAGAGAGAAATAAAGCTCGTCTGTCAAGGGAGTATTTCTATAAAGACTTCTGTTTGTTTGTTCCTTAGCTTGGTTTCCTAAGGAAGTCAGCATTATATGATCAAACTGTTACAGCCTTTTGAACTCCTGGGCCAAGTCCAATCAAAATTGACAAGAGGGCAGAGGTCTCAGAAATAATCAGGTTGCTGTGATTTTTGTGAAAACAGGCTGCTGGATAGCAGATAGACAGATCCTATTAAAGCCCCACTAAGGCTATAACCAGAGCTCAACTCTTAAGAAACACTAGAGAAGTGGTAGGAGAGAGAGGCACATGCTATGAATATCCCAGCAGCTTGTACCTCAGACCGAGAGAGCACAGCAAGGAGACAAAACTTCAGAAAAATTGGCTTTGCGTGCTTTTTTTTTTTTTTTTTTTTTTTTTGTAGTCATCTTTCATTTTCACTTTCTGGACCAAACTGCCCCTTGACTTGAGGAGCAGCAAAACATTAAAAGGTAGATGTAGGCACAGTCTTCTGGAACAGTTCCTGAACTGTGCTTGACAGCATCATCCAGAGGCACAAACCCCTCACTGAGCTGCCTTGGAGAAAGCCTAGGACTTGGTAGTGACCAAGTCCACATGGCGTCTCCAAGAGACTGATCCAGATACTGGAAAAGAAGCATGGAGGAGAGAAAGAATGGAAATTCTCCTAGCTGCTTTGATGAGCCTTGCAAAAGGCTCTTGTCAACTTTTGTAGTATTAACAATAATCAAGCAACAAATAAAGTTTTATTTTAGACTATGAATTATTAGCTGATAACTTTGCCTGTATGAAGGCATCTCTTTCTTGCACTCTTCTTTCTCAGTCTGAAAACCTCTTCTGTGAATTTGCATTTGACACAATCAGCACTGAGCTGGATGTTACGTGGGGCTCTCTTTTGAGGCGGGTATGTACTGCCATGCTTCTAGGTTTAGGCAGATGATGCCAGGAAGACAGTGGGTGGTTCTGCAGACAGGCAAATGGACCCATTCATGGGAGAGACTGAACTTCCTAGCCAAGAGAGAGCACCATTCAAAACCCAAGTGCAGGGCAACAGCCAGGCGTTCTTTGTACGCTGCTACAAAAGCAATGAGACCTTCCCTGGCAAGCCCAGTGCAGAATGAGACATTTCCTCCTTGCTGATGCCAAGTCAAACTGGGCCAGTGGAATAGCTTGGCTAGCCAGGTTGCCAGCTCATGGCTCTCAGAATCTGAGGTGTCACTTATAAAAATAAAATATGTAAGTTTCTGTTGTCACTGAAAACACTCCCAGCATTGACAGTTCTGAAAATATATATAACATGAACAAGATGTGAAAGATTCTCTGCACCTACAGAAAAGGCAGGTCCTAAGCTCCTCAAGGAGAGTGAGTTGTTTTATCCATGTCACCGGCATGTTGACTCCGAAGCCTAAGGAAGGCAGCCAAGTTAGCAAGAGTTTCATTGACCATAGGAGTTCAGGATTTCAAGAATTTGAATGACTGACATCTAACTTTAGCATCACACAAATCCAAACTGGGGATAAGCTAAAGGAAAACTTAGGAAAAATAGAACAAGGAAAACAAATACAACCAGATTCCTTCCAGAGCACATAGCTGCCTACGCATACTCCAGCTAATCCCTTTTGGCAGATTTCCTTTTTTTTTTTTTTTTTTCCAGATATGACCATTCCCCTTCTTTCAAGACTTTTTGTCATCGGAGGATGGAAGGAGAAGGAATGAAAACAGAGAATGCTGTGAATGTGTGCTGTATGCAAAACTGGAGTAATCTAAAAGGTCTGCAAACGCAGAGCAAGGGATGGGAGGAGAGAGATGAACATGCCTCATGGAGCCAGTTGTGGGGAGATTAAATAGCAGCCTTACTAGGAGGTATAGAAATTGGTGAGACCTAGTTTGTAGGGTAGCAGCAAAAGTCAAAGTACGAAACACAAAGCATGAAGCAGAAGGAGCAAAAACTCCTATAAATATCCAGAGTAGTCCATTTGTTCAGTACTTAAATTCTCTCCTCCAAATCATGTGAATAGGAATACTAAGTGTAATACAAGAAATATTGGTGGGCTTTAACTTGGACTTGACATATGTTCAGCTTTGGCCAAGTAAGGTCCATTCCTTCTGGTTGTCTTGATCTTAAACAGGGAGCCTTGTAAATCTGATATCCTCCATATGCCAGTTTTATATACTATACTGTTTGATATATGTTACAGGAGACAAAACACTGTCTATAAGGCTATTGTCCAGCAAGTTTTCCTGTCCAGAACAGCTCCTAACACAGCTCTCAATAATCAATGATATATAGAGAGGTAGAACTCCGTACTGTAGTGAAACACCACCTGATGACATTGCCATAGAGGAAATGTTTTCTCAGAAATCCCAATCCACTGTCTTCAAGGGGTGAAATTACTCCTGGGAGTCAGGAGTTGGTTTTACCCTTCTGATCTTTAGGAGGACAGACCTGGATACTCACCTCTGTGAAACTTATACCAAGTGATCTGCCAAAAAAAAAAAAAAAAAAAAAAGTCAGGAATAGCCAGGGCTTTTTTTTCCTGTAAGCTGAGGGGATATTATTCTTACATAGCTTGTCTGAGGGGCTAGGAAATTGCTCCTATCTTGTGCAGCTAGAACTGCAAGGTGGATTCCAGTCCTTATTCCCACTAACTTCCCAAGCCCCATGAAACAAGGAATCCACTATTGCAGAGATACTGAAACACAAGGTTTATCTCCACCACAGGTTTGTCTAACCCAGCCTCTTCTTCCTTAGTAGCACCCAGGCTCTGCACTATGGAGGGTTTAGTACGTTACTGCCTCCAGCTCTCTGCCTCGCCCCACTCCCAAAAGTTGGCAGAAGTCAATATGAGTCTGTACTTCAGCTGCTGCAGTTCATGGTCTGGCTTATTAGCTTAAACTGTTGAGGAGACCGAAAGTTGATTATGCATTGCCTCTAGGAAGGAAAGCACCAAAGGGAGAATCCAGTCATTTCTTTTGGTACTTTTAAGAGAATAGATCCATATGTATATTTGTTTCTGCTCTTTATAAAGTAAAATGCATCAACCTTGAGAAATGCAACAGTAATTTTCACTCCTACAGACCTTCAATTGAAGCTATTGGGCTTGCTACTTGGCAATATCTTGAGAGCATAGGAATCCCTGAGGGCTGCAACCTCACACTGGCTCAGTAATATTAGGTATTCCTTGGACTCATGTGCCTGCATTTCAGGGTTGGACTGGAAGCTCAGACATAGCCAGTAATGAAGTGACTACTGGATCACTGATTTATTACTGCTCTGAGAGCATCCTCAAACCTCAAACAGAGCTCTGTTGGACTGGACTTTAAGATATCATCACCCATGAGAGGCTTGGTGGAAAGGAAACATTATCTTTTTTCCAGAAGGCAGCTTAGGCAAAAAAAAAAAAAAAAAAAAAGAACTTGCTCCAGTCAGCGTGTGAGTGTGTGGTAGGGTCCCATCAACTAAATACTTGTTCGGCTAGAGCTTTGAATGGGCAAATATACATATAGTAAATCTTAGTGCAGAAACTCTGCTAACTGTAGAGAAAATCTCATATTTTTGCTTTCCTTTTTTTTTTTTTTTTTTGTTTTGAAGAGTTAATAGCTGAAAAGCTGTTGTGAGCCATTACATTAGCTAGAGTTCATTGCTTTCACTGTAAAATGCACCAGCACAACACGGAACTCTACTCATCCAAACAAAAATAACAAAGTCTATTTCATTAAAAGTAAGTTTTTCTAGTGTCAGAGGAGAGCTATCAATTCAGGGGCTCAGTTCGGATGGTCCTGAAGTCAGTGGCGAAGCTATTAATAATGGCAGGATCAAGTCAGTTCACTAATTTGCCAAATTCCCCATCATTAGTGTGAATTAATGAGATCCTACTGGAGCTGCCTTTTGGCTGTGGGTGAAACGGAACATGCCTGGCAGCACATCAGCATTAGAAGGGAGGCCAGGGAGGAGCAGGGGTGGTTTGGGGGGAGGGAGATGAGCAAATGGAAGATGCTTAATGCAGTCCAGATGGAAAAAATTGACCCTGACTTCACCAGTCAGGCAATGGCCATAGCCAAGCTGTTTCCTAGTGAGGGGAAAAACTAGAGACGCTCAAGTAGCAGACAAAAAATCAGCTCAGATAAAATAAGATGGCCTTTCACTTTGCCCCCCAAATGATCTTTCACCCAAAACATGGAGCAAAACACACATTTTACTGCTTCTGTTCAAAGTTGCCAAGTTGTTTCTCCCTTTTCACTTCCTTCAAATTTTCTAGGAGCAGAAAAGCAGTGTATGAAGTGGAAGGTTGTGCTCACTCTCACATTCAGCTCCATCCTGAACTAAAGTTGTAACAAAATTTTAATGAAGAAACCCACTTCTGAGAGCTTTACAGTGCCAAGAGGGTCATATAAAGTTTGGAGAAGCATCCAAAGAGATGTCAAAAAGAACTTAATTGAATTTGGCTGTCATCCTAAATAGGACACATCACTTTGAGACTAATGGATACTGCCAAGCCCAACAACAGATATTGTTGCTCTGTTCCTTGAGATGGTGATGGCAGTTTAACTGTCCATGAGTCACCAGGATAATAGCTATTACTTGAAAAGAATGTACGGGAAAGAAAGGATGTTCTTGTCTGACGCATGTGTCTGCTTCTAGTGCCATCACACAGGCAGTGCCAGGCTAATCCTTGAATATGATCTTTTAATGATGGCAGCCCTAGCATCTTTGTAAAATTAATTGGGTAAATGAGAATATTTGCTTTTCTTTGTACTGCCTGCAGAGTCAAATGCAAACATTTCCATTTGGGGCAGTCAGGCAACCTTAAAGTAATAGCTCAAATTAAATGCATAGAACACATCTGTTTCATCTAGTGGTATTATAACAACAGTGCAGTTGCTTTGATAACAGCTTAACTGCATTGGGAAAGGACCTTAGGAAAAAGGTGTGTGAGTAGCAAATCCTGAGCTGGGAATGCAGAACTGCCCAGGAAAAGTCCAGCGGTTATTTTTGCAGACTCTGTTGGTTGCCTGGCCATTTACTGTGTTTCAGACTTCTGACTAGAAATCTCCTCCCGAGCCATGCCTTACATCAAACCAACTTCCAACTGTGTGGGAACTGTGGACTCCCTGAGCGGTGGGTATAGAGATGACCTTTGCAATCTCTGAAGTTAGTCTGGCCTCTGGACAATTACCATAAGAGACATTAGAGCCATGACCGTAGCAAGCTGAAAGGGAACAGCCTGTTAGAATACTTCAGGATGGCAAAATACCAGTAAGAAATGGACTGCCATAATCTGCTTCTAACTAAATATTGACTGCCTGCCCTGTGCTCAGCAAGAGCAAATGTTAATAAATATGATCCAGACCCTGTTCTTTCTCTCCCCAAAAGCAAAAACAAGCCACTGAATCTTCAAATGCTCGGCATATCCTCTTGAAAGCAGCAGCGGCTAGTCTAGCATACCAGCTATAAGTGAACACATTCTTTTTGGCTTGTCCCATAACATGCAGCGTTAATTGTCTGATGGTAAAAGAGTGGAGCAGGATGAAATATACAATTTTGCCTCTTATCTATTATTTTAAGCATCTGTTTTTGCAAATCTGTTTCTGTACCCATCAGATTATTGCTGTTTAAAATGCTAGTCCATCTTCTCCTTAGCAGGGAAAAATAAAACATGTTAATTTTATCAGAAGTTTAAAAGGCATCATTAAATACACTCTACTTAAATAACAAAAAGAACACTTTTCTTTCCAGGCAGCATATTCCACTCACAGAGATAAGAAATGCTTCCCATATACAATCCATTTACTTTGTAGTTCACTTCTAATGGGCAGTTTGGTGAAAGGTACTTTCCAAGTACCATGCATTTAAAGTGAGCCATTCAAAAGATAAGTAAACGTCAGCTGTTCATTAAACCCAGCACTTCACTTTGTACTGCAAACATATATTTAACCAGGAAATGCTACTGTAGGCTCTTACTGCTTTTTTTTTTCCTCTCTCTCTGAGATCTAGAAAACGTTATGATTCATCATGATTTCCAAAAGTGCCTGAAAATTATAGGCCAACCACAACAGCAAAACACTAGGGGCTCAGGGAAGTGAATAAACCAAAGAGCATTGCAAATATTTTCCGTACAGCTTCTCTTGCTTTTTCCCCTCTCCTTTTGATCACTATTTAGAACAGTCGCTTTCTTTAAAAGAAAACAAAGTTTTTATACTGAAGCTATTTCACAGTCCATGTGCTGCAGCAAAATTACTAATTTGCTAGGAAGCATTAAGTAGGGGTCAAACACCAAAGTGCATTGTAGTAGAGTCATCAATGCCTTTAAACTTGCACAGAAATATACACAGAAAGCTAGAAGGTATTACTTTCTTTCAGAGGTCACTCCACTGTACACGAGCTAGTTCTCACATGCAGGACTCTGCAGTCACATTTGTTTTCAGTCCCACTTACAGAAATGCCACCGTGTGTGGAGATGCCCAGCTGCCAGGTAGGGCTTTGAGGGTAACCTGTTCATGGATATGTGAAGAAAGAGATGCTCCGCTCTTGTTTCCCAGCACATAAAATTTGAGCAAATACCAGCATTCTCAGAGACTATATAACATGTTGGATTTGTGTTCATGGGGGAATGACAACTTTTTCCAAGTTGCTAGAAATTAAACTCTTGTCCATTTTAACATTGGAGAGCCATACGGCCTCAGAAGAAGCAGGTGGCTCCCCGCTCTAACTTGGAAGCTGGCTGCCAACTGCTCTATCACTTTAGGATGTGTGAATCACAGCCCCTTGGCACAGAATTGACTTCATGGCACAAATACCTCTAATAGGAGGTGCACTGACACTGTGTGTTCCCCAGTGCAGGACTGGTATTCTGCATGGCCCATATGCAAGCACCGAAAAATGAGTGGGTAGGCTCTAATTAGGGCCACGAAGAATCTAGGCCCCAAAACACTGGAATAGTTCCACAATCCACCTATTTCACTATTCCTTTTACCTCCTATCAATTTTAACAATGTTAATTATTTTGGGGAGGGAGTGTGGTCTTTTCAGCTCTCTTCTCCAAAGCAGAGTGATGCCACATTCCCAAAGGTACAGATATTTAATGTGTTGCGCTAACTGTCCCTCTGCTCTTTGCTGGAGGCAATAGGCTGAGGGTCTTGCAGGACTTCAGAGTCTGCAGGGCTCTTTAATCAAGTACAAGCATTTTATAAATCATATAGTATTTACGAAGTCCCACCTTTTTCAGTCAAACAGTAATTACACAAAGAAACCCCAGAGGAAAAAAAAATAGTTTATTATTGTCTTACAAACTTCTTTATGAAACTTTCAATATTTTTTCTTCTTGCTGAGCTTGAAATGCATCAAAAAACAAACAAAAAAAAGTTGTGAGGCTATTTTAACATCTCTATTTCCCATTCAAGTAAGATGTGCAGAGACATATTAATATGAGAAACCAGCAAGAGAAAGCAGAAAACATACAAAAAAATCAGTCAAATTCTTACGGAACCTTTAAGAGGAGTTTGGTGCCAATTCTGGATAAAATGGCTCCAGTCCAAAACATTATGTACAGAGCGCTCTGAATGAGGTTTTCATAAATCAGAATTTGGCTTGGGATTTATGTTTCACAGCTGCCTTGTACTACATGTAGCTTCTATCATAGGCCAAAACAAGAACCCAGGCTCTGAACAACCCCTGCAAGGTAGCAGGGGATGCAAGGTCATTTCATAGCTCTAACCAGTCTCTCTAAAGAGATGTATACCAAGAGGGGAAGGTCCATAATCCTAGCTGATTAACCCATTCCCTTAATAATAATGAAATAGTGAAAAGAGAAATGAAAGCTTTTGTTTATGATATTCAGTCACTAATGACAGTGTCTGGAGAACAATCTAGAGAATTTCTGCAGCCACCGATTTTGTATGGCCTTCCTACTAAGAATGGAAATAAGGGAGAAGAAGCTTGTCTGTGAAGACATTATGTCTGCATATGTTTTACTTTTTCTGTCTTAGTTTTAAAAGCTTAGGGAGGTGCAGAGCGGTAGAAAAGATATTATATCATATTTGGGTTGTATTTACAGCTAGCCACAAATCCGCACTAGTACAATTCTGCCAGAGATAGCAATAGTGGAGCCTGATGTAGATGAGGCAGAGCCCACGGCTAACATTTATGGGAATAATTTCCCCTTTAGAAAATGAAATTAGCAACATGAGGCCCAGAATGAGAGAGGCACATACAAACCCACAATGTTAGTGGCAAGGAAAGCCCCTTTCATTCATTTGCGGTTCTGAAAATTTGATGAGGTAGTTTAGGAGAACAGCTATATGATGCAAGACTGGAGCTTGCAAAGTTAAGATGGATGGAAGCACTCTTGGGAGATGGCGAAAGAGCAAGAGAACTAGGAAAGACTCATTCCTCAGGAACATCCTGCTACTCTATGTTGTGGCTTACAGTTTGGTCAGGGAGCTGGGGAGAAGGGCTATTTCACATTAACTGGACCTGCAAGAAGCTTCTATTTCTAAGCACCTTATCACATGAAACTCGACTATTGTAGGGTATTGTTGCAAATTTTAAATAAGCCCATACCGGCTGAAAGATTCACAGAGCTTGTAGTTCTGTGATTTTGGTGAGAAGTTACCGAGGTTTAGTCTCCACAACATGGAAGGTACAGGTGAGAAGGACAGGAAAGGAAGAAATCTGCTTTGCCTGTTTTGCTTTTCAGCTACCAACTGAGCCATGATTTTCTGGATCTTCTCTGTGCCATTGGGTTTTTGTGTGAGCTATTTGCTCTTCGTTGTTCTCCATCCTAAGTCCTACTGGGTGGAGAAAATCATCTGAGTGATGAAGAAAGGAAAAAAATAGTCAAAAGTCGAAAGACTTCCTTTGCACCCAGTAAATGAGGAATACCATAAACCCTCATGCCAATTAAAATATCAGGACATCAGGTAGAGCACCCACCACACCTGAGCTGGAGGGATATAATGTTATTAACAATATTTATGAAACCATTGAGTATATTCCTCTATTACTGATAGTTATTTTGATGGATATATTATTGATACAGTATTAATGGTTACTTTTTTTAAAGCAATTTGTTAGTCTGTTCAATTCAGGATAAATTTAAAAAAATTTGGTTACAAAAAATGCCAACATTAGGTGATAAGTAGACTGAACTCCTCTTGGACATATATCTGCTACCTTTAATCCACTCATATTATAGGCCAAGTTTGCTCCTGCATGTTTACATCTCTAATTGATTGTGGGAGCTATTAATCATAGGTGTGTGATAATGTTTAGACAGCTCTTTGATTTAGGGAAGCTATTAGTAGCTTAAGAGTTTGTCTCTGCAATTAATTGCTCCTGGGCTTTTGCAATCTATGATCAAGTAATGGTGCAAATATCAAAGACTGAAAAAAACTCCCAGCAAAACAAGGCAAACAAAGTCCTATAAACTCCAGAGTTATGTCCTTCTATTCATAGAGACCCTATAATGTATTAATAATTGATTATTTCTGTCTTATATGTACAAGTTGTGGAACAATCCTCAGTGGTCATTTCAGTTTCTGAGTGGTACTGCTGGCGCTTGTAAAAGATATAATCAGAAGGAGACAAGGTGACCAGAAGGACTCTGACTGCTCAAAGCTGATTACATCGCCTTCTGAATTACCCTTCAACAAGGACCAAAGAGTAACTTGACTAGCTACTTGGATTGATCCTATTGTGACTAGGATCTTGACAAGATCAGAATTACCCAGTCCTATTTAAAGTCACAGTAAATCTGGATTGCTGTTCTAATGAGAAGGCCTCGCTATAGCCAGGGAATGTCTCAGTCCTTAAGAGCAGGCATTAAGGTTGTCTGGGCTGAATCAGTTCTCAGACAGAAAGACAGGTGAAGAAAAATGACAAGAAAAAATTGTGAGTTTTTAGCGTTACTGTTCATTTAGAGTTTGTGTCTAGTAACAGGGTAGGGAGGTGGTTCTGATAGTAAATGAGGTGTAAAAGATAAGTCTTCTCTGGGTGCACTTGATCTTTTGAAGATCTTCTGACATTTGGAGAGGGAAAATATTAGATGCACTGAGCCAAGACAATTCTAGTTCAGGCAATCATATCTCACCTACCCAAAACTCTTCTGTTATTTAAAGTGACTTTTCAGACTTCAAGGCCTTCAGGACAGAAACTCACAGCAATATTAGCAATAAACTAAATATTAGCTTTCTCACCTCCTCTGCTTATTCCTATGAAGGTTGCTGTCATTACCAAACTATTACATTCCATCCTAGAAGCAGCTGCATCCCAGTCCAGGATGAAACAATTTGTTTTTGCGAGGTTCATTAGGATCAAATCCTAGCATGTAGTAAGTTGCTGTTGTTTATGCTATGAGAAACGATGCTGCACTTCTGAATACCTTCTTGGGGGACATTGCCACCAAGGCGACTGTACGTTCTTCCAGCACCAGATTAAGAGCAGGAGAGAAAATGGAACAAAACAGGGGTTTTCAGATTCTGATGTCTAGCTGCCAAGGGAGCCTGCCGAGCTCAATTCAAGGGCTAATCCATGACCATCACTCTACTTCAATAATTGCAGAACATTAACGAGTCTGTTTCCTTATTACAGAGCTCAAAATAAGAGCATTGGCATTCCGATTTAGCAGGGAACTTTTAAAGTCTTTGCCCAAGGATTGTAAGAGGAATGGATTTTTTTTTAATTAACTTTGCATTCAAAACTTGTGTTAAACCATCTGTTCTCATGCAAGGGGGTAAGGGAGGGGGAAGTTAGCCACAGATTTTCATCAGCAAGCTGTTAAATTAGTCCCTTTACTTCACAGGGCTTGTTTTATTCAATCTGCCTTTATTAAGAACACAGGTTTGATTCTGCAAGGAACAAATTCTTCTGGTTCTTTAAGGAAAATGGTTTTAAGCAGGGTTTTATTAGGTTGCATTACTGGATAAGCGATACAACATGTTACCAGCGTGAATCATCTGATTTAGAGTGACAAGAAAGGAACTTAAAAAATACCCAGAGCCAAAACATTGGCAGGGCAGGGGCTAACAGGACCAGATTTGATCTGCTTTTGCAAAGTTTTTCTGTTGCAATTGGTAGTAACTGTCTAGGGCTTTTAGATATTTTGACTAAGTCTCCTTAATATCCCTAAATTAAGAAGCAGAGAAATTAGGGCCAGACTGTAAGTCTTCCAACCAGAATGAAAGTCACGGGGAAGTCAGCAGGACTGCTGAAGGAGTGAAGTATGATCTGGGAGGGGGTCTAAAACTATTTTATCTATTTTATCCTGAGAGGAAAAAGGCGTACATAGGTGACCTCGCCATCGCAGCCAGCCGGGATTGTCCCTTACAGCACAGTCATTTTCTTTCCCTACCTCAGTTCTGCTGTCATAACATCAGGGAACAACTTGTGCTTATCTGGAAGTAAACATGGGCATTTAAAATAGCTCTGCCTTTAAAATGATGCAGATTTAAGCCAGATTAGGTGAATATAACACACCTGACAGATGGGACTGAAAATCCACGGCCTGTTCTCTGCGTTCAGATTCTTTCTGTCTGCAAGAATCAAGTGTACTGGCACGTATTTGTATAACTACATATACTAGTAGGTATAGAGAATGCTCATAGAAGCAGTAATTTTATTTCTTAACCAAAGGGGAGGTATAGGAGAAACCTATTCCTAAAACATATTTTCTGCTATATGAGGACAAAGTGTCTCCTATTTCTGCCAGCTGAAAGCATCTCTTGCACTGAAGACAGAGTGTGAAAACGTGTGGCTAGTTCAAAGATAGCTCAGGGAGCTCAAAGAGAAAAAATAATATTTTAAGGAAAATCTCATAAATAAATACAGCAGTTTTTCATGCCAAATTTGACAGGTATCAATCTAAAAAAGTGCCCCTCACAAACACGACAGCAAACATCTCCATAATATCTTATCAGTATTAGAGATTAGTCTAGAATTTGGCCCTTGCCTATATCGAAGTCCTGAGAATGACATAAATTTTTATCCCTGAAGCAAACTCCTAGAGGAAGAAAGCATTGAAAAAAAAGATGAAAACTGCTGAACCAAATTTCCAAGGCAATTGGAATTTCTAAGATGCAGCAAGCCTCTCTATTGAGTTTTCAAGATATGCTCTAAACTATGTTGAAATTCCTTCCCGCATCCCAATAAGGCCTACATAGCTTCATTCTTCTGGCTGAACTGAGCTGTCAAACCAGGGTAAAAAAACCAAACCAAACCAAACAAACAAAAAGCCTCTAGAAGTCAATTTATAGTCTTAGTCCCACCCTCCTCAGAGGATTTAGCCCAATCAGTTTCCTCTACTTGCCCCAAATTAGTCTTACAGTCAAAAACCAGCCTGACAGACTGCTCTAGCAAAAGCACATTGTCCTTCATTTAACAGCAATGTAAAGAATGAAAGGAGAAACGAGTTTTGCAGCAAGGCCATCCCTTTGGGATGCAATAAAGAGCATTCATACTAATAATGAGTATCACTTGCTTAACCTCTCACTACCCATTCACACTTTGAGGCTTAGGTTTTATTTACGAAACCAGATCATGGGCAGTCTATGGACTGAGAACTCACTGAAATTATGCAGGGTTTTGTCTGACTCAGTATCCTCTTCTAGGTGTTTGGAGAACTCACCAAGTACATTGCTTCACTTACATCAAATGTGGCACTTTTTAACCTGTACATTTGGGACTCCTGGAGAAAAACTAACATTTTTGGTAGTGACTTTTATAATCAAAGTAGTTTTCCCTGTAGCAGACCCTATGCAGGAGATTCAGCATGAGATTTTAATATGTTAATGTTTTCAAGTGTGTTTAGATCAAAGAGGTAGATGAACCAAGCAAGGGGTCAGGCTGCAGAACAGAAAATATACATTAATAAAGAAAGTAGACATTTTAACTCATTTTTTCAGAATATTCACAACTCCTAGCCATGCTATGCAGGAGATGCTATGCATATACTCTTGGCTCTACACATAAAATTAATTTTTCTCTATGTAGTGAATGACTGCTGCCTCAGTTTCATGACTAAACAACTAGATTTCCTTTTTGGTGGGTGCTTAGTCATTTGGGATGCTTAACTCTTCTGCATCTATTCCCTTGGAGGAAAGAGAAGAATTACTTCATTGCATGCTGCTGTCCGTCTATGCCAGCAGGCCAGGAGCGGCTTGGGAATGACTGTCCTATTCTGGAGACTATTATTAAAGGAATGATGAGTACCAGTTTTGAGGAGACCTGGACATTTCACCGCACTGGGGAATGAATCTTTACCAATTTTAATATGAATGTGTTTGTCATTTCAGCACAGAGAAAAATTCTGAGTTCAGCAGAAATTCTGAGCAGCTTAAGGTTTGACTAGTCTGTAATGGCAGTTTGTCTGCAAATAATATTTTGATTGCTATAGGATTTCTGGGAATTCAGTGAGGTAGGGGTCCTGTGTAACACTACAAATCTATTCAAAATGCTCTTCCATTACCTCCGTATTCAATGCAATCTCCTTTCTACTATACATAAAAAGCTAGACTTTGAAACCCTTATTTTTCTGAACATCTATTTACATGGAATTTGAACCTTGCTACAAATAAACCATAGAAATGACATTAATAAACACCGGAAAGCAGTAATGATGTGTTACTGCCATAGGAGGGCCAGTTAAACAAGTTAAAGGTTGACACAGTTTTCCAGATGCGATGTTGTGCAATATACTTGTTTACCTGGATCATTTACTCTTTCCCTTTCCCTCCTCAGACACATAGACAGGTACCAAGGATGAATACTGAAGTAGAATCTAACAGCAGATGATTTATTTCATGTAGGTTAGGATCTCCATTCCCTATGATTTTTTTTTGTAAGATGATCACATCTGTAAATATCTTTTACTTGTAAAATTTTTTACAAGCACAATATTTTTTATCATCTTTGGATTAATAATTTCTGATATTTGCAAATGAGGATGCCTGTGTCTCATCTAAAGCTCTAGTCCCCTTCTTTTATCCTCTTTATAGGTATACATGCAGTTTGTTCCTCCATTTTAGGTCTAATTTCTGTGCCTTTTCCATCATGACAGTTGAATCACAACATGAATCATGGCAGTTGAAAATAAGTTATTCTCTCCTTGACGTGATCCATCTACTCAGAACTCTTCTGTTCCTCCTCTAACAGAGTCATTCTGTTCCTTTAAGTTTTACTTTAGAAGTTTTGCTTTCTCTTTACATTTTATGTCGATGACTTCCTCTGTTTAATAGTGTAATATAGTACAATGCTGAATGTTAGGACTGGACTTAGAAATGTTGTTGGAATTAGGAATGAAATTCTAGGATACTTGAGAGCAGAAGAGGAGAAAGACAGGGCTAGGATTTATGTCTGATTGATCTCATAATTCTTATCATCCATATCGATTCCAATGATCTATTGAAATCAGCTACTTAAATCAGAATTCTACATCCATGTCCTGAATTTGATCTATGCTTAGAAAACATATCCTACAAGATAGTAAATCTATAGGTAGATTCAGGCTAAGCTACTGTTTGGCCTATTTATGGCAATCTAAAAGGTGTATACTTTCTTTTTTTAGCAGGCTTTTCCTTTCTGCTGATGAGGAAGTGACAGAAATACTGAATGAATGCTCCAGCCGTAAACAAGTTGCTTTGGTTTATAGGCAATAGACTTACTCATAAATGTATAATGAGACAATTCCCTTGAAAGCATGAGTTAGGTTCAGATCTTTCAGATCTTGCCAGTTTCAGTTAAATTATGATCATCTGGAAAAGTATTGTAATGGCTCAACAGACCAAAAATACATACGTTAAATTGACCTAATTACAGTCAGCATTCTTGGGCTATCATCTTTGAAGTCTTATAAAAAGATAAATTATCTTTGCCCATCCCATTTCCAGAGGACAAGTCCAAGATTCGTGAAATCCCCATTGCTGCTAATTTATGATTTTGTTATGGCCACCGAATAAGTTCTCTGCCTTTTAAGATGGTAGTTACTGAATATGGAAGAAATACTATGATATTCAGCTTCTTAGTTCATGTTCCTTGTCCTTTTATGCCAATTATATATCTTTGGAGTTTTATTTCCTTCCTCCACCATCTCTTAACTCTATAACGTCAGAAGAAAAATTCATCTTCAGCCCAGAATCTGTCTCCTTTATATTTGAGCCAACCTGGAAACAGGATATGAGCGCAGATAGTTTCAGATGCAGTGACCTATTTGCCTATCTGCACTGTAATTAGCCATATCACTACAATGGTTTTTTTTTTTTTTTTTTCCACTGGAAAAAGGAAAGATAGACAAGATCAGAGTTTTAGCTCACATTTGCATCTGGTGAGGAGTGGCCGGTAGCTGGGAGTACAATCCATTAATGCCACATGACTGCAAAGCATGGCCCAGTTACAGAGAAAGGTCCTATTTCCCTCTGTTTCCACTTGGTCAAAAAGTCCATGCATCTTGCTCCTCCCATTTCCTTCCTCACCTTTCTTGTCTCTGTTCCCTTAGGGTCCTAGCTTCTACCACTGACGTTTTCAAATGCAACAACAATAATTATCCTATAATTAGACACTTTAAGTCACCTTGTTGCTAAAGTTGTCAGTGTGGGAAGGAAGCAAGCAGTGCTTAAGGTAAGAGTTTAAGGCTCCTTCTTCATTGTCTCCCCAGAGGTATTTGTGCCAAGTCCCTGGCATTTCATTAGATGGTTGTTGGGGTTCCCTTCTAATTGTATCTCCTAAGTTAGCGATTGCTGCTCATGACCCAGTGGTTGTCTGTCTCCAGACTATATAAGTAGAGGGCAAAGGACTTCGTGTCTCACCAGATTTCAAATTCCTATTACCATTATGGCTATTGACAAATTAAACCATCTAAACTCATCATGCTCTGCCATCAATATGTCATTAGAAGTGCCTCAGTTTTCTGCTTTGCAGAGCCTGGTATTCAAGTGTTTGCTTCAGGCTGGCAGTAAATATATGCATTTTATGGGAAATCCAAATACCCAGGAAGTCCAAATACTTAGCAAATCATTTTTGTCATTAGTAATGTCTTTGAAGTAATGATTTTCACTGTTGCATCAAAACAGGGGAGATCTTAGACATTCTTGTAGATCCACTGGCTATGACAAGATTTGGAAGCACAGCCCTGGATTAAGAGCATAGGGCTGATCTGCTCCCTTCTTGCAGACATGGGAAATCCATTTAAGTTTTCTAGCAAGGCATTGTATACAAATAAAGAGAAATGTGTGAGCCCCTTACAGTTCAAGTATGCCATAAATTCATGTTTTCCTCCTTTTTGTGTCTTCAGTGTCCTCTGCAGTGAGCTACTGCAAAAGCAAATTCCACAACTGTCTCTATGACTTGAAAGGTTTAGCAGGTCTCCTCTGCCCACCTTCTCCCTCACTGCTTCTTCTTCTTCCATTTGACTTGTAAAAAAATTAAAAGTTGCCTTTTTTTTTCCATTTTAATTTTCACAGGGTTCAATATATCAACTGGTGCCTGCAGAAACACACAAGATGGAATATTTGACTTTATCTCTCTGTTGTCCACAATCCAGTGCCTTGCTACTTAGACTAGTTATCCAGATCGTACAATAAAAATATTACTAATAAACTCACGTATTCATATAATATGCTGCCTTGGTACAAAATTTATTCTGGCTCTTACTCACGCTTGCATTATTGATAAGCATCAGGCAGAAGAAGGGTCCCTAGGTTAAATCTATATTGCTTTGAATTTCCCTTCTACACTTAACATCAGACGCCACTAACACATCTTGAATTGATTTAAGGCCCTGGGGTGTTACTCAGTGCCATTCAAAACACAGCAAGCCACTTTCCATGTGCTGGGGCCACTAGGGCTCGTTAGAATGGCATTTTTAATAAAACTTAAGTGTAACTACAACATTTTGCGGCTCCGGTCTCCAGATAAACCGCTACGTACGTCATTCCCCAGCTCACCTCCCCATTTACACACCCACTAGACTTTTGACCAGCCGGCCAAATTCATTATGGGTGTAAATCCATTGCAATCAATAACATTCCATCTGCTTGACACTTATTGTAGACAAAAGTTTCCATAGGGTTGTTTGCGTGTGTGTCTTTTTTTAACCTCCTATAACAAACTAGATCTTGAAACAAAGCCCTTAGTACCATATTGTTCAGGTGAAGCAGCTCAGGAACATTAAAAACACTGTTTTCTGATGCAGCTGTTCCATGTTACAGTTGCTTTCTGCTCCAGAGAAGGCTGAACAGTTAATAATGCCTGGACCTTTTCACCATTCAAAATCAAAAGTGCAGTTACCCAATGTAATGTCCAGTAGACAAGAATCTCTAAATAGTCCAGAAAAGAATCCTCTAGTGCTAGGATATGACTGTAAAAAAAAAAAGAAAAAAAAAAAGTTACAAATGAGTTCATAGCAATGCATTAACTTATCGTCTGTGCTACTGGGCAAACTTTGATCCTGAGCCACAATGATCATCTACAGCTTCCACTGGCAGTTATAGCCAGTCCACTCACAGCAGAGCTCCTTGGGGCATGACTCTTCTGGATTTGGAGGGTAATTGGACAGGGATTACCCCACCAGCAACTGTGGTTGTTGGAGCAGGAGCCATAGCAGAAAGAAATTTGCATTGTTGCAGATGGTAAAACTCTGGATCTCCTCTGCAGTTTTGCTTCTCAGCTAATGTCCCTCTGTCAAGCGTATTTTGTTTGTGCTTTCAGTCTTGTGGCCTTGTTATTAAGTTCTGTGTGACATGCATGGGACAAAAATCAATACATGGATTTTCTGAATGTGAAGTCACTGTGAGCTCTGCAGGATTTGAATAAATATTCTGAATATTCCGCATCATACTTCCTTTGCCTTCCTAGACTCTTCAAAACACTTTATAGCCCCCAGAAGAAGAGCAAAAAGAAGTTGCTCTTTCCAGTGTCTTTAGCACTAATGAGGAAGGACCTATGCTGAGATTGCTGTCATATAAATCACCGTCTTACACTGGCTAATGGGCTCTTCCTCTGTCTTCAGCAATCCCTGGCACACTTTAGGTTCTTTGGTAGGGAAAGCTTCTCTGTATATAGGTAGCTAGACATGTACATCTCCTAGCAGTGTCAGGTATTACAGCAAGAAATACATAGACTGATTATATGGTGGATGCTCGGTTCCCACCTCTTTTCCTTACCAGCTCTCCTCCTTGAGGCAGCTCCCCCGTGGCCGGTGGGTCTTCGGCAGCAGCTGGAGAGGAGAGGTGTAAACTCCTGCGTGGCAGAGTCTGCACGCAGGCAGCACCATTGCTCCCAGCTTACACGGCTACCACGCGATGCTGTTTAATACCAGACCAATGAGGTGAATAAAACCTACAAAAGTTTATGGTGTGTAAATTACTGTTGCACCCTGCCCTCTGCCTCTGCGCTGAACTGCCTGAACCAGCAATGTCTAAATGAAAACAGCCCCTTCCCGTGCGATGGCAGGAGTTTTGGGGACTGGAGGAATTACCGGGCAGTTATATTGGGATGGGACATAAAGGAAAATAACCCAGTTGGTTCCAGCTCTTGATCTTTTCTCAGCTTTCAAAAATGCCCCTGTTGCACAATCTGAATAGCTGCTAGCCACTCCACAAAATACATGTATGTAGAGACTGGAAAATTCGGTTTCCGAGTATCCAAAACTACCAAGGAAATATGCCGTTGTAGACAGGCACCTACAACTCAGCTCAACATATGAGAAGCACTGGCAGCTCCTGTGTTATCTTTGGAGCAGTTGCACAGTCTGTCAAATTGAAAACATGACAAAACATTTTGAGTAAATGCTGAAACTTTTATGATCTCTTGGGGGAAAAAAAAAAGAAGTTTCAGATAGTGTAATCTGATGAATGTGGTACAGATGAAGAGATAGATGATGCCTGTTAAAAGATGCATATGCATGTTATAAAATGATAGGATATAACTGGCTTCGTTCTTGCAATAAGATCTATGAGCACAGATGCTTTTAACTATTCAAATTGCTGTTGATGCAACTAGGACTCTAGCAGTGGATGGAGGTACATTCTGAGGCAACCACTGCAATGCTACCTGTTTGGAAAAGGCATGTCTTTTCCAAAGCTGGTATAGACTCCTGGCACTTGCTGTGCTTTTAGCAGATGATTGGCTTTATATGTCATTTCATGTTCCATGCCTCAGTTTCCCTGCCTGTAAAACAGAGATAATAAAATGACTAACATCATAAAGTGCTTTGGTCTTGGAAAAAAATGTTCTATCTGGGGAAGATTCTACTGTTCTCATATGCCGGGATATGTAAAAAACCTATGCAAGTTTAAAATAATTAATAGTTAAAATAAAAATAATTAATAGTTAAAAATAATTAATGATTTAAAAAGAGGAGTTTAGAAAATCCAGGAGTATTTTTTTAAAAATACATAGCTATAGCAAGGAGCAACCTTTGCAAATACTTACTGTGGAGTGCTATTTCAAGAGCTATAGTTAGGGCTAGTCCTGCTGAATTCATGGTGTTTTAAAGTGCTCAGCATATTTCAGGATCAGCCCCAGACCATCTATTCCATCACTGAGGGAAAGAGTGACGCTCTGTATCTCATCAGCGAGTGCAGATACGGTCTGTTTAATGGTGACCGCACACAAATGCACGTCTTGTACACAATCAAGTAGTTGTTCTGCTTAAACGGGGCAAAGACAGAGACGCTTCAAATTAAAGGTCATCCCTAGTTGCTCATTTTTCCCCTCTGTTCTGCATTCCCCGTGGCCCGTGATTGTCTCAAGGCTTTCTGTGAATTGTGCTGGCCCTGTGCTCTCACCAGCGCTCTGGCTATGCTTCGTTGATGAGCAAAGAGGTTCTCATGTACACACTTTGCACTGTCAATTAGTAAAGTAATTGAGTACTCTTTGGGATGAAAGGTATAATACACGCATGAGATTATTCACCATTTTCATTACATACCATATCCGGAAAGCTGCAGGAATGCAATGCATCTAGACACTTCATGGTGAGGTAACTCTGAATGACCTGCTTTTCCTCATTTACATCTGACTCAGTATCATTTGAATACTGCGCTTTATGTGTGATATTGCCTTATTGCTTTTACAACACCCAGAAGAAGACTAGAAGAGCCAGCAGGTCTCTGCCCTCAAGAGTTTGTTTTATCTGGAAGAAAATGAGTGGAAGGTAATACACAGGGAGGAGATGGGTGGAGAGCTTGAGATGGTTGGACTGCAGTATAATCATTATTATTAAAGTCCTTATGGATATGATGGGAGAAATTAGTCTTAGGTAAGGATTTGAATGGAATGAGAATAGCTGCTTAGCATGCCTGGACTGGAGGCTGTTTAAGCAGAGAAGGGTGGTGTAAGGAAAAGATTGGACACACACACACATACAAATACATATAAATATGTAAATATGTATGTATATACATACATACATATATATTGGTTATACACACACACACACACACACACACAGAGCTATGTTTTATATATAAAGTTTATATATAAGATATAATCACCCAGCGGTCTGTAAAGAGAGAACTAACATGGATGCCACAGCTTCTTTTGGGAAAGATCATATCAAATCTCCTCTTCTTAAGGCTACTTTTAAATTTTCAGGCTCAGTTTCAGAGGAACTTGACCTACTGAATGAAAGTGGCAGTTTCTAAACGTCACACACTTGAAAACTTGCCCCTCCAACTCTTGTTCTTCAGGAGATGTGGACACTGCCTGTGCAGTGGGAAACAGTGGCTTGTTTTGCTGTCTGGCTTTAGGTATTTGGAATTCTCATCATGTTTGAACAGTGTCAGTTAAAAATCCCGAACTACTGAACTACTTGTATCCTCTGACGCAACCGTGCACAACACCCAACACTAAAGCTCTCTCTTGTGGTCATGATATGCAAATACATGCATCTTGTTAGAGACGAATGTGGTTCATAAGGTACTTTGGCAAAATACACAGAGTTGAGAAATCATGTCTTAATTTTGCATTGAACTAAGCTGACTGTTTTTACTCCTACTTCTAAACCAAGGACATTCATTATGGAAATTGCTGGCATCTGTTACTCTCCTAAGACAAAGTCTGTTACTTGGGAAACTCCCTCCTTTTAAATGAGAGGTTATATTTTTCGCATCTATTACAGAACTATTTTAAAGAGACAATTCAGGTCTTTCCACGGGGCTCAAATATGCAGCTTCCACTCACAGGAGCAATCTCACCCCGGCTTCTCAGCCTCTAGCTGGAATTGTGTTTTTGTTCGCACTCCGCTCCTGCCAACACGTCGGCTGGGAGAGCCTGGGAACGAGAGGAAGCAATGAATATGGAAAACAACTGGACACCCTTTTGTTTTGCAGAAGCAGAACCTGTTGCACATGGATGAAAGCTGGTTTGTAAGACGTTTTTCTTACCATGAGCAGTGTCTCTGCTGATTAAGAAATGGTCTGATCAGATAGCAGAAGTCACAGCAAGCTGCCGTGTCATCTCCTGATGCTGTAGATGTTTTGTGCAGCCAGGAATCCCAGCTCATCTGAATCACTTTGTTCTGGCATCAAGCTGGGTTTGAGCTTGGTCTTTCTTTGGCCAGAGGGGAATTACAAACGGAATATTACTAACAAATCTGGATTAGTTTACAGATGCTTCCCAAATGCCTTGAGGTGTTCAGAGAGCCTCCAAGGGCCTTGCAGCATCTGCCTCCCCACTGCTCAGCAATGTCAGAGGTGAAAGTATCAAGCTACCATTTGGCCTAATCTGTGTCTGCTTTATCTGTGAGTATGGGAAGGCACAGTAGTAAAGCCTGTTTGCTCGTCCAGGGCAGCAAATGTGCTGCCCAGAAATGCCCGCTTTGAGCAAGACATTGCTGTATTCATTGCTCCTTGCAACGATAACAAAAAACTGAAGAAGCTGGGTGGGGAAATTACCCAAATGGACCAAACCACAAACTAGATGGAAGCATCTCATTCCAGTAATATGGAAATTAGGTGATCCTAGACAGGGAATAAGAGATCTCTCTGGCAGTGAGCAGGGGGCTGCTCTGACACCAGTGCATGTGGAAAACGCAACGGGGGCAAAACAAAGATGTAGACAAGAAGCTGCATCTCGGGTGAGTAGGAGAAAGCAGAAGAGGAGCTAGAAATAGAAGGTGGAAATGGCAGGAAGAGCAGCAGGAGGCCTGGTGGACTGAACCAGGGTGAGGACTGGGTACTAGAGCTAGACAGGGGAGAGCAGTGTTGGGTGAGAAGCAACCTGGGCTGGTTTCAGGACCAGAAGAAGGGCAGATAGGAGGCAGTGGCTGCAGCACATTGTGAGCATCTGGACCTACACAACGGGATGGCTGCACTGTGTGGCCATGGGGACACCGTTCACAGTGAACTCTTCTTGGGACAGGACTTCAAAACCCACTGGCCAAGCATCTCCATCTCTCTCTCAATGCAGGTTCATCAACCAGGTAACAACTGTCCCCTGCGTCGTGACCCCAGTGGCACAAGGGACTGGTAAAAATAGCTGTCCACCCTAAGAGGCCCATAGACCCACACTAGGAAATCTCAGGGATAACATTTTGATCTTACTTTTCTGTTTCACGGAAGAAAACTTCCACCTCTACCATGTGCTCATACACAAGCCTGATTTTTTTTTCTTTCTGAATCTAATGTAACAGAGTTCATGAAATGACATTAATATTACAATCACAGCTACTCTAAAATGGAAAGCAATTTTGTGGGAAGCATTGAAAGCCTAGCCCTCTTTGCATTCTTTAGAGTTCAGGAAAAAAAATCAGTATTTCAAATAGTCTTCTGAAACATTCCTGAGATTCAAAATGCTATGGACTTACCACTTTCTCTTCTTTTGCCTTTTTCTTGTTATTCCACATCATAAAATGTGGAATCATAAAATGAATAAGGAGTTCAGTTCTGTTTCATGTTTGGTGAATTTTCTAAATCTGGCCCATTTTGGAAAGTTACAGTGTCCAAATAAATAAGAAGTAAGTTTAACAAAACAAAAGATGATTTTTTTCTCCTAACTTTGGTAATTCAAAAACTTTTGAAGGTTAGCTTTTGAGAAAAAAAAAAAAAAGAAAATCTTGGGATATTTTGACTATTTTCAAAAAGATCATTTTGAATAGAAATACAAAGGTTTCAAGTTAAAAATTTCAAACAGCTCTAATTATGTAAGGAACAGAAGGGTCACTTACATGCTAATGAAGCTGATCTTTTAATGCCAATCCAGCACTTACCTGAATCAAGATGTCAGGAACAGGCTGCAGTCTGCCTTCCTGTGCAGTTGGTTATTAAAAATCATTTGATTTTGAAGAGGCTTTTATTTTCCTCATTGTTTTAAAACAAATAATAAATTTTCCTAGACAATTACAAAATGACAGTTCTGAAAGCCTGGAAGAAGAGATCAGTTGAATGAATACCTGCGATTGTTTTGAATCACTCTTGCTTTGCTAGAGAAGAACTGTTTAAAAGATCTCAAAGGGTTTCATCCTCTGATTCATGGACTGGTTTTAAGGGCATCTAAAAGCTAAATTGGGTTGAAGAGTGCTGAGTGCTAGACAGGCAACACTCGGGCTCTGCCACAACTAGATCCTTTGTTTTAGGTCGATCGGAAATGCGGCATAGATGATTGGGAATGACTTAACACACAGAAGCATCATAGTGGGGTTAAGAAAACAGAGCTAACTGACATGCAAAAAGAAAGCTGGGAACACTGCTGCCAACTTCTTTTAAAAATTAAGGCAGAATTAAAGACTTATTTGATTAAGTTCCTTCTTTACAGGTTAATTCACCAAAATTTGCTGTTAAGAAAGAAAATGTGTAAAAAACATGATCATCTTCCATTATTGTGACAGTTTTTTCCCCCAGAGCTGCAAATTAAAAATCCTCAAAGGAAAACTCTTCAAGAAAGTGTGACACTTAGCACCAGCGATTCCCTTCAAAGCCCATTGACGCAAGTGGACAGCCCTATTCATTAGCTCTAGAGCTATTATCCTCTGTCAACCTCGAGCCAAGTTCTGTGATTTAGAGGAGTGATTTTCAGGAGGCAAGAAAAAAATGGGCTTTGAACTTCTGAAACTCTGAAGCTTGTGAGCTGGTGAGGTCCACGCTGCTCCATCTTGCTGCTGCGCTCACGTAGGCGCTGCTTGGAGCATGAGACCAGCAGGCGCAGAGCAGCATACCATTATTTACCTACCTTTGCATTGACCTGCCATTATGGGATAAATGTGTTTTTGTCCTGATCAGTGGCAGGCAAAGTCAAAACAGAGATATACTTTTCCTGCAGTCATATTTCTTGTGACAAATATATACGCCTACCACCAAAAATAAAGCAAAAACAAAGGAAAAGCAAAACCAGTAATAGAAACAATTCATTATAATAAAACCAATTATTTTCTGTTTGGAAACATCCATTCATGCCTGTTTAAAGCATTTTTAGTTTGCAGTGGAAGAAAATCTGAATCACAAAGATCTTATTTTCACAGGAACTAACTGATTCATTTATTAAGGTCTGATTTTTTTTTCCCCAAGACCTGGCTATACATTTTTTCTTCTGCTATTTTAACTTACAGCCAAATGAAATGACTAAAAATGTCAGAATTAACATCAGAGCTTACAAAAGAGAGTATTGTACGTATCATTAATGTATATATTTAGCCAGATGTGTTTGGACTTTTCTTTGCAATGCTAGAGCACATGGCAAAAAACTGAGGGCTGTTGCTGAGTTGTCATGCTTGCTCTGAGAAATGTGTCGTTCATATTGAAAAGCTAGAGCTTGTGTTTTGCCAGAAATAAAAGAATTTTCAAGAAAACGGGGTCTAAAGTTGAGGACAGGTGATTTAAATTTACGAGTACTGTCCTCATAATTGTTGACTTTTAAAAGTATGAGAGGAATGAGAAGGAAAACATTCCCTTGGTTTCATTCCTTTGTGTCATTCTTCGTCATAATGTAATTTAAGCAGTGCATTTTATATTGTTGCTTTGCAGGTTGCCTGTTTTTAAAGTTACACAGTCACATAAAATCCAACAATGCTTTACCTCAGCAATGAATAACACTTCCAACTACTAAAACTGATTGTTAAAACGTCGTGTTAGTTCATTCCATAAATCACCAGTGAAATCCTGACCTTACTGAAATCAATGGAGGTTGGCCAGCGACTCTCATGGGGCCAGAATTTAGCCTCAAGACTTGATAAATATCCAGATTGAACAATATCTCCAATTACTTTCTTAGGTTGGGCAAATGCATTCCTCCCTCCCATTCCTTTTCTGCCTTCATAGTCCCTCACATCTTCAATAGGGCACTTGGGCCGCTGGGCCGTCAGTCTGACAAACTGCCAAGAGGCAGCCTGATATATAACCACTGGTAGGGCGCTTCATCCTGCAAACACTTCAGCACATAAAGCGCTTTATCATATAGGTGATTCCACTGGAGCCGTAGGCCAGCTTTGTCATAGCTGACATAGCTGTGGCTGAAGCTATTACCCATTTTACATCGAAGTGTCAGAGGCAGAAACAAAGCACAAAATATTTTCCCTTTTCATTCACTAAGGGAGTGAGTAATAAGCTCAGTACTTATTTATGGTGCCTTAGACAATGACGGGAAAATACTTGGCTCTTTGTCTTTCACTCTAATTGCCTCCTGGAAAGTTCACTTCATCAAAGGAAAATACATTTGAAAAAAAAAAAAAAAAAAAAAGACTGGGAAGTTCATCACTTACAGGTTGAAAATGCAATGTTTGTTCCTCTAATCGCACTTTCCAGGACTGATGTGTTCACTATGGTATGTTTACTCATGCTGCATTTAATTTAGATTTAAATAGCACTCATTTATCTATTTAAGGCCTTTATTTAAGAATTAGAAACGAGCCTAGGAAAAATCCTCAGATCTCATCATCCTTTAAGTCTGGGAAGGTGTGAGCCTGGTTTGGTGGTTTGTACTCTTCTCTGTTGAAAACAAACTTTAAGAGAGGGAGCAGGGAAAAGAGATACTTGCACGTCAGGGCATCAGGACATTTGCTTTGGGCCTTCCTTTACCATCATCATCCTGGACAATTCAGAGCAAGGCAATTAGTCTGTTTGCTGCCATTTAAATAAATGTGGTGCATGAGCAGCCTGAGACTTGCCCGGTAAGCAGGGGTGCAGCATTACTGCAAGTCCCCCTAGTACTCGGGACAGAGGCAACCGCTTTGAAACACTTTTTGACACAAGTCTGTGGGCTTATTTCATTGCCATCCCAAAGCCTGGAATCAAACACAGAGTATATCGGATGTCTCCAGCAGCAACTAAACTCATGCACTCTTGTAAATCTCCCTCGTAATCCCCCTGCTGCTGACACTTTATTAGCCCGGCATTCCGGGCTCTGCTTTACTAAGGCACCTCTAAGTGATTGCAGATGGGATCTCTGTGCACGGGTTCAGATGTGCTACCAAATAGCTGTCTTCATATTTTCCATGCTTTGCCTCATTTGTCAGCTTGGTTTTAACCCTGTTGTGTTCAGGATGTTGCTCGCCTCGACTCAGGAGCTGAATGTAGCCAGGACAGCCATGGGAAAGGCCAAATATGCTCACAGCTGCCAGGCTACTTCTTTCTGCTGCAGCAGAGCAACTCCTTTAGCTTAAAAACCCCCTGCATTGAATCTCCATGAAGAAATGCTTAGCAGGGTCAGGAAGCATGTCAGTCTTCAAGTGGGCGTCAGCACTGGGAAACACAGTATTGCACAGAGACACCCAAAGCCGTAGAGATATGAGAAGATACTACACCATGTAGATCTACTATCTCAAATGTAGCATAGTTGAACTCTCAGCAGGACTCATCAGCACAGAGGAAGAGACGCTGGTTAAGCTAGAGGAAGTTTCTGGATTAACAGTACCTATTAATGCCACGTTAGCAAAAGTACATTGAATCCAGAACTAACCTGTCTTGTAACATCCAGTTTGCTCAGCTCAGGGTTGGTGCTGGCAGAGTTTGCCAGCATCCCCTCCTGTTAAGATATCTAGTGAGGAGAGCACGTGCAACATTTCTTTTCCCATCAAGGCTTGACTCAAGCATCCTCTAGTCATCTATGTTCAAGGATCCTGAAAAAAAACAACTTTTCCATCACTATGCCTTTTAGCAACAAACATCCTGTGGTAGGGACACTCCTGTTGAATGCAGGCTGAAAGTCTGAACTGCCTGTTCAATCTTTACATTTTATGCTGCAAATCTCATATAGTGTCCACAAGCATTGATAGTGGTGGACTAGATGTACTCTCCTATACATCTCCATATCTTTCCTAATGATTCGGAATTAGCATGAAGTGCCAACTTGGCTCTTCTGTTTAAGTTAACACCAAAGAAAGATCTGCACTGCTTGCTTGTTCAAATTGTAACTGTGACATGGGATGTGTTTTATCCATGCATTTGGTTCCATGGCCTTACTCCTAGAACGCAATGTGAATCCCATACATTATTTGCAAGAACCTCAGAATGAACAACTACTTGCGAGTAATGGCTTTTGGATTTCAGGTTGGATAGGCAATGGGAGATATGGGAAGCAGTGTTAGAAATTTCCTGAAAATGAGAATTCGTTGCAGGTAATATCCAGTGAATCTGCTGCCCCACCAGTTGTGAGGTACACTTGAATATTCCGTACATAAATTGATTTAAAAGGGACTTTCTTGTTTAAACTAAGGCCTAGCACATGCATATTTTAAAATATTAATTTAGTTAATCACTTTGCATGAGAAATATTTGCCACAAGCATTAAGAAATCTAAGAAAGGCTCATATTGTCTGGTCAAATGCATACCAGTGTTTTTATAACAGTTTTTTGGTAGAAGCTCAGATTTCTTGGGTTAAATTGAGTGTAATGAAGACAGCAAGTCTGTGACAAAAAAAATTGTGTTAACCTGTGTTTCCAGATGGGACACAGCAGGGGAAGGCTTGCTCATCTTGACTGCTGGTTCTGCTCTATTAACCCATATCGTCCAGAGAAACTACTAGGTACCTATCAGACAAGTTATTTTTATTCCCATTATTCCCATGTTATAGGAATTTCACTTACGATTCATACATATTCCGACCTTCCAAACAAAGTCTACTACCCGTCTTTACCCCGTAAACTAGATTGCACAAATAACCTGATGAAAAGCATCATAATTTATATCCTGAAGAACATATGTCTTCCATATTGGGACTTTAGCAAGTACCAGATTTTGGCTAAAAGATTTGCCCAAATTAGGCATATGTGTTATTGTGGTTAATATGAATTTGTTCCTTACATATGGGTAGCAGTCTGATCTCACATCTTGCACTCAGCAGGACTTACTGTATTATCGTGGATGATTAAATACATATAAATTAAACATGCAGCCAACAGTGGGTCTTTTACTAGAAGAATATCGTTGTTTGTGCATTATTACAGCCACATTTTCAAAAGAAATCCTATCTAGACTGAAGAAGACATCTGATTTTTAAAGCAACTCAGAATCTTACATGCTGAGCTCCTCAAAATCTGGCCATAAGTACCATTCTACTATGCTGCTCCTCCGACCATAGCTCATAGTTATATACAGACCATGAGATATCCTGACATTTCTTACGATCCAATATTTTGCTTTCCATGAATACATATATCTTTAGACTAAAAGGGAAAAAAATAATCCCCAGTGTGCAAGAAATTAGGAAACTAGTGGTATTTTTTCTCTCTCCTATTCTGTTCTTATGCACTATGTTATTTTCACCTATAGTACCAAAGGTTTTATGAGTTTTATGTTAAGTGTCTGATGGGTGTGCTGAGATGTGTATTTCATTACTTCCAATGCCTGGGTTGTCCTACGCACTTTCTGGATCAAATAACTTTTACAGAGTTCTCTAAGACCAAAGGGCAGTGAATTCATGGAAAGATTAAAACTGCGTGGGCACCACTGCCTTATGTTGCTGGTTAACAGAACTGATCATCAGCATGTGGATGGTCCTTAGCTGTCATCAATCAGTAATGATTTTTCTCTAGCTGAAGAGATACAGACATTGTATATTTGGTGCAGAAAACTCTGGGATGTATTTTTTTTCTGTAATTAATGAAGTTCTAAGTTGTGGTATCTTTCATATTCCTTTATGTCGACCTTTTCCAGTAGGATGCAAAACCGCCCATAGAGACTTTGGACTTTGTCAATGGAGAATGTGTTTTTCAGCTTCCATATTAGCAAAAGCACCAGCTTGAAGAGGATTATGACAGAAAAAAAATAAATAGTTAACTTATTAAGCTTGATATATACTATACTGTTTAAAAATGTGCAGTTGGCTAATATGAGTAGCATTCATGCTAAGAGAACTCACAACTAACTATAGGTAGAGCAAAAATCTTTTCTAGCGAGAGCCGGCCTAAAAGTTTCTTTTTATACCCATGAAAAATAGCTGTGCAATGTCAGTAACATTAGTAGGCTAGAAGAAGAGTATTCGATTCACTAAACATTGATCAACTCTGCATGATTTGAGTGAAATGTTTGCTTTTGTATAATTATAGTCTTATATCCATGTAAAGCACATATGAATATGTGCAGTAAAGCAAAAAAGTAACATTATCTATTTTGCTCAGATATATTTGAGGCTCTTTGGGTGTATGGGGGGTGTCTGTATTTCACAAGATTGAGTTCTGGTCCTGCAACATATTACAAACAGGTTGCCAGCATAATGGATCTTAATAAATCTGTTTCCTTAAGGCTTTCCATAATTATTGTTGGATCTACTTCTCCTCTTATGTCAGCAGAAAATGAGACAAGAAGATTTAAGTCCTTCTATACCTGGGAAATAGATGTAAAATTGCTTTGCTGATTTATGCAAGTTTTAATCAGTGATTTCAGATCTGAGGAACACTCTCCAAAGTCTAACATCTGCCACATCAGCAGATCAGAATATTCTATGTTCAGAAGGAAGCAATTCAGGGTAGAAGTGCAGCAAAATTATTTTCCACTTTTTTGAGACCTTTTTCCTCCACATTTCCTGCTTTCCTTTCTTCCCTTGTGGCCTCTTCTGAAAGGCATTGGGTAATGCCTAACCTAAATGTTACTTTAGTCACACACCACTAGTCACCCAGAAACCATCGAATGTTATTAAACTGCAGTCATTTCTCCTTGGGTTCCATCAATTATCAAGACTAATGGTAGAAGGGTTCAGCCAAGGTTAGAGCACGTGCATGTCTCTGGACTATGGGGAGCTCTGTATCATTGCTATGAGCCAGCATATAAGGCACTGTGGATTTGATTGCTTTTGAGGCCATAAATTGAGAAACATGCATATTCCAGTGATTCCCAATTATCCCTGTAGAAACAGGGAAGGAAGGAGGAGAATCACCAACTAATGTCAGCAAAACACTTCTCAGCGCAGTTAACAGCATCTTATCTAATCTGCAGTACATCAACAAGCTTGTCAGTAAATCTGTCCACTTCATCATTTTCTATTTGCTCATCATTTGGATTTCTGAAGTGTTTTTTTTTTCTTTAATTGAGAGTATTTCTCTTCCCATCAATGCCACAGTTCTTAAGTCTGTCACTGCTGTGGCTCCACTAGAAGAGCCCACATAGTCCTGAGTCCTAGGACTGAAGGTGGAGAGAAAAGATGAGGAGCTGGGAGGCCAAGGGCTGAAGGTCAACACAGCACAGAACATCCGTCCTTGTAGCACTACCTTGTCTAGTTTCACTCTTCTACCACCTCCTCATCCATTCTTCTACTGAAGTTATGGCTTTGGTTTTACATGTCAAACTCATTCCCATCCAGCCTTGAAAAAGAAAATTCTTCGATGATCTCAACTACACACCCCCAAAGTACTAATTTTGCTGCAAGCAGTATAAATTTTACAGTTAGCGTAGGATTTGGCTGCAAATTGGAATTCATTTCCAGATTCTCAAAGAGAGAATTCAGCTTCAATCAGGCAAACACTTGCCAGTAAATGAAGTCTGATCCTGTCAGGCAATATTAGGCCATACTCTTGCTTCTATCAGATGACTTAAAGTAACATGTGTGAGATGTATAGATGCAGAGAATGAAGGAAATGAATTTCCAGTTTGAAGTTCTTGGGGGAACTGTCTATTATTAAAATGAGAAAGTGGAACATAATTAAAACAAAGGTTATGAAAAGTAACTTCACAATTTTCTTCCATTTGCCAATGAAAGCATTTAAATTACACATGACAGTCTAACATTTATTTAAAAGCCAGAATCCAAAATATCTCAATATGAAGATTTGTAGAAAATGTCTAATCTGATCCAGTCACTAAATTCAGATGTGAATCATGAATTCCGTCAAATTTCCCACAACAGCTGTATGTTTAAATCTTTCCCAGATGGTATAAATTTGTTCATTTTTCAAAGTTATTAAAGGATACGCCCCTTCTAATAATTCTTAGTTCATGGTGAAACACAAAAGGTTGTGTATTTCAACATAACGCTATTTTGCATTCACAGTTTTGCACAAGAGAATGTTTTGTTATTTCCCCTGAGGCTGATCAATTCTAGCAGTAATAGAAATGGTCATAACTTAAAAGCCTTCTTAGAAAAATTGCCCAGGACTTCAAACCTTGAACAAAATGCAAATGCAAACTTAAAATAAGTTAAACTAACTAAAAAGCAATTTTAAAACTTTAGACAATCATCCTTGCCAAACCTAGTAAGCCAGTTAATCCTTTTTAATTTGGCAGCAGTGACTCTAACTGGATCAGAATAACAAGGGAAATACAGAAATGAGTTCAGTTACCACAGTGAGAAGGTCCATCATGACCCGGTTCCAGCTGCAATAGCTGCAAGTTCAGCCAGCCCAGAATACTGCAGATCTTAAGCATGCAATAGCCACATTGGGTGATGATAGTTAGAGCCCTCTGGGTTTTCTGATATGACAGATGTCCCCCTTCTGTATACAAACACCCAACCAACCAGAAACATACACTTCTCCACAACTGAGCGAAGAAATCAAAAATGTTTTTCAATTTGCAAAACACAGCGTGTTGCTGATTTTTATCTTTGTTTTGAACATATTTTAGGCATTACTTTTAACTTTTTAAAAGTATTTCTTTTCGAAGAACTATTTGTCTAAGTCAACACAAATGTCTATGTCAATCACTAATTTCTTTAGTAAGCTAACTGTTCACCAAAACATTTTTTGAGATTTTTAAAACCACATAAACATCCTTTCTTTCATCCAATATCTGAGTTTGGAATTCTGTTTTCCTCCTGTGGAAGCAAATGTAACAATGAGTCCTCTTTATTAAAAATGCAATTTCTCATTGTTGACGATGGGAAACATCTCAAACTTTGATCTTGTCAGGCATATGATTCTGCCACCTCTTTTTCTCTTAGCCAGGTTTTTGAGGACATATGAAGTTAGCTATTATTATGAAATAATAGCTGCTTCATATCTCTTCACTATAGTTATTAATTTTGTTTATGAGATTTCTGCTGATTCTATCTGTGATAACACTTGGCTCTTTTGCAAATTGTCACACAAATCGTATGCTATGTCCCAGAACATGGGGAACATAATTGATAATAACCTTAAAAAAAGCTTAGTTTAAGCACAGTGGTTTGCTCAAGTGCATCAGCACTAGTGGCAGAGACAGACTCAAGACCTCCAGGACAATATCCAACTCTTTTTATTCAAAAGCCTGTCCTTTCATTTCCTGTAACACTTCACCTCATTCACTAGAGAGCATCCACAACTGCAGCAAAAGAAATACAGATCCTAAAGACAACTTTTGACTTTCAGCTCTGATGAAACTGTGTAACAATTCTCTCCTGTGCACCAGAAAAGCAGAGGTTTTGTGGCCTTAAAAATATGATGGATGTACACAGAGAGAACAGTCTAAGATTCTACTGCCAAAAGTAAAACTATTTTTTCCTAATTCTGACTGTTTGACTTTGCAGCCTTAATAACATTTTAATGTGTGGAGCAGAGTTGATTTTTATGTTGGCTGTCTTCCTATACAAACTGAAAACTCAGGAAAATATCCCTCATATGGAGTCCTTATAGGGTGTATCTGAATGGGTTGGATACTCACCGGGCCCAACCACTTCAGCTAACAGTATCATTGAGAGGATAACAGGATATTTTTCACCAGGACTAGTAGGGGATGAAACACTTCTAGATGTTATGCTAGATGATACAGTTCCTAGATGTTTGTTGAGAGCAGTGGTGTGAAGGGACCTGGAGCCCAAGCTCTTGGGGAAGGAGGACGATGGTACTTAGTGGGAATAGACTCTTCTCTCCGTTCCCTTAAACCTGTCCCCACAGTAGTTTAAACCACCAGATTATGTAGGTGTGTTTACCCAAATGATGGATGTTAATGGTCAATGAGTCACCTAATTGGCTTCATATGATTGCAGATATGTACGCCCTATTATGTCACAGCGATAGCAGTAATATACGCATGATGGTCTAATGACATAAGCAAGACAAGGCTGGTAGGTATAGGCAATGTTTTTTACTAAACCAGCTGGTACAGTTGGAAGAACCTTTCAGATATACATAAATACAGCTTTGGTCTCTCCAGGAACTATTCCAATTGACTTGAGGTTGTTCAGAAATAATCTGCTTGATCAAGGCCAGATTGCTTAGCACCATATAAAATAGATTTCTGTCTCTGAAAGTCTGATTACTGGTTTATTCTGGTTAGAGCTTAGTCTATGACATAGAGTTTGTATTTTAACCAGAGGCCCAGCTCAGCAGCTACTCTGAGTCTTCTATTGGCAATGTCTATAATGCATGTCTTTGCACTCTGCGGTCTCCAGGACAGATAATGTGGGTTGGCTTGTCTCAATGCAAGATCAGGACTGTGCTGTGTGCTGTCCCTTAGTCATGCCAACATTTCTCTTCCATGGTTCAAGGTTTACTAAGGGAGAATCTACATGTGAAGTAGCCTGTATACAGTGTGGATGTCTGGAGGATTAAAACTCATGGAGAAACCAAGGGAGGATCAATTTTCCTAGTTCCCTGATCTGCTCCGATCCTTTGATGTGACACTTGGGGGAGACCCTGAGACCCATATGGCAAAGACACCTACTTAGTAGGACTGCCTAGAGTGAGTAAGGCAGGTGAGATGCATAACTCCCATCGCGGCCTCTGTCATATCCTGCTCAGCAGCCCTGCTCCTTTCTCCCAGCCTCACATCACACCCTTGTGTGGCAAGGCTTGTGGGGCACGTGCCCCGTGGCACCAGAATTGAGCTAAGGACACACATTAAAGACATTAAAGCATCTTAGAAAGGCAAGGTCCAGACCTGGGACCATCATCTGTCAGCCCTGCCTTTGGAGTCTGTTCTCTTTATATAAGAAGGTTTAGACAGAAGAATGGTTTCTAAGCGGCCTGTGCCCACCTAAGAGGTCCAATAGTGTGAAGCTGGAGCTGGTTTAGACTCACTTTGAACATATCTACAGGACTGGCTTCTAAGCTGCTGCAGAAACCAGAGGGATACAGGACTCCCAGCAGAGATGAATGGACTTTTCTTTTCTTTTCTTTTCTTTTCTTTTCTTTTCTTTTCTTTTCTTTTCTTTTCTTTTCTTTTCTTTTCTTTTCTTTTCTTTTCTTTTTTCTTTTTTCTTTTTTCTTTTTTCTTTTCTTTTTTCTTTTCTTTTTTCTTTTTTTTTTTTGAGAGAGGATATTAATAATTCCAGAATTCAAGAAGCATCCTACATTGCAAATAGCTGCTTACAAAAATTATTGTGTTTTGTTCTGCTCTCAAACTGACAAACTGGAAGAGACTCACTTGTTTCCTAAATAAATAGCATTATGCCAAGGTAAACGTTGCAATCTTTTTTAAACAGATCTCTGAATGAAAACAGGTTAATGGAGCAAGGGGCCAAGTAAAATGAGAGAATAATCTGGGATTACTGAAACAAGCCCTGTAACTCTTAAACCCTGAGGAAAGAGAGAACTAACACACTTCATCTAAACCCTCTCATAAAGAGTTTGGTTAATTAGAGGCTTAAATTTATTGGAAACAATGAAAAATATGTCATAATTACCTTTACATATTTTTCTTTCTTTCACTGATAGAAAATGATCCAAGGAATTTGGTGTTCAGTAATCAGAGCGTGTTCTGCATTGTTGTTCCACCAATTTTGCCTTTCTGAGCACAAAAGTTTTAGGAGAACCCTATTAAACAGGTCTGTTCTTTTCCTTTTTAAATGTTATAGCAATTAGCAAGCATTTCATGGACCAATTCTGTCAAATAATGTAATCTGGTAAAGTGGTGCCCAAATCTGCAGGACTGCAAAGTATTTCCTTGTTCCATGTGAGAAGAGTTATTCGAATGAGAGATGTACTACAGGCTGGAGTAAAATCAACCCCAATTGAGAAGGGGGTTCCCTTCTCACTTACTTTTTAAAAACTCAAAGCAGAAACTAATATTGGTTAAAAATGTCTATTAGAAATCACCTGATACTCATTGCACTGTAGAAGGAAAACTCACAAGTGAACTAGTGACCATTCTTTCACACAAGGTGATGATGAAGGTAGACAAGTTAGCATAAGTAGATGAAGGCAGACATCAGAGGCCAGAGACAGAACCAGGGCAGCCTAGCCATATGAAAAGTGGTCATATTTCAAAATAGGCTAGTCCAGCATAATTCTGTTTATGAAATGCAGGTGGAGCATAATTCAGAGTTTGTGGTTTGGGCTTTAAAACTTATTATGTTTTGATTCTGCACTCCTCGGAGACCAGCTGACTCCTTGTACTTAAGCATCAAGATGCTAAGATCAAATAGAAGGCTTAAGTTTACAGCACTAGTGTCCAGATAACTAAGCGTGGACATAGGACTGTTCTCCTCTCTGGAATCTATCATCATCCTTCAGCCTGCAGAAACTGAGTGATTTGGCTCTTGTGCTTCAATTTGAGTTCTGCTTCCTTCACCAGACTTTTTATGATCTTGTCTTGACTGAGAATGTGTGGTTTGCAAGATAGCATCTGCCTAGGAAAGAGCAACCAAAGCTTGGTTATGACAGTGAAACTTAAGAAATGCTGACAAGTTAATAAATGCTTTTTGAGAAATCCTATAGCATTGCAGATTTGTCCCTGGATGTGTCATTTCTTCCTGAGTATCTCTGAATGATCTTATGTAAACGGGCTGCACAATGTTCTTGATCATGTTCAATATTGAGACTATGAATTCCCTCCCTGATGTATAAATATCACACCATATAAAGATTTTTTGGAGCGGTTACCCCAAAATCATAGCACCATCACTGTCAGTGGATGAGAACAGGTGTGTTGGAAAACTAGGACCCTAAGGAGCTCTTAGGTTACTCCAGAGGCCAGGAGTAAGATCAGCTGGGCTGCTACAAGGTACAAGGACTAAGACAAAGGCTGCAGAAGATTTGCTTTCTTAACTTTATCTGCACACACTTTACTAATTTCTACTGTGAGCTTGAGGGAAGTGGGAAGACAGCAAAGGACTTTTTTTTTTCTTGGAGTTTTCCAGGGTGTTTGCTCTATGGGAATCTATTCCCTTCTCTTCAAAAAAGGTCCTTTTCTGTCCCTTCACTCTTTCCTTCACTGTTCCTGCAAAGACCGTCTCTGTTGTATGAATCCTAGAACAAATAGATTGCACTTTAAAATTTTAATAGGCTTTCAATAGAAAAATAACTCATAAATGTTCTTGTATGGGAGATGGTATGGCAAAGACAGAAAGGTAAAAAAATCCCAGTCTGCAGATGAAGCCTTAAATTCACACGAGGGTTAGACTCTTACCGACATTAGCCTTCTTAGCCTGGGGGTTTTGGCTGTTCATTTTAAGAGGAATGCTGGTAGCGGCAAATGTATCAAAGACTCTCATTGACTTCTAAAACCAGTGATTTAGTTCTTCAAACAGCAAGCATGATGCTTCAGAGATTTGCCACAAAGTAGAGATTTAGGTCAGATGTGGAAGAAGAGGAGTTCTGCCTGCAAGTTTGGGTTTCAGCCTAACTAAACGAGCTGGCCATGATGTTTGCTTTGGTTTGGTGCTTGACTTGTGCTGTACCGAATGACAAATACTGCTCTCGCATAGTTCAAGAGAATTAACAGTAAGATCAAATTCAAAACCTTACACAGTTTAGTCAAGACTCCTGTTGGGCTTCCCACTGTTGGGCTGAAATAACTACAGTATGATGCAGTAAAGTAAGTCTTTTTCATGTATTTCTGGGTTTGAGCCTTTAGCTCTAAATCACCTATATGCACTAGCAAAGCTAATCTAGAACAGTATAAAAGGCTATAGGCAGCACATTCGAAATATTTATCCTGGGCCTCTGTAGCTCTGATCTCCAGGGACAGAGAGAGGTGTTTGTTGGAGAAAGAAAAAAATCACATGTGGTTTGATGCTACAGTAAGAGAAAAGGCTACTTGCCACTAGAGGGTGTATCAGCTGCAAAATTGTTGTTGAAAGCATGGAGATTTTTTTTATAAGCCAATCTTTTTCTGCTGTTTTGAAATTATTTTAAGCAGCAAAATTATCTGATACATAGTTTTGTAGACAATTAAGTTCTCAGCATCATTCAGCCAACCTGAACCAGTCCATGGTGGGTGGCTTTGTCAACAGCAGATAATTTATTTAGTCTGCTCCAAGTTCACTTGCTTGTTGTTTAAGGTAGTGTTTGCAGAGCCTCAGGCAAAGCAAGATTATTTAAATACATAAGATACCACATTTGCAGAATGCATTTGTAGCATTGGAGACATGGTGTCTCAGCTCCTTTTGCTCCTTTGCTGTTAGAAACAGATGAGGAGAAGCAGCCAACAGATGAGGATGAAGAGGGACAGTGAGGAAGGCTAAGCTCAATCCAAAATGAAGCGGCCTGGGAATTTTGGCTGAGTTAGGGCACTGCCTATGTTTCTGCCTCTTTTATGCTAGAAAAGTCCTGCAGCAAAGTATCCCTTCCTAGATGCACCTCCAAGAGCACTGGCTTGCTGGGCTCCTTTTCTGCTTTGCTCACTTTCTCCTGTAAGCACAGCTACAAACATCAGCAAACAGGGTAAGAAAACTCAGCCTCCTAGTATGCAGGGACGCCCTGTCTTTCCAAGGAGAGATCTTAACACCTACCTTTTCCAATAAACTCATCACAATCCTTGCTGGCAATTCACTTTGCACCCAAACTTGGGTTTAGATCAGGCCTTTTAGTGCACATTTAGGCCTCAGAAACTGTGTTTCTTGGAGGGCAGCATGTTTCTAGTTATAGGAGAAAAGGTTATTAGAGCATAGAGCATTGAAAGCAAACAGGAATGCTTGCATTTAAGAAGAAGGCTTATAAAGCAGTTTCTAGTTATACATGAGATGTGAGGTCTTCCAGTCCAATAGGTCTAATCTAGTTCTCCGTTAAGGAGCCATGTTAAATAATGCTGTTCATAAAACAATCAAAGCTCTGTCTACTTCACTATGCTGTGCTCCATCTAAAACACCCACAGACAGACTGCAAATTTAATGGGCAGAAGGGTGAAATAATTCTCTTTTGACCCCATTAATATTCCTGTGCTCCTGTCTCACAAAATGGATTCACCAAGGGCACTGTTAAGCTCCTCATCCATGTCAAAGAATAACAGGTGGTATTTAAATTGTAAATGCAATCAATCCTATATTGAAATCCTAATTCTTTTTCACTCCAAGCCATTGGAGTACTGTGCTCCTCTCTGGGATGTAGAGATGTTTTAAAAGGCTTGTAGCAGTTAGGGAAGAATTTGCCTGGTACTCTGACAGCTTTGCTCCCTGTGAACTGCAAGATGAGGAACATGCTGAAGTGGGAGGACAGTAAGGCTGCAATATGTCTTTCTGACTTACACTGCAAGTGCTGAGAAGCAGAAGGAGTTGTCTCTGGAACCCCCTATGTCTAAGTTAATGGTGGGTGTATTTTGTGACACACACATACACAATGTGTATGTTAATGCATTCTGTAAATGCTAGAGTCTTGCCCAGAGACCCGGACTGCCTTTGCCTCACCCTTGGATGAGACCAGCAGCTGAATTCTATTGGTTGAGTTGAACCATCTTGCACATCCAGGTGGAGGTTGCAATGACCAAAGCACAGTGACCTGACCTGGGAAGGCTAGTCATTCTTGCAGCCAAGGTGGCTACGAACACATTGATCTCCCAACCTGAGGTTGGGACCAACTTATGAGGAACACAAAGGAAAACTCAGGAAGTGTGCTAGCATCCTAGAGAGGAAGGGAACCCACAGGGCCACTCTGTGGGTATATCTTCCATCAGTGTTCTCCTTCTCAAAGAGTAGTTTCATGTCTGCAAGGCCTTTGCCTGCCTTAGTTATACAGCTATAAGCAGCATCTAAGTATCTGTCCCCAGACATGCTTAGCTTTTGTCAGGTAGTGTGCCTGTTCAAATTTGTGCCTCAGTTCAATTTGAGCGCTAAAAAAGACAGATTGAGGGGTAGTTATACTGTTCCCATGAATAGGTAGGCCCACTAGCTCCTCTTTTGAAAGTATACCCTGTTAGAGATGAAATTCAGCAGTAGATGGCATCAGCAGGACTGTAAAATGGGCTCTGAACACCTCTGTAACGCTTCAAAAGTCCCCAAATATTTTGCAAAAGATGGAAACAGCTAAATAAAAGACAAGCACCTGTTGCTGGCAGAGTTAAATCATTTAGGGTGGAACATGGTGTGCCTTGCAACCAAGTACATCACCATTACACACACAAGAGCAGTGGATGTGATGATGATGATCATGTTACTCATGCCAGGGATGCTGCCCCAGGGAGAACTTCCCTATGGTGTGAGAGTCCTGGTATCGCAGGATCGAAGGCAACATCCATCCACTGATACATACGCAAGTCTTCATAAGTTCACATCCAAGTATGCATGCACACAGCATAAGTATTCCAAGGCAAACAAGGAATACTGAACACTAACTGCCAGGAAACTACTGCTTGACTTGGGATGGACATCCCTACAGCAGCAGTTCTGCAGCACTCATAGCAGACTCAAGCACTTCCTCACTGCTGCATGGGGAGAATTTTCCTCTCTGCCTTTTCCAGAACATGCATTTGAATTAAATTTCTGTCTGAAAAGTTGCCCAGGGCTGGTACCGCAAAGCTTATTAGGTCTGTGTCTATGGTGGATACTTGACGTCAAGCCCATAGGCCCTAGCTCTTAAGCGTTATGTTCTGCAGAACTATGGAGTTTTCAAGAGTATACTGTAAAAAGGACTGCTTAATACAAACTATTGAAGAACTGGGACAGAGATAAGCACAATGGTTGAAGTCATTCATGTGTATGTTTGCTTTTTGGGGTGTTTTTTTTACTAAAAGAATACACTTGGATCCATGTCCTGCTGTATTTGAAGCAAAGATAAAGCCTCATTAACCAGTTCTCGTTCCTTTTCTTTCCTAATGAAATGTGATTGTCAGGGAATTCAAGAGGTGCTAAAAAGAGATTGGGAGTGAGGAATATTTAAAAATTCACTCTCTAGTTTGGGATCAGCCTCACTAAGTCTTTTGTGATGGGTGCTAGCAGCAGCTTTCAAAGCCCTCAAATTAGTAAATTCCTAGGACTGCAGCAATAAGTGAAAATGCATTTATGATTTGCATTTAGATTTGCACTTCAGAATTACTAGTGGCTCCCATTCCATGAAGAGAACACGATGCAGTTTTTAGAAAGAGGTGCAGATGCTATTATAAGACTTTTTTAGTTGCAGAAGTTATGCTATCAAACAGCTCCCATTTGAACATATTTTTATTCGGAGACTATCTGCTGCCCCGTACAAGCAACGATAGCTCATTCTTTAACCAGATTTTCTGTGCAGCTCTTTAACCTTATACCTCAAATTTGTTTTACAGTAATTTCTTTTAGCACAGCTGTCTGACCCTCATGTTCTGAAGGCTGCCAGCTAAATTCTGATGAGGTATTCAAAGGGATGGGCATTATATTTTGCATTGAAATAATCATGAACTCAGTCAGGTGATGAGCAGCTTTGCAGTGGAAGTGTTCCAGAGATAGTAGGAGGAATATTAGCATGCACAAGAAAAAGACTTGTTTCTCCAAAGAGAAAGAGTAGGGGAAGACCTTGTTTTCTAGATCTCTGTAACAAAGGTGTTTTGAGAAAGAATTGCAAATGAACCACTCTTCCATGGAGGCAATTTGCATATCATTAGCCTTCTGGTTTTGTTAATTGTTTTCACCTAGAGGAGGTGGAAAAGTTCACTCTTTGTTTGGAACATGACAGTGCTTTCAGAGTGCAGCACATTTTATTAGTGATAGATTATACCATTTTTTAACATCTTTTTGTTAACTGCTACCAATTTTGATGGAGATGATGATGCCCTTTCAAAAGAAAATTGAGACCTTTTCAATAGTTCCCTCAAAAATTAATTTCCTTATATTTTTATGTATGTGCTTTTTTTAAAGAAAAGAAATATTTTTCTCTTCTCTTTCCCTCTGCAATTCCTAAGATAAAACACAGCACCACACTGCAATAATGTCTGCATCATCTCTGTAAAGCTGTAACTTTACAAACATTCAAAAAGATTGAAGGATCAAAGATTCTTTATATCTTGGCATATTCTTGAACCTGATAAACTCCACATAATATGTCTTCTGTTGCACAGCTCTGAGTGACTGTAACAGAATATTGTTTTTTTCACAACTGAAAAAGGCATTAGCCAAAAAAAAGCTCACATTTTCAGGTGGACTTCCCAGTTAAAAGTATAAAGTAGTTGAATTAGTAAATTCTGGATAGAATTGGGTACTACAAGTGGAGAGAAAAAGATGTATTTTCTGCAGACTCTTAGCGAGAATTGAGCTTGTGCAACAAAAGCAAGAACCTTCTGCAATTCAGGAAGAGCTCTACTGCTTGCTGCCAGCAGCAGAAGACGACACAGACTTGAAACCGCTTAGAGGAAAACTAGCAAGTGTGAACTGCATCACGGGGACATTAGAAGGGCTTGAAGGAGCCACAGTCACCTGGCAAAGGTAGGCCTGTTTTGTTTAGCAAAGGAGAAGAAGGAAACAGTTGATGATGAAATCTTTTCCAACCATAATGGCTCTATGGTCTATTCTATGACTATGACAGTGATGAGCCCCATATGGTGCTGGTGCAATTACCAAATTTATCATTGTTATTCACATGGCTGTGACTCTGCTGAGTCTGAGCTGGCTCTGAACAGCCATTCCAAGTGTCTTCTGGTTCAGGCTAATTTGTGTGGAGCCACTTTGTATGTGTCCATGCTCAGTTTGTGTCCTGGACGTCTTGGAATTTGCTTTTTCTTAATCAGCATGGGCTTGAAACGTGAAAATTTGTTAGAGAGACCAAGCAAGAATAAGTAGGGAGGCTCAAAGACACCTATGATGCAGTCTGATGGATGCTGAAGAAACATGCAGGGTTTTTGTTAGTGTGTGGAGAATGGATCTGCTGAATTATACCCCCTTTTTTCCTACTTGGGTAATTCGGCCCACATAATCTGACCTACAGTTCAAATGAGTGGCTGGGAAGTACGGACAGTATAACCCTAATTGTTTTGTGATCACCTGATGTTTGGCAATAACTCAAGTAATGGTGGATAAATCTTTACTGATGATAATGTTAATTGGTAAAACATCTAAAGGAAGGAAGTCAGGCCTCATGCCAGCTAGCGTTTTTGCAGCTGCTAATATCTTTTTTTGTTGTTACTTGGAATTATTTCACATCTTCTCTGATTTCCATTTGCTCATCTACTTCCATTCACATGGAGATCAAAACTAATAAGAGATACTGCCCTTTGGATATATCACATTTATCAGAAGAAGAAAATGACACCTGCACTCTCTGTATAGTTTGGGTATCAAATCTCTCTCCCATCCCTAGTCATCATAGGGAAAGGGCTTTTTCTTTTCCTTTATTTTTTTTTTAATTTATTGCTTCAAGTGTTCACTGTGCCAAAAGGAAATATTTTACAGCTCTTCAAAGATCCATCTTCAAGGATTGTTTTGTTTTGTTTTGCTTTTACAAAGCAAACAGCATTAAAATCCATGAGATTTTGCCACTGACACTATTTCTATAGCTCTGAACTTTCAAATCTTTGCTTCTTTTACTGTCCAGCTAATAAGTTATTTGTTTCCATAGTCACAGAACTATGACTTCATTGCAATTCACAAGTACATTTTCTGGAGATTAGCTCACTGATATATTGCACTGGTCTGTGTATTAGCTGCTCCAATGAGCTTAGGTTTCATAACCTATTGGTCTGTTGGTGCCTCTAAAAATTTGCGACAGTCATATGATTAAATATGGAAAACATCTGTTCTAAGTAGTCCAACAAAAATCTGAACATCTGGAAAATATTGTTAAAGAAGTTAATTAAGTTTGTCAACTTACAAATTGTCCTAGCAGGAAGTATTTAGAGTAGCAGATAATTGAGATTTCATTCCCCTGGCCCCTTGTCCTGGCTTTTTGTTTATTTTAGTATGGCTGGAAGTACTATTTTACTTAGCTTCCTCCAAATCCACCCTCTGGACACAAGCTGAGAGATAGTTATCGGGTGCTGTGTTGCATCAGGCTACCCTTATGGTAGGAGAAATGATTGCTGAAAGCAGATGTTCATACCTATGTCACATGCATTAACCATTTTGAAAAAAACTATATGTATTCAACTTCAAAATGCACCAGTGAGTGCATTCCTTTCAAGTATATCCCTGACACTGCAGGGATAATGGCACCTATGTCCACCAGGAACATCCAGCTTCTTGGTATCACCATTACCATGGACACTCCATCCTGTCATCTTGGATAATGGTTCCCACTGCAGCTGAGGCCTTTGACAGTTTGCAGACTGTCAACGCCTCAGTGTGTGATGTCTTTCGAATAGAAATTTTTCAGGAAGCTCCAGCCAATACTGAATTCAACAGAGGTACCTATGAGCATATCTAGAATATTTGCCTTGGTTTCTATAAGATATCTAATCTTGATCTTATCTTCAAAGTATTGCCTTGCTCTACAAATCTAAAAGACTATGTAAAACACTTTTTGCACACAGAAAAAAAAAAAAAACCTTTTTTTTTTTGTTTTAGAGGCTTCCTTGTAAGCAGTAATAGATTGAACTCCCCCTGGTTGAGGGAGAACCCAAAGTTTTCTTTCTCAAGGAAGTCAAGGGTGGAACTACCAACCCTTGTACAGATCTCAGCACTTTCTGTTCCAGAGGCAAAAGATGGCTCTGACTTAATTTCTCAAACATTAACTCATAGAAAACAAGCATATTTTTAAAAGTCCAACTGAAACCTTAATGCCTCTCTAGGGAGAGAAGAGACGTAACACACGTGTAATTGTATTGCTTAGTCCACAGCTGAAATATGACCAGATACAACTATGACCATCACAGCATTAAAATATACATGCATATTCATTCTAAAATTAGCCTGTTATTTTACCCCCATTTCCCATTTCCTATCACATTTTTGCATTTTTGGAAGGCAGTGAATTGCTCTTACTGCATCTTGTCTTGCTTAGGCCCTTAGTGAAAACAAGGCTTTTGTCACTGTGAGTAATACTCTTTAGATGCGAGGAAATTAAACATGAAGGGCTTTGCAGTGTTACTCACAAAAGAGAAGACATTAACTAATAGGCTTCTTTGAAAGCACCCTTTTTCAGCTAAACCTTTAATGACAAAGGGTTTCTTTGGGGTTTCTTATTGAATTATCCCCAGTACATCTCTGTGCCTTCTGGCTCTTAAGAAAAGAGACCAAACTTGACATAGTATCAAAGCAATTGCTCTGAGCCTGCCTATCCTTCCCACCAAAAAAATGAGCAAATACAATAAAAAAGACATGAATAAATTAAGGTACAAATAATGTAAGTGTCAAGTTAATAGCTGAAATACACAGTAGGAGAGAAGAAATAAATGTATTGGTCTCCAGCAACACATCCCTGGTGGCCAGATTTGACAGCAGCTAATTGAGCAGTAATTGTTGTAGTGTCTGTTGTCTTCTTGGCTTTCTACTGTAATTCTGATTATGAAGATTTTGGGATGCACTGATCATTTTTAGGCTCTTGGAAAGGATTTGAAATGGCACCTTTCCATATATTGAGAAACATGAGCACATTCTAAAAATCAATCATTCACTAATAATAGCTTCTGGTTAAACTGAAGCTCATCTCAAGAAGGAATATACCCAGAGCATGCCTTTCGGTAGCTGTTACCTGCCCATATCTTTTTTTTTTTTTTTTTTTTTTTTCTCATTGCTACTCTGGAGTTCTGTTAATTTTGCTTCTTTATTAAAACTTTTGACCTAGTGAAGAGATTTGTAACTATTATATAGTCCAAAAACTGCTAAGTTAAGCTGAAGACTGGCTTGGAGGCCTTGTATATAGTGTCTTGGAGGCCTTGTATATAGAAACTTATGCATCTTTCCTTCAGTGATGGTATTGGAGTCTCTCCTTGTTTGCACAAATTCAGGAAAAAAAAAATACCTTTCAGCCTTTCATATTTTTGTCAAAATGGGCTTAATATTAGCTAAGGGCTTCCCAGGTTTCTAGGAGCAGATGCACGCTCCTACAGCAGAGTCATATATAGTGTGACTGCATTAAGTTTGCTTCCATATGAAAGCAGTTTGGAAAGGAAAACCATGGATTTCACTCCAGCCAATTCCCTGATTTCTGAGGGATTAGAGTTAGGATATTGTGTGGTTTACTGTAACGGTAGAGCTAGCTACTAAAAAGAGATTCTGACCTGCTATTTCTCATAGATTAAAGGTTTTGGAATGAGATTTATTGTTCATCTCTAGGCGTTAACAGGCATAATATTCTTTTTTTTTCCCTATGACAGCTGGGACTCAGCAGTCCTCTGGTGCAGACTAATTCAGCCTTTTCTACCTTGAATACTTTGCTAAGAAACTAATCATGAGTCCATTTGAAGTTATATATAAAAATAGCAGAAGAGTCTGAAGGAGAAAGGCCACATTTGGAGCCTGGTCTTAACTGGTCTTGCTTTTCTGTTCTGGCAGCATTTTAAGAATGCAATCCAGGATATTAAGTGCCATAATTGCACCTGTAGATCATGTCCAAGTGACCTAGTCTACATCTGCAAATAATGGCAGATTTGAAAAGAACAGGCAATACCTAAAAATCATTTTCACTTCTTTGAAACAAGGAGTCTTCCAAGGCAAAACCCTTAAGTGCAAAAGTGAAACCTCAAGGGAAAACCCACATTCACTTTGTTTAAATTCAGATCCTATTCTCAAAAACTTGCATATATGCCAAAACATCTACTTGTGTCTTTCAAATATTATGTTTCTAAACAAACATACACCATATATTTGGTAACTCTAACTTCAGATTGGAAAACAATTGGAGACCAGTTCATATTTCTGAAACTTCTGCATGTGTACCTCAAATTCTATTTAATTAAGACCCATGACGCCAAGAAGGCCAATGGGATCCTGGCTTGCATCAGTAGTGTTGCCAGCAGGTCAAAGGAGGGGATCCTGCTCCTCTTCTCAGCTCTGGTGAGGCTGCACTTGGAGTATTGGGTGCAGTTCTGGGCTCCTCTGGGCAAGAGGGACGTGGAGCTTCTAGAGAGGGTCCAGAGTAGGGCCATGAAGATGACTAAGGGACTGGAGCATCTATCATATGAGGAAAGACTAAGTGAGCTGGGCCTGTTTAGCCTGGAGAAGAGAAGATTGAGAGATCTGATCAACATGTACAAATACTTGAGGGGTGAATGTAGGGAAGATGGGGCCAACCTGTTCTCCATGGTGACCAGTGACGGGACAAGGGGTAATGGGTGCAAGTTGAAACACAGGAACTTCCACCTCCATGTGAGGAACAACTTCTTTACTGTGAAGTTGGCAGAGCCCTGGAACAGGCTGCCCAGAGAGGTTGTGGAGTCTCCTTCTCTGGAGATCTTCCAAACCTGCCTGGATGCCACCCTGTGCCACGTGCTCCAGGTGTCCCTGCTCGAGCAGGGCGGTTGGACTAGATAATCTCTAGAGGTTCCTTCCAACCTTAACCATTCTGTGATTCTGTGATGAGGTCATACATTTTCCATGTACATTATTATGGCTTCTATGTGCCATACGTAACATACATTTCCTTTTTTTTTTAGATTATTATTTGAAATGACTTTCTGTTTCTTTTGTTTCTTTTGTGACATGCAGATGTTACCTTCTTGCTAGAAGTGGGAGAAATTTGGCTTGTCTTTCTCTTGCTCTGTGACTTCTAAGTATTCAATCCTTGTAGTTTTCCATCTGTTTTCTTTTTTTTTTTTTTTCCTCTCTCAAGAATATTTTGGATGAGGAAGAACATTTCTATAAAGATCTGTTCTTTCCCTGCAGCAAAATGGCTCGAAAACACTCCTGGCTGTAGATCTGACAGGGAGAGGTTTTGAACCATCAGCAACTTTTATATAGATGCTGTTTCTCTTTGTAGCAGGGAAATTCTTTATGCAATCAGGAATCAGGTGCCTAGTCAGTGCAGTAACTTATTCCCAGCTATGACAAACTTTCTCAAAGTCGATTGAGAACATACATGATCTGAAAGGAGACAAGTAAAATAATCACCGGTTTACAGTGTGAATGCAGGCCAAGATACTTAGCCTGTATTACAGACTGGAAGTAACAGCAATTGAGATCTGGCTTTTGATCTTCACCGCTGCCTGTGTTGTTACTTGCCCGTATCAGCTGGCACTGACACCAGTCAAAATGCAGCAAGCATGTGTGCCATGGCCAGCCAAGAGTTCCAAGCAAGTTTGAAACCTGTAGAGTCCCAGGAATCCACCAACCTCTAAAATAAGATACCTGGGCTGGCTTTTGCCGCCCTGTGTGCTGCGTTTGTCCTTCTTTGAAGTTCCAGGAGAGCCGCTCTCAGCGCTCTCTCCACTGTTTGTGCCCATGTAGCTGAATCAGCAAAACCAGTTGCTTACCCAGCTTCTGACTAGACAGATGGTTTTATTCCCAGGTAACTGTTTGCAACCCCATTCACCTCCCTCCTTCCAGCCGTTAGGAACTGGCACCTAAACTGTGTAAGTCGGGTTCAGTATTTGCTGAAATTCCTGGAAAACTTTTCATCCAACCAAGCTGGCTTCCATCCAGGACATGCTCTCCATTAGGAGAGCCGTACTGATCTGATCCCTGCTGGTGCTACGAGCCCTTCAAAGACAGTTTATTGGTTCCTGGAACACTAGTTTGAAGCCTTGGTATAGAAAAATGTTTTCTAAAGAAGTGATTCCCTTTCAAGACATGTTACATATCGTTGTAATAATGCATCTAAACTGGTATTCCTCTGCCAAGTAGCTCCATAGGAAGCTGGATGCTTTGAGCACTGAATACTACTGGTTCAGAAAGAGAGCAATATGTGTAACAGGGCTTGCTGAAGACTACTTCCAAAAAGATATTTGTTTTCCCATAGTATACTAGTTTGAAAAGTTCCTGTGTTCAACATCCAAAAAATCCCCTTTTTATGTCTCTTTTCCCTGCAGTCGTCTGCCTCCAACTCTTCACTAAACTATAGGTATAGCTGTGACTTTACCAAGTTTGAATGCAGATGTCACAAGAACAAGCCAGTCAATTAGGAATTTTAATGTGACTTTTTTTTCCTCGTTGAGGATAAGTAAGTGTCAAATAGCAGGAACGGAAGTTTATACTCCACTGTCTGAAGAAGGAACTAAAAGGAATGTTTCTCTCTGCTCAGTCTCAAAATCACTATAAAATAAAAATGCAGACAGGAGCTAGAAATAAACATTTATGCACCTTAGCAGTCCTGCTGGACATCAGTCTACCATAAACACATACTACAGCTCTTTAAAAATATATTGTATATTATCAGGCAGCTGATCGTCTCATAGAGGCAGTATCTGCCCATTTGATTTGTATTTCAATCCTATTGTTTTGCATGTGTTCAACTACAAAGAGAAGAAAAGGTTATTGTTATTCCTCTTCATCAACTGATCTCATGCAAGAGGAAAATTGCCAGTAATTATCATGGTAGCAATTATGCTGGCCCAAACACAGTAAGTGCAAGCGCATTCCTTGGTATTTATTACAGAAAGATCTCAAACCGCAGGCTGTTTAGAATGCACAGCATTTTAATTCATGAACTTTGATGAAACTTATTTTAATATAGTTTTGTTTTCTTTATTAAATGACAAGAAAAATTAATTACAATGGATCTGGTAATGCATTAATGCAGTCAGATTGATGAGTGTATTTCAGTACTAACTTTTCTTCTTTGGATAAAGACAGCACAGTTGCTCTACAGTTGTTTGCTTGAACAATTCCAGAACTGTAGTCTAAACTTTTGCCAGCTTTTACACCTGATCATGAAAAGACAAGAGGAAAAAAAAAAAAAAAAAAGGAACCCTCCTCTCTCTCAACTGATCTTATTATAATTAACAGGGAGGTGGGTGTTTTTTCTAAACTTGCTTCTGATGTGTATTGCCTTTTACTAAATGTAACGAAGTTTTGAGATGAGAGATATCTGTTATTTTCTAAGGGTGACACTGTGGGACTTGTTCTCCTGCTGTGGAGCATCACTGTTCCCTGCCCACGCTGCGGTACAAGGCCAGTAATACCTGCCTTTCTGCTGCTTACAGTTCTTGCCTAACTGCAAGACTCATCCACTGCCACACATAGTTGGGGTGTTTGAAAACAAAATATTATTCATCAAATTATTTTTTTCCCTGAAATATTTCAGAAAAATGGGGATTTGGAAGTGCTGCCATGACATCTGAGAAGAGCTGTTATTTGAATACAACAAATCCACACTCTACTGCCCAATTAGAAGAAAACTATTGAGCACTGGGAGGCACTTCCTCTGATCGGAGCCCAGGGTTTAAAAAACAGCACCACAGTGGCATATTGCAACAGAGGTCCTTTCCTGGCTTTGTATATTTGGCAGAAAATGATGGTTGTTTTTTTTTTCCCTCCTAATAATTTTATACAGAGGTTTCTTTTTTTCTTTTTTTTAAGTAGTTTTGATATATATTTGTGTATGCGCACATGCTTCCCTGCATTTCATGCTGCAATGGATTTTCATAGAAGGCACTGAAAAAGTGAAGAGCTGTGAGATTTTTCAGTCTATTCTTCCTGCCAGGAAAGGTCTTTCCCTCAGAAAAATTATCCATATTAAATTCAGCCTATTCATTCATTATGTCCAGGGACAACTTTTGAAGATGAATTCACTATTTAATATTATATCCTATCTTCTGAAAGCTGCAGCCCTAGATTAGGGAACGGTATCTGTATTGTTGTTTGTTGTTGTCACAGAACAATCATTTATCGTTAATGTTTTGCTGTTAGCTAAAACCACAGTCTCCACAGTATCAGAAACCGAAGGAACTCTTTTCCCAGAGTGTTATTTTGAATACCAGAATATTTAAAAGAAGCTAAGGATGCAGTCCACATGAATTTAAAATTTTGGTCAAATTCTAGGAAATGCCTTATGACTCGTGAGGCATTGTAATAACTTCTGCAATACCCTAGATGTTTTTTAGAAGAAGTTTACGTCTAACTGGTGATGTTTACCTTCATTGGGACACGCAGTTCTACACTACCCGGAGGCAATACACTCATGGACAGATTTATTTCTAAATATTTCCCTTGATGACAGGTTAAAGAAAAAAAAGACTTTTCTATACTTATTTCCCACTTATTGATTTACTCTGAAACAGTTCTTATTTTTGACATGCATATATATTTTAGAGCAATAAATGAATGCTGGTGGCAGTCCTCTCCACACGGGAGGCTGCAGTTTCCCCATGCACAGCTCTCCCTGACACGGCTATCTTGATCACTGAGTACTTCTGAGCTGATGTCAGTAACTTTGCCAGATTTCTTGGTAATTTTTGTGATGTGCCCCAAGAGAGAAGAGGATGAGACAGTCACATACATTTCACCCCATGTCTGAAACAAAGGCTTCGAACAAAGGTGAAAGACTCATGTAACTTACTTCATCACCAACCCTATACAAATTAACCTTCAGCATTACTCACAGGAGGACTTGCAATTAAGTTGATTAATCATATGTTACTGAGAAAATGGAAACTCATTTATAACAGGCATTAATCTATTGTGTCATTTTTGATTTCTTAAAGCCCGTTCCAGGGACACTTCCACTCCCAATGGGCTGGTTAATTCTATTTCTCTTCCACCTTGTTTATAATTAATTTATAAAATGTTTTTTGTATGAAACACTTAATTCAAAACATAGTTTTTTAATGAAAAGAAATACGTAAACTCATTTAGAAGTGCATTATTTCAATATACTGAAATTGAGATATTTCCAAAAATAATATATGAATGTTAGTTGACTTTTGGATTGTTATATAGCAGCAAGTAATGCATACATTTAATTTTGAAATAGTATATCGCTCTTTGAACCATCCACTGAATATAAAAGTTGCTAAGCATGAAAGAAACGATACATCAAACTCTCTTCAGAAGAGTTCCCGTTTTCTTCAGAATTGTTTGACAGGCAGCTTTCAACAGCAAGGACCTGATTTAAAACTGGTTGTGCATTGGACAGTCTGAAATCAGCTAATACTGTGCCATCAGAGAGAAGATCATTCAGGTGCCTTGAATTAATACCAACGTGTAAGGAGGGTCTCCTGTTCAGCTGGCTCCCATTCCTTCTGGTTCTCACTTTGAGATTTGCTTATGGTTTTCACAGATTTTTTTTCTCCCTTTTGGCCATGCTCCTCTCTCCCTCCTCAGTGCAAAAACCTTTTCTCTGAAAACCCAGAAGCCGCTGCAGAGCCTGGGCAGGGATCAGCACCAAACTCACCAGGATGAATCCTACCCACGTGACAGAGCCTGGATCCCCAGCCCTTGCCTGACACTTTAGTGGGAACATAAAGGAAACTCTTGGAGAAGGAATTACCAGCTGCTATTTTCTGTCTTTCATTTCATATTGGTATGCAAGAGTTCATCATGGGACCATTGTGTTCACCAGATTGAATCTGGGCACCACTTCAACAGGCAAAAATATTGGTAAAACAAAGTGCACTGAAGAGTTATTTTGCTTCAAATTCAGCAAAGGGCAATTGGCTAAGGAAGTCATAGACAGTGACTCTATGTAACTTTTAATTAGTATATGTCTACATGATTTTAATGAACTATTTACAAATGGATTGCTCTGTCACATGGCATTATCAGTTCTTTAAAATTATATTGTCAAGGAGGTCAAATGTAAATAGCTCATTCTAAGATTGAAATAAAATATGCCAAGAGTAGTGTTTTATGAGGAAATGATTAACATTTTCCTATTCAACCTTACTGAGAGATGGTAGTTACATCCCTTTATTAATGTGCAAGGTCTCTTTTGCAACTAAGTGATGCAGCCTTTTGTAATTTAGATAATAAAGAGAGTTGTTGTTGTTTAATAAAAAGAATGATAATTTATTGACACTTGGATCACACAATGCCATGAGTGTAATGAAAACGAACAACCTAATTTTATTCCTCCCCATGCACTCCATGCTAATTAAACGTAACAATCAATAAGGGTGTAGCATTGTCAACAACGGCATTAAAAGACTGAGTTGTAGAGAAAAGACTGATGACAGTTTTCAGGGATGAGGTGGATGGGCAGGAGCTTGAAAAGAAACCAATGATGCAGACGGCAGAAGATGGAACTTCTGCTCATCAGATTTTTAGACTTTCAGATCAGTATACCATTTTTTTTCTTTGCCTTTACCATATTGTCCAGTTGATCTCTTTGATCTGTATGTAGTGATAATTATTATTTATGTAATTAAAAAAAGCTTCTTAAATCAAAGTATTGAGTCTTTACTAAATATGTCTGCACTCTATAAACCCTTATATTGTAGTCGCTACTAGCAATAAATCCTATGTTCCTCTGAAGTTTTTGCCAAAATTCCCATTGCTGTTGGTGAGGTCAGCATCTTACTGCAGAAGTCCCAATGAAAACTTGTACAATACTTTGCAGAATCTTGACCTATCACCCTGAAGTGGTTCAACCAACAACATTGGATGGTCATCATCCCAGAATCCTGCTCAGGTATTTCTTCCTCCTGAATATTGAAAACCAAAATGCTCAGAGTTTATCCTCTTCCCCACAGGTCACTGTAAAAATAAAACCATAAAGGTCTTTACAAATAGCAGGGAGGAGCTGTATGTGGATATTCTTTTCATTTCTTTATGTGAGTTTTCTTTAGATTGCTTTACCAAATGTCTGTATGTCTTGTGGATTAAATACTAATGCTGCAGTGCAATGTAGACATACAACTCTATCTTATGTATTATCGAAACCTCTCCTGCTAAGAACAGTGATTTCTCAACTCTCATCCATTTAGTGACCCATTCCTTGGGTCACTAAAATTCTCTGAAATGTGGCTTGCAAGTTCATTGACATTTGGTCAGATGAGGATGGAACAAATTCTTGCAAGTGTACACTCCCCAAAAGCATTCTCACACCCATCAGCCTCCAGGGAGACAAAACCAGATTGACTTCAGGTCCAGCAAACCACCTGATCTTTATTTAGTTAACTAATGGACCCTAAGTGTTAGGGTATCTCCTTAGGGTATCTCCTTAGGGTTCTTGAGTTCAGGAGAGACCATAATGTGCGAGTTCTCATTTTGCATCTCTGGGATTCCTGTGGGTATATCCATGTGCTCAAATTTGAGGCACGGACATAGGAAAGGCAGACAAGAAAGCACAAATGTCTGCATAGTTCTTAGGAAAGGCATCCATGTGGCTTTTATGAAGTTACATCAGAAAAAGCAGATCCTGCCTGACCAGTTTTTGAGAATAGATGAAATTACCATATATCCTCCTTAGACTCAAGGCTCAAAATAACACAGTGCTGAGGGAAGCCTTAAGGGAAGCCTGCACAAAGAGCAGAAGAGGAAAACAGTGAGCAGATGGTTTTCTCAGTGAAATGATCAAAAGGCTGAAGGCAGCCTGTTTCCAAATTGAGGGGTAGTGCAGCTGGACCAGAACATCTGGTCAGTTTACAGTGGATGAAAAATTAGTCACTTTTTAGCAAAGGCCGTGAATTCCCAAATGTATTCTTCTGGGACTGTGTACTTCATTAGTATGTTTTCAGAATCGAGTTGCACAGTCTACAATTTTGAATAAAAGGATGTTGGTACAATTTTGTTCCTGCTTATAAATCACAAGCTAGAGTCTCAGATGGTGTAAACATGTACGTGTCTATTGAGGTCAATGCAATTAGAGTAATTTAGAAGTGCAGTTGAGAATCCAGCTCGCTTTTGTTTAGTCCTTTTCTTCCCTTTACACTCAAGCGACTAAGATGAACTTCTTTGGCTTGAGTCTTCTCTATTGCTCTTCCAAGTACCACAAGCAGAGATACTGTTTATCTTCCATATGGAAATCTGTACACAGTGTTATGTGGGGGAAGAAAAGCGAGTACTGAATATGACCGTGAGTCAATGGGATCCTCAGTGCTTTAGGAGTACATTTAATCAAAGGAATGAGCTCAGGCAGAAAGGGTAACACTAAGAGCCATGTGATTTGCAATCAAAGGAGCACTTCCTCCTATTTCATTTGGAGACTGCCCTACCTAATGGAATAAATGCTATTCCATTCATGGGTAGAAGGAAGGAAATAAATAAATAGTTTTTAAAGACATTGACCTCTAACTGATGGGTACATTTCACTTACAGCAAAGCATTTGCTTGGAAAATAACCTTTATGGTTCAGTGGCATACAAACAGCTATTTCCACTTGTTGTGTATTGATTAAAAGAGAAGTTACAGTTGAAGGGATTTTAATTGACTAGACACAGTTATAACTGATTTGTTTCAAGAAATCGTGTTTTTAGAAATTTTCTTTAAGTGAGGCAGGGAAAAGAGGAACCTAGAAATGAGTGATCAGAATGACAATCCCTAGAAATTCATTGTAACTCAAAACATAACACAGGTTGGGATCTTTATGAAGTTTCATTCTCTAACGAATTCTCATAAATTCTGAAGCATTTGGATAGCACAAACCAACCTTCAAAAATGTAATTTTCTTTCTTAATATCAGTTATTTTATAGATGAATATTTAAGAGAAAAAAAAATAAGTTTATTTTTCCTATGGTTACTTTGTGAGCTATAAATTCTTTGCGTGTGCAGTGAAGATTAAATGAGGCTCAGCAATGTAATATTGAAGTCCTAACCCCGCTCCTGCTACTCATTACACTTACTGCAGTTTAAAATGCATATTTTTGTATTTGAGAATATCTCAAAGATTGGTTCTATGGCCAGTGAACTTCACAGAAAGTTAAATTCACTGCTTTTACTAAAGGACTACGTGCATGCTAATCAAGGGCTGCTTCTAAGAACCAAATAAATATTTTATGATGTTGTATACCTTTTTATTTAGAAAGACTAAAAATGCACTATGTATGGAAATCTACTCAAGATTTATACTTCATTTTCTAGCTCTGAGGATTCGAATAGCCATAACGTAGTGCAGCCATTTCAGACTACTTAACGCAAGAGGGATTCCTTCATGACCTTTCAGATGCCCGCGCAGGCTTCACAATTGGTTTCATCCTCTGCGCAGCCCACTCAGCAGCTCACTTTGAAGCCGTGTAATAACACTGAGGCTTGTCTAGCACTTGTCTTCCCAAGCACTGCTTACTCCTTTTGCTGGGAATGTCAATGTCAATGTCAAACTTACTTAAGTGGCCTCTGCAGGGGATAAAGAAAAGAAAACAGGAGAACCCTGGAGATGGGAGAAGTGGTGTACTCACTTTTAATGCAAAAATTCCATGAATTGTGAATTATTCATACCACAGATAATTACAGCTAATCATTAGTGCCTTTTTACAAGATGGCTTGAGTACTCTCTTCTCTACAGCTCCCTTGATTGTGTTTCTATTATATGTTGCTACAAACGGGCAAATCCAATATTATCTTTGCCCTTCAGATAAACTTTCCTCACCCTGAAGCTTTCAAACAAAACCACACAAATTCCATCTGCTCAGCTAGTTACCTCAGCAGGGCTTATCTCACTTTAACAAATCACTCCCTCCTTGCCCTCAGTTCTGTATGAAATGATCATTAAGCTGTATTTAAAATGGAGCTGTTCTGAAATTCTTTTTTCAGCCTTCGTTGATGGAACCTTGAATGACTAGAGAAGGGGCACAATTCAGTAGACTGCTGCTTGTTTACATGGCTCCACTGATTTAAGGGCCCCTTTAGAAGCGCAATCACTGCACGAAAGTCTAGTGGTGTAATCTAAAGACAAAGGAATGCTATTTTTACATACATATAAAGTTAAAAAGCTTTAAGACACCTGTCTAGATCCTCAAATTTCTTCTAAGGAGAAAGTACCATTTTCCTCATATGTGGTTCAATTTCACTGTGTTAAAATATTTTGAATTTCTTACAAAAAAATTGTAGGTGTTGCTCACAAATGTCAAGGTAGAAAAGTATTTCAGACGGAACAGCTCAGTATGATCCTGCCTTTTTATTTAAGTCTGGCATTGCTCCACTGACCCACGTGGAGTTATTCCAGAGCAATCCAGAGCAAATCAAATCACAGCAGGGACAACTGGCTTTTGTCTTTTTGTTTTGTTTTGTTTTGCACTGATTCTAAGTGAACGGGCAATTGTTCTCAATGTAGCAAGGCCTGTTCCAAGTTACTCAACCTACTGCTCATTACTTCTGATCCCAGAGGCTTTATTAGCATTAAGTTGGAGCTTACCACATTGTTTGAAAACATTATCAAATGCATCCCTGTTGACTTGGTTTCAAAATACTGAGCCAAATCCCAATCTTTTGATATAAGACAAGCTTTAGCTTCTTGTGGTTGTGTTACATCATCTGTTCTTATCCATTGACTACAGTAATATATAATGAAACAGTCTGACTATTTTCACTGACATACTAACACAATAGTTAATGGGAATACACTACATTGAAAACTCTATGAATTTTCATTTATTAATAACTCTAAAGATCATCTTTACTAGTATTAACTTTTAACAAAACCATCAGTATTTAAAAGTCCAAGAGGAGAAAAATCAAACTCAAAGTTGGCAAAAGAAAGCACTGTTTAAAAATAGTAAAGCAATCTTGTCCTCAGCAATTCAGTACTAGCAACACAGTACAAAGCCCAGTGCCTAAGTCAGGTCTGAATCCAGTATATTCTGATAGTGGCCAAATCTCTCTCAGTCAGTTCTTAGGGCTCCTTTCATAGCTTTGGTAGGCATGCATGAAAGCAGTAGTAGGCTTATGCATTTTCTAGCTGTTAGCCTAACAAGAATTCTCAGTTAATTAATATTCTAGCTTTAACCTGTCAGAAATGCTGCATAATTCCAAATGAACCTAAGATCTACCAGAGCTCAGAGACACATCATCATGCAGGGCTTTTCTGGCTTGTTTGACCAGAACTATTTTTCTGTGCTTATTCACTGAAGGTCAATACATCTCTTTCTGCATCTTCACTTTGAATAGCTTGGCACCTGCATCCAGAAATGCATTTCAAATGCTAAGAAAGAGGAACAAATTGAAGCCTGATCTTGTGATTTGTTAAGGCTTTCACAGTAACTCAATGGCAAGATGAAGAATAAAATGCCTGTTCTGATTTTCAGTATCTTTTTCCACTGAGTTGTATGCAACCCATTTTGCAAAAGTACCTGAGATTGCTAATACGGGCAGAGTATCTGAAACGGCACAAATATGTTTTTAAAGTGGTACTTCTGTTGAAGGCAGTAACACACGCGTAGATGGACAAATTTGCATGCTAGGAAGCTTTCTTGCTTTTACTGGTATAGCTGCATACCATAGGCACAGTTGACACAGGAGAGGTAGAGGGATGTGACTAGGTGAATTGACACTATTCACAGAGAGACAGCTAGTAATGCTAAAATATCACTCTTTAATACTTAAAAAGAACTGACAATAACTACATATTTGAAGAAGAGCTTCTATGTCTCAAAACATTTCAGCTTGATATTATAAAAGATATTCTTCCTGCATATCTTATCTCTCATTTTATTTCATGACTTCATCAACACAGCTACAACTTACATATCAACAGATGTATAATTTAATTTAAAAGAAAGATGAATCCACTTCTTAAAAATAAATGCTTTTCTTAGAAGGGATTCTCCAACCTTTTATTGGATTGGACAAATTAATTCCAACCCTATTAAGTTTGAATCAGCTGTTGTCATTTAGGTTATCAGTACACATTTGACTATAGGCTCCTCAGGTTCCCACTCAGAATATAATTCCATTTTCCTTTCATAGATATTGTTGGAAGTTTTGTTATACCGGAAATTTCTGCAAGATTTTTTCCTTCTTTTACTACCATTCATATTCTCCAATTCTGCCATCAGCAGTAACCTCTCAGCAATCGGAATTTATGTTGAACAGGAAGAGAAACCAAATTCTTTGCCTGCATATTTAGCATTCCCAAATGTATCCAACTGCAGCCAGTTCAAGTCGGTTTTGCTGTCTTTTCTCCCTCCAGCAGCTGGACTGTGTGGCCCTAGTTTTGGGATGCAACTTCCCCAGAGGAGTGAGTGCCATGAAGCCAGGGCTGCTGCTGTCTGGGGCTCTGCTGCCATCTAGCCAGCTTCCACCTCAAGCCAGAGTCCTCTCTCCTGCCCGAGTCCTGCTGCCCCAGGCTGGAGATGGCACCTCGGAGCAGGCTAGAGGATAAGTGGTCCTTCATGTCCAAGAAGGATGACCCTGGTTATCCAGATGTGAAATCTTCAGTTCGTAGGGGGGAACAGAGCATTTTGGACTTAGTAGTTGTTAATGTTCTCCTTAAGGATGTGTGTCTTTTAGACTCCAAATACCTTTGAAACAACATAGCTCAATCTAGGCATTCTGATTTTCACCTAAACACTGACAACGATTTTACCAACACTTTATGCTGAAGAATTCCATCTGTTGGCTAAGAAGCACTTCTTAGAAGTGCTCCAAGCACTTTTATAGTGGAAGTATATCCAAACAGAAAGAAAAGACTTTTTTTGATGCGCACAGGTGCAAAGCTTTTATGTAGCTGCCAATTCGCTCCTATTGAAGGAATATTTAAGTAAACTGGTTCCAAAAGGATTCTGCCAGAAACATCAGAATAAGGTGTAATATGATCAGAAATGCAAATTCTAAGAAAAAACCTCCAAAGAGGAAAGAAAGAATGCATAAATATATCATAGAAAGCAATCGTACATCTGAATGTATACTCATTTTATTTCAAAAGACCTCTAAGGAAACTTAGAAAATGCCCAAGCCAGAGTTTTGCATTCTGCTGAACATCTGGGTGGAGAATAGTGCATCTAATCTGGGTTCAAGTTTGAAGTCCTGATTTTCTAAGGATGAGAAGATAATACTACTTCTCTTATCTGTCTCATGTGGAAAAGCTCTTCTCCTTCTCCCGGGACTCTGTAGAAGGAAGTGCCCAGGAGAAAAGGAGTTTGGTTAACTTGGCTAACAACAGTATGTCAAGATCTGGACAGCTGGATTGTCACACCATTGTGCCAAATCCCCCGCATAGATCAGATTTTTGTAAGAAATTTCTTTTGCCGAGACTTCTTCAATATTTTGACACATTAGGAAGGACGAATACAAATCTTCTGAGGAAAGTGTGTTGAATAACAGGTGGATGAGATATTTATATGGATGTATTACTGATCTAAAGAGAAGTATTCTGGCACTTGTACCACTTGTACATAGCCAAATCTCCAGGCATTAAGAAAAGTAATAGGACAGAGGGAGGCAGGGTGCTGTCTTGGCAACAACCAGGGAAGGGAGCTGAGCTGTGAATTTTAGGTAACTACAAGCTCTCAAGTATCCCTTCTGGTAGCTCTTGCATTTCCCTATGGAAATCCTCTCTCAACACTGCTGACCGACACCAATTCCATGTATGAAGACAAGAGGCATTTTGTGATTTGCTCTACATCCAGAGAGAGAACTGTTAGTCCTCCGCAGGACAAAACAAGGTGAAACTATTACACATGCACACAGGCAGGTTTTTACTCACACAAAGGAAAACTAGCAAGAAAATTCTCTCTCATGTATAACAGCTTCCTGTTACAGAAAATATCAAATCCACCAGCAGCCCTTCTTCTGTGTCCTTTCCCCTGCAGTACACAGATGTTGGGGCACTGGTGTGTCACCTCCACGTTGAGCTCACGCAGAGGGTTTTGGCCAGGCGCACCTCAGCCTGCTTCTTGGTACAGCCATGACCGAACAGAGCTCAGCTGTGTCAAGAGCTTGACCGGTGTGTTCTGAAAGCACCTGCCTGATACTGGAAGTCTGCTGCCAAAATTAGGAGAACGGCATTGGTGGTCACTGCCCCCAAGAACGGAGTCTCCCACTTGCCCTCATCTATGAGGGTTTTAGGGCCTCTGCTATCCCCAGCATTGAGGGATTCACATTTCAGAAAAGCACCTGTGAATTCGATCTAGACCTGTTCTAGATCTAGACCAATGTTCTAGATCTAGAACACTGTGTTCCTCCCATACTTCCTTTTCTGTTTCTCAACAAGCTCTCACCAAATATCTCAAACCACGCTAGTCTGGGATACCAATGTACATACAGCACAAGAATTTAGGCACGGTGATTCTCTGTCTTCTTGCTCTTCCCCATAAAACTGCCACTCACCTAACTTAACAAGTACAAAATTCCTCTAACTTGTGTTTGGGGAAAGAAAGTACCTGGACTTCCACTAGGTGGTGAAGTTGTAAAGCTTAAATATGATGAGAGCTCCCCAAGGCAGGCAGGGAGGATGCCTGGGGTGTTGCTGGTTTCGTGCACTTGTGCAGCTCCAGCATCGCTGCTGACCTCCCTCCCGCACCTGTGTGCAGGGGGAAGCAGTGCAGCTGCTCCAGGCACCGCAACAGCGTGATGACAGATTTATGGGATAACACCGAAGCGCAGATCTTCTCGTCCTCCCCCATGGGAAAAGCGGCACATCGGCGGACAAATGGGAACACTAATTTTGTTAATTATTTCTTTAAAGATCTAGTTTAATGGAGAGTGAGTTGCCCTGGCACGCTTTGTCAACTGCTGTCCTGATCTCATAAATAATTTGTTTTCCAGTCAGTTTCACCATCTGCTTTCGTTTGGGGCTTTTGAGGACTTTATTGCTGAGAATAATTTGTACAGTGTCAGCGCTTAAACTAGGGGAGAAACAGACAGGGATAATGAGTCTTTTAGTTGAGGTTAAAGAGAAAAAAGCCCCATTTCTGTCAGGGTCATTAAAAGAAATCTGCATGACATTACATTTCCACTGAGATTTTTGACTCATACAAATGAGAGCAAGATTTAGAAAGTTTGAGCTTGAACTGTCATTCAAGTTTATGAACATGCACCATGAAAAAAGATTTTATGAAAGTTTCATGAAGATCTCACACTCTATTACTTATTCAGGAAGAAAACCCCTAATGTTGCCATTTTTTAGGAGTTCTGTTTGTTAAAATGCATTTCATCCTTTCATACATTACGTGGAAGATCTGATAGCTAAGGCCCCTTTTCCATACGTTTTTCTGCCACTTAAACAACACTGCATTATGCATTTATACATCTGTACTGTATACAAGATCTATTGTTGTAATTTTTAAAGGACATTTAAAGACAATTATTTGTGTTAAATATTCAACCAACAGGCTATGCTACATAACACTGTATATCACATCCTGCAGCAGAGTGTACTGTTGTTCACTGGTGAAGTTCTGGAAGCAGCTTTCAGATAAACTGATGCCCCTCTTAACTATCTCTACTGTCAAAAAGAAACTGTTGAAAAACATAGGTTGGACTTTGCTCCACCACCTTTTTTTTTTTCCTCCCATTTATTGCACGTAAAAATGGCTCGCAGATATCCCTGCAGATGGTAGCACTTGGGCTGAATGCGGTGCAGGATTCGCTTCTCCCTGTGCGGTTCTGTGAACTGCCTGCTTCACTGAACAGATTTCCCTCTGGCCGACTGGCATTCCGGCTGCTGCTGCCTGCGTGCAGCGGGAGGAGGATGCCCTGTGCCATCCTTGCAGCCTCACACACAGCAAGAATCTTTGTGGAGTGAATCATGTTTACAGAAATTAGTGACTTTACTGAGATGTTACACAATATATGCCTTCAAATGATTTGTTACCTCGCATCTCATACAGGTATTTGCAAATATGAACATTTTCAAGTTTTCAGGACAGTATTTCATTAACAAAGCGAGCAATTTAGTAGCTTCTCAGCCTTTGGAATTCATGTTGCAATTAGATGATGGCTTATCTTCTTGAAGTTTTTTTTTTTCCTCTTGATTATCTGTAGTTATTAGAAAGAGTGGCTCTTTCAATGGAGAATAATCCCAGCAGTTAGATACTGAGATGTTGTGCTAAGAAACTGTCCTTTTGCTTTGTTTAAAAATAATATTTTGCTCCTAACATTTTTAGATGCACAAATAACAGAATCTTATTTTTCTGCCTGAAAATATAGTGGAAAAAATGTATAGGAAGTTTGGGTCACAGTCCTTCTGTGGGAGACCCTTACCTCACAGGAAATAAAAATCAGACAAATCCAAGAAAATATCCTAAGAAGAAAAAATGCATCTCGGTCTCATGTTTCAAATTCTTTGTTATTTCCCTTTCCTTTTGGGTGTAGAAAACAGCATGCATAAGGGCAGAGGGAGAAGTAATTAAAAATTTTGTTACAGCTTCTTACATTTCTAAATGCAGCTTTTTGTCGCAGATCGGAGAAACTTGGAGTTAGAGAAGTGAAAATAATAAATTCCATCATTAATTTTCCTGATGGATTTTCTTATTGCCAGCACCATGGTTGTAACGACAGTAAAGTAGATCCAGCTCTGCTCAAGGCATGTCCACCTGGGCTCTTTCCACACTGGGAATGTCACTGTCACTGTCACCAAGCAGTGCTCTAGGTCTCCATGCTCTTGCATGCTGTTGTAGCTAAATAAAAAGTCCTTGACCTGGTCAACCTCTCCATCCATCTTCTACATGCAACAAACAACCTAACTCAGCTTCCTGTCTCTCTTCTCCAAGGCGATCCTAAATTGCCCCCAGTCTGGCTCTTAAATGCCATTCTTACAGTAGCATTTCCCTTGCTAAATCCTCTCTCTCCTCTTTGGCTTCCAACGCTCTCAAATTTTTTCACTGCATGCTCTATTCTAGGACTGTGGCCTTGGCATTCCTGCCATTTGCCTCCCACTATTCCTCAGCCCCTCTGTCAATCCATTCTGTTCTATTCAGCTAGTGTCTTCAAATTCACTTTTTTTTTTTTTCTAACTTCTAATCTGTCTCTCAGCACCTGGTCTTATATCTCAGCCTGTATCTTCAGACATCTCTTCATCCACGCCTGCTGTTAAATGCTAACGAAAGCTTATTGTGGCCAGAAATTTTCTTTCTCTTTACATATTAGAAAAACTCCTCATCCCCATTCCTGACATCTCCCTTTACCATGTCATCCCCTCCAACCAACATCAGAAAGAGGATAACACATCCCTCACCCTTTTCTCTCTGTGTCTTGTACATTCAGGATTTGGGAACACACAGTCTGAAGCCTCATCAGCATCCAGGATTGATTAGAAAAGAGCTTAGGAAGAAAGAAACACTTGAACTGTGTTTCAACGTATTGCCCTGACATCCTGATGCATTGCCCATTTAACTTTCCACTTATCTGTGGCTCCTCTGTCTACATGAGAGGATTTTTTAAATTGCTTTCTCAGATATATATATGGGAATACCATAGCAACTTCTCCTCAATGCAACAAATCTGTTTCTTCAGTAATTATTACCCTAATTAACTCTCAAATGTTAGCAATGCTCATTCTGCTGATTAAATTTCAATTCAACTCTGTTAGTCACCACAATTAGAGCTGTATTCCAGGATGGAGAAGGTAGTTTCTAAATTAAGATATATTTAATTGGTCTTCCCTGAATGCTCTTGCACTGTATGTATAGTGTATGCATAGAAATGCCTATACTTGAATATCTATTCATTTATGAACGTTCCTGTTTTTATGCCACATAATGCCTTACATCACAAGCTCTCTCAGTGGAGTCAGCAGGGCTCTGCAGGATGAAGCCAGGGATAACTGAGAAAATGGCAGCTTACTACTAGCAGCTTACCACTGATGTACACAGACATTTAACCTTTTTTTTTTTTTTTCTGCCTCAATTTTCCTTTAGGTAGTTCTTCTATCATAAAGTATTTCTATGCCCATCAGATTGTTCACTCTATCTTTTGACTTCCCCTCCTTATATTTATCATCGGTAACTGATATAATCTGATTTCCTTCCATCTCCCAAGTGGTCATAAAGTTCTTTGCAGGATGGACAGTCCTTATTTTTCTATTTGCTCCATCTTTGTGCAAGCTGAGTGTACTGCACTGGATGTGGTAGTTAGTATTGGAGCAGGGGGAAATTAGTTCACTTGAGCTTGTCTGGTATCTGACACCCAGGAGATTTGGACATGGCTAAACATTTTGGATATGGAATTAGGAAGTCTTTGGGAATTTAAGTAATCAAGGATATCAGCCAAGACCTAGTGGATAAGCCCAAAGTGAATACTAAAGGAGATCTGACACTGCAGTTAAGCCAACAGAGTTTTCAGCAAATGGTTTCTTTTTACACTTTCCATCCCATCTGCAACATTCCCATCTTTTCTTTGCTCTGGAATCCATTTGTCCTAATGGAGAGCTTGTTTAGGGACATAAACTGGCAGAAAACGGATGATTTTTTTGACAAGGATAATAATTTTCCACTGCTTTAGCTTCATGATGTAGCTTACTCTGAGGTCAGCCAAACCTCAGCATCTGTGCCAGAGAGGCCGGGACCACAGAGCCAAGGGCAGGGAGCAACCCAGGAGAAGCAAAGAGGCTCTTAGACCGACCTGCCTGTAACATCACACTGAACCCTTGGCCCACAGAAATCCAATGAGCAATCCATGGATCTTATCCTTCATTTAAATCTCATGTTTTGACTAGTGAAAATGCTCATAGTTGCCTATTTTTTCAGGGCTGGACTGAGAACTCAACACCAAGGGAACTGGTGGTCAGTAATCTTGTTTTTTTTTTTTTTTTCATAATTATTTAATTGAAAGATGTAGAAAGACAAATTACTTTGTCACCTCACAGAAGAGCAGCACTTGTTTCCTTCTGACAAATAATATGATTCTCTCAGAGTTGTCTGGAGAGTCCAAAAGTTTGAGTTCAAAACCCAGCCTCCTTCCTCAGCCAACACAAGGGAACTGCAGGTTGCTGCAGGTACACACCAGCTATGTGTTCGCCAGGTATCAGACTGACAGAAGCGGATGATTGAAATGGCTACAGGTTATACAAGCAGCTGAGTGCGGTCTCCAGCTGGTTCCACCTATGTTTCACCCTTCTTAACCTTGACACTTTCTCTAGAGAAGCAGTAAAACCACAGTGAGCCCAGCAGAGCTGACAGGACGTTCTGCCTTCATAAAAACCAAGCCAGGGATGGTGTAGAGCTACTTTTATTGTCCTGCCTGTTCTAGCTAACATTTTCCCTACGGTGATAAACTGTAGACTTTAAATCAGTGGTTTTACTGCTGTTTACTCTCTCCATTTAGGAGAAGACTCTAGACAAGTGATTTACGGCAATTATGCCTTACTACATGTGCTTATCCTTGATTCTTATCTGAAATTTTATGCCCTCTATGTTAGCAAGTCACTCTCAGAGCTGCAGAAAGCCACTCGTGTAAGGATGACTTCTCTGGTGTCACGACATAGCTTGACACATCTCTGGGAGCATTTAATTAAATCCTTAGGTTACGTAGAAGCTGAAACTCAAGTTCCGGCAGCAGAGATTTCAACAGTAAACTCAAGAGAGAGCACATCAGGCAATATCTAGTCTTCTTTGAACTACACTGCAAGTATGAACGGGACTTGGAATTGAATCTTGGGGGGCAAAAGACATTTCTCCAGGCCTGGGTATTCCGAGTGACATAAAGGACAGGGCCCAGTTCAACATGCACAAGGGCAGCACTAGCGGGGACAAAGCCAGGGTCATGCTGATCATCATGGAGGCTGGTCTAAGCTGTGCTGTGGTCCAACAGCTGCAGACTGGACCTGCACGGTGGGCAAGAGATGAAGGAGCTACTGTGTGCAGAGGGCTGAGATTCACTGCAGCACGCAGGTGCTCAAGTCTTTGTCCCTCCTGGTGTCTGCACACCCTCTTGTAAGCTCTAGGCAGTCTGTTATGCGTCGTTTTTCACCAATGCTATCAAACTCGAGTACTGCCAAACGTAGACTTGGGGATCTGATAATTCTACAAATCAAGGCTTTCGCCACTGTCCAGGGCACATCTTCCTTTCTTACACCCTGCAGTAATGGGATGATCTTGGACTTGATGATTCTGAAGGTCTCTTCCAACCACAATAATTCCATGATCCACGCACAATGCCCTGTCCTCTCAGATGGGACCACGCCAATGAAAGATTTCCCACATGCCTGCAGACTTTTTAATGGCACTGTAAATGTGTCTTGTTTACATGAGCATGGATCAGAAACAAGGCAAATAGCTTGTGTTATCCTTTTAACAAGGACTCAGTCCTGAAATGGTAGGAAGACAAGTGACAAGGGAAACTGAAATCCCCTATTTCATTCTTGAATCGCTGTCAGTCTTCCTGATTTCTGCTTCATGACTGCTATGGTTTTTCAGGAAAAGCTGCTCTTAAAAAAAACATTCAGCTTTCTTAAAAAAAGAAGGAAAAATGTCATCAGACATTTTAAACGTGCTCTTCAGATGACTTAAATGCTACAATGGAAACATTCTCACATGTCATTATTATAAAATGAAAAGAAAAATGTCAAGGCTAAGTCACTGCCTATCATTTATTTGGCCCTGGGCTGTTTTTGAGTTTAGAAGTGCCAGCAATGGGATGTTGTAATAATCCTGTCGCAAGTTTGCAAAGATCCATTTATCCCAACGGCTGTGACATACTAACCTTGTGTATCCTCCTAAACCCCACTAAAACTTTTCAAACATTTACCTAATGCTGACCTTAGCTTGGGAATTATGCACATTCATTTTTACGTTATTAATTCTCCTCTTTGAGGACTCATTTATTAAAAACACTTTGATAAGCGTATAGAACTGCTAAGTAATATTGATAAACATTTTTAACTTTTAGATACTGTACCTATTTACACAGCATCCTTCATCTCTAATTTCCCAACCATTATCTAATTTCTTCCTTCTGATTCCACATTTAGATGATGCTTACAAGAAGTTAATGTTTAATTTTATCAAGGGCAGAGACTCAGTTTTGTTTTTTCTTTGCCTTGCCATGGTTTATGTTTTTTTCCTTCATTATGTTACTTGTGTGTCATGCACTGCTGGTGAAAACCATGGTTATCCAGATTTAAATAAATTAGCCCTTATTAAGCCCTCTATGCAATTAAATTGCCAGCAGTTCCCAAGATCTCTGGTTAGTTTCAGTATTAGTTAGTTAAAAACTAACACTGAAACTAAAGTTAGTTTCATCTCACAAACAGACACCGCACAACCAGCAAATTCAAATATGGAGCTACATTCAAGCTCAAATATGTTAAGACAGGAAGTGACCAGTGAAGAAACAAGTAACCTTGGCCATCCTTGAGTGCCACCATGCGCTGGAGGCTCCAGTTAAATTTGATTAAGGTTTTACTGAAGATGCATTATCGTAGCTACGCTTTTGCCCATTCTGGCAGTGTTACAGAGCAGAGATGAATTTGCTCTGCTGCCTAACAGGGTCACTTGTATCCTAGCTACATATCCAGTGTATTTTACCGTGGGTATGTTTTGCAGCCCAGGATCCTGGCACGCATTGAGCCTCAGCTCTGTCCTATGTCTATGAGCCTTGTGCCAATGTTGTGAGGAGTAACAGTATCCAGGCACTGCTCTGCCACTGTGCAAATTCGGCTTTTTGCTGACATTTAGATACCCTCTGCTGGCTTCTTCTTTCTCCAAATACGCAACCTCCCTTTGCACTATAATGGAAACCTGGTGGGAAATCTAGAGATCACATTGAGCAGATTTAATGGGAGGTTTGCTTAGAACAATGAAAGGCAGGAACAAACCTTTTATTTCTTACGGAAACCTTTGTGAAATGGCACCTTCAGCAGCCTACAAACACTCCTCTCTCTGGATGAATATGTGTGAATGTTGTTAACACTGACAACCATGTTGTTCAGTAAAACAGACAGGAGAAATGCAGCACCAAGAAATAGTCTCGATCCATCTTGTCAGCTCTCTTTTCCAAGGGTGAAGGTTATATAAGATGATTCAGAAAAAGGTATACATATCTGCTTCACACAGAAATATGTCAATTAGGCCACAAACTGTAATTCTGTTTTCTTTCTTTCCACTAGAGTAAGGACTGTGGAAAGTGTGGTAATAATGTGTCATAAGTCACCCAATACTTTATTCCATTCTGTGCTTGATAATTGTCCTTGTCTTTTTCCTGCCTATTTCTGCTCAAAGACCAGGAATTTGTGATTGAATTTTTTTTTCTTTTTTTTTTCAATATCTTAGGTTTCGAGGAAACAGCAATGGTAATATGAAGTCCATTATATATGTTAAATAACTACTGGTCTTCTGCTGATGGATTTAAGGTGCACACCTCCTGAATACTGGCATTTTCCCAGTTTGGTACATTTGGTCTCTCTCCTAAGTAATAAGCAACTGCAGCCACTTGAGCAGCTGATGGCATAGCATGAACTTAAATCTCTCCAGTATATGGAAGATATCTAGCTGTAAACATCTTTTGTAGCCATGATGAACTCTTTCATCTGAGAACCTGTAACCTTGGAGAGATCAAGGGCAGAAGGAAGAAGGTTCTCTGAAGTAAACTGTTGACTACATTAATGGGAAAATAGAAAATGAGTGGTTTCTTACGTAACGCTTTCACTGTGATAGAAGAAATCTACTGTTATGTTTCTGAGTTATGCTGCAGTGGTGTTCCCATGGATCCTTCACTGAAACACCTCTTTGAAACTCTTCCTCCTTCCCCCCAGAAAAAAAGAGAGCTTTGTTTCTCTGTGGTCTGCAAACCTCACTACAGTACTTCATGTATTTATACTCACTTAACTCACCAAGTACAAAACACTGTACACTGAGGAGGAAGTGAGAGGTCCTGAAAAACGAAAACAAAGAAGCTCTTGGCCTGCTTGGCAAAATGAAATCTGAACATTTCATCCGAAGCTCTGTGTTGTGACATTTGCTTCCCTTTTGAAACGTCAGATAAGACTAAAGCTCCAGCTCTTGCATTTTTAATGCATTCAGTTCATGGGTACCTTATTTAACTCAGAGACCTCCTTTCTCTCCGAGATGTTGATTGAACATGATAAGTGCACTCTACAGGACTGAGGGATCAGTCAACAAAACACATGAGCCTGCAGAAGCAGCGAACGTGGCCTTTCTGGCACCAGGCCATTGCTTGTAGAGCTCACTCACGCAACAACTCCCAGCGGAGTGGGGCTCTCTGGGGGCACTGTAAGTGTAAGCTTTGCATTTGTGATTAAACAAATACCAAAAAAGCCCCGTTTCCTCTTTCCTGACAGAGAAGGGCAGTACTCCCAAAGCAGTAAGATTTCAAAGCGTGTGGAGCTGCGACTTGAAAGGGTTGTTTGCATGTTTAGAAAATAAAGATCCAAGGCTCTGTTTTGTTCAGCTGAGGATGTAGACTGTCTTATCTTATAACTGCAGTAAGTGTGATGCATATAGAATGTTCGAGGCGCAAACGAACTGGCTTAGTTTAACTGCTGAATAAATGGACTTCTTGAGGCAAAAAAAGCCAGAAATGTAACAGTCATTACAGAAGTACACCTACATATTCCAGACGTTAAGGGATATCTGACTTGTAAAGATCTCATATTTGAGCCCCAGTTACAGATCTTGTTTCAATAGAGAACTGATCAAAGATTGTATGTTCAGAAGACACTTAGAATATACTAAATTTGAATAAAGGCACAAATCTGGATTCAAGGGGCCAACACATCCCAGTGTGGATACATGTGTTTGGTTATGATTCCTCTCCTCCAGAATTAATGTTTTGTCCATCTCTTCACATCGAGACACTATTGGTGTCCAAGGCTGCAGCCAGAGAGGGTCAGCTCCCCAGCGCACTTAATAGGACTTGCCCATTTCCTCCCTATTTCCCCTATTTTTCTACATACTGTGCCTTCACTGCAGCCCTCCCAACTCCTTTTGAGAAAAGCCCCCAAACATGGGTTCTCCTCCCTAAGTGAAACCCCTAAGTCAACAGAAGATGCAGAAAACAGTTGAGGAGAATATCTGGATAGACAGCAATAGTTGCTAGCACACAGCTGAAGGCAAAATGTTGTCTTTAGAGGAGCCCCAGCGAATCTTCCTTCTTGGTCAGCACAAGGCCGCTGTGACTGCAGGCGAGGCAGCACTGCAGAGCCCAAGAGGATCATCTCCCTTTCAGCTCTCACTGTTCCTGCCTGCTTGCCCTCATGCTGCCGTCTCCATGTACTTCAAATCTCCTGTCTGTCTCCTCTGCAAGCCCAGAGGCGGCTTGGATTTTTCACTCCGCAAGATTTTTTTTTTATATGGAATAAGCAAAACTTCACCCAAGCAGCTAAATCACAACTTGTGTCTGGAGACACTATGCAATTAATCCCAGACTTTATAGGAGCTGGCTCTGACTAGAGAGAACGATGTATGCATAATCCCGTAACAGTAAAATCTAGTTGGTTTTGTAATATTTAGAACTCAGAGAGGTGTTTCAGTAAAGGTGTTCTCTCTGGATGAGCCAGAACAGACCTCAGAAGGTTAAGCTGTCTTTATCCAAAGACAGAGGCTTCCTCAATACTGAACCCACAGACATTTTTCTCTGAGTCACTTTCTGTTCCTGGCAAATGGCTTTGCTAATTGAAATATTTTTTTTAGTGGTTTTCCCTCTACAAGCTCTTGCTTTGAAAAGTTCACAGAATATGCCAGATCTTTCTTACATTATAAATCCTTAATAATTTGCATGTTGACTCATGGGTCCTTTAAAAAATACATTGCTTTGACTCAGAATTGTCATTATTTTCCCTTTACAGATTTGTTCTGGGCTGCAATATTTGTGTGTGCTAGACCTCTGACTTACAAGAGTAAGAAAGTCCTACTGTGCAGATGTGATCACACAGATGATGGCAATGAAACCTTAATGACTTACAGAGAAGATAAAAATACAGGAACCATGGCAACCTCCAAAATCCCAAACTGATGCCCAGCTTTGCTGGTTTATGGAAGTCTAACCTGCTCATTATGTACAAAGGAACCTAAAGCAGATGTTGCTCAACAGTGAAGGAACTGACTCAAAACTAATTAGAAAATCCAGCCGATCTTCCCATTTTGCCAGCTGATACTAAGTGATTTCAAAGGCAGGCTATTCTCAGTTCATACTTTTCATAATCTCAGGATAGCCAAAACTTCTTTTTCTTCCTGTAACACTTCCAACAAGTTTTTACACCCTTTATTTTTTATTCATATACTGAACAGAGATTCTGTTACAATTTTAGTGGCTCTTTTTTCGGTAAATTTTGTCTTCTATTCTGTGGGGATAAATTTGTATAGAAGAGTTTGACTCAATATAATTATCTTGGTTTTAAGGAAAATATGCAGTTATACACACTCACAGCATGGTTTCATCAGTATGAGGTTGATGGCAACATCTTTTGTATAGTTCAGTTTTGTTCATCAGAATTCCTGTTCAGGCGAATTTTCAGGCATAAAATGAATCAAAATTAAAATATGAAGTAAAGACTGGTAAGTAGCTGCGAAGAGTATCCACAGAAGTGGACAAGAGACAAGTCTGCCTCAGAAATACCAGATTGCAAAGGAGTTTTACCTGCATGTCATTTGACAGTTTCTCTTATTTCAGTGCTTCCTAAACCCCTTTTTAGTTTCATGTGACCCAAGTATAGTCTCTGAACATAGCAGAACACAGAGTGCATTAATGTCATTTCATTGCTAATGTTGGAAGAATAATTGCTAGTGAATCAAGTACTAAAATGAGTCCTACATTAAACATTCACCTCCAAGAATGCCTGTTGATGGCTTCTGTCAAATAACCAGCAAAAGCCTGTCATTGGAAAGCCTACATACAAAGTCAGTCTGAGATCTATTCCTTCTTCCCACTCTCTGCTGTTTATATTGGGCCTTGTAAGGAGCATGTTTGTAACAATGAATGCATCTTTTTATTGAATGTATTTATAAAATCAGTTCAGTATCTGAAACTTGTATTATCCAAAGCTGGTTTTTGGAAAAGAAGGGCTCCTTCACAGCTTTGCATGTGGGATTGCAGAAATCTTCAGCAAGATAAAGCAAAGATAACAAAACCAAACTCTTTGGTCTATCTGTGCTTCACCTGATCCTGCCTCAACTATTTGCACATCACAGGATGTAAACGGTCAGTCAAAGATAGCAAGACAAGACGGAATTATGGCTGCCTCAAGACAGATTTGCTGAAGAAATGGCAGAAAGCCACTTTTCTCTCCCCAGATCTGTTTAGCATTTGGAGTATTATGGGGAAGAGGAACTAGTCCAGTGTATCAGCCATGTACTGCTGAGCCCTGTATTCTCAGAGACCTTGTATAAACATATCACAAATTCAATTCAGATGTAAAAAGAAGGAGATCTGGTGGTTCTGAGGAGCAAGCACAACATGGCAGAGGACACAATCACCTCTTAATAAACTTTTAATATTGTACGCCAGGGCATGAGCAAAAGAAAGACCAGTGGCCTTGTCTGCATCCTAATTCCCTGCTGTGCAATTCCTTAGCAGGAGTAACAAAGTGGAGCCTCGTACTGGGGGGCAGCGAGGAGCAGGAACTCTAGAAAGGCTGAACAAGGACCTTCATTCGGGGTTAAACACAACTCAGAGCGACCCGGAGCAGCCCCCGCCCTGCCCGGCAACACGGGGAGCCCAGCAACCCAACCAGCCAATCAGCCAGGTTGGCCACTGACCAATCACGCGCCGACCGCGCGAAACGCCGTCCAATGAGCTGCCTGGTCACGCGCGGGCCGCGTGGCTGCAGTTCCCGCCTCTCCCGCTCAGCCCCCACACGCGCCGAGGAGACACTGTGTGTCACCGGCCCCAGGCCGACCCCAACGTCGTATTTTCACATATATAAATCAAGTCTACTTGTTTAAAAATACAGGACTGTGAGGTAAACATATCTGCAGCTAAAACAAGAACAAGTTTACTTCAAATTTTCTTGAAGTCCCATGAGCTCTTTATTTTCTTTTTCTCCCTTTGCAGTAACTCATCTGCCTCTGATTTTCTACATGGAGCAAAATTTCCTTTTAAGCAAAAAGGAAGTGGGCATTTACGGAATGAGCTATTTAAGTGAAAACATGGTAGATAGCACCCACAGAAGCAAGCAGTTTTGTGCTGCTGAGATTACAAAGCGTGGCCAGTCGTCCTCAGGCCATGGTGCTCCCAGGCACCGTTTTGGCTTGGAGAAGGGAGCACTGGCGCGAGCCTTTTCACCCAGGTCACCTCACACAAGTAAAAGACTCTTTCTAGTGTCATATCTTCAGTGAATAAGAGAAAAGAAAGGAGGTTCCTGCTTCTCAGTCAGATCCCCCTTCACACAGGCTCCCAGTTTGGGGGAGAATGAGCTGAAACGGCTGTTGGGGGAGACTGCAGTGGAGCAGGTGCGGTGTCCACAGTGGTGCCGGCGGCCACTGGCCCTGGCCACCTTCCTCAGCCTCCTGAGAGCCAACACTGAGGGCTCAGAGTGCTCTTTAGAGCACTAAGTCTTTTACTTTTGGGGGAGAAGTTGTAATCTCAATTCATCTCTGAGGGATCAGTATATCAGTGCTGCTGCCAGCAAGGCAAACCTCTCTCTGGAGTTAGGATTTCCACAGAGCAATGGGATGGTTGGCAAAGGGCCGGCGATGTGGCAGCAAAATGCCTCAGAAATTCCAGAGCTGCCAAACATCAGCAAAACATCAGCTGTCCGTCTCCCTCAGTCACCTAGGGACAGTTCTTTGGAAAATCTGTCACCCCTTGAAGGTGCTGTGAAGCTTTTCTTTAAATCAGGCCTACAGACTTAGGGGTAGTATTTTAAGACAGCTTGAGCTATGACTAAAGTGCCAAAGTGCCTTTTTATTTTTTTACTTAACAGTGAGCAACCCACAGACTACAAACAGAAGAAGACAAAATGGGAAAGGGATGTCTCAAGACAGTTCTTTAAAAAGTTCTAGCTGTTGTTCTCTTCTACTGACTGCTTCTGACTTGAAAGCGATTAAATAGGTATCACTGATAGATGTGTGATTGATTGACACTTATTAATCTTTCTGTGTAATTAAGGAAGGCTTCTCAGCTCTCTCATTTTTCAACCAACACATAATCTATACTGTCGTCATAAAGGCTCCATTTTCCAAGATAGAACAGCTGTAATTTCTTTCCTTGAATACAAATGGAAAGTACCGTCTGCTGGGATTTGAGCAGTACCTTGCAGCTAGACAGCTCACTTTAAATTCCGCTTGCGGATAAGCTATTTAGCAAACATAAACTTTACCATTTACATAAAGCTGGTTCAGTTACAATTGGACGTCACTCTTGGTTGAATGCCTTTGGCAAAATACATTATTTGAATTTTTTGCTATCTGTTGAGCCAGAATAGTTTCATTTACACTGTGATAAATTCTCCAAAGCCTCTACAGCTGTTTGCAATTTCTCTCAGCAAGAATGAAATAGCATCTGACCCTTTATATTTCATATTAATATGGAATCACAGAAAAAAAAAAAAAACTTCATTTAAGACTGTCGATGTAGTTCACATTGCTTCATTAAAGAGATGAAAAGACTTTGTTAGACATGCACAGGGAAGCCAAATAACTCAGAGAGGTCTACCAGAAAATACATATTATTATCAAAATAATGAAAAATTAGTTCTATCATTTTAGGACAGTTTGTTGAAGAGCTAACAGCAATGCACCAAAAATTCACACAATGTTAAACGTGCAGCAAAACAACAGAAAAAGCTATACATGGAATCTGGAATTCGGTATGGAGATAAGATTCTACACCACAGTTTGCTGTCCTATTCAAATCAGATAATCCACTAAGAATCAAACCAATAAACTGGATACAAACAACAAAAATGTCTGCTAACACTAGTCAAAGAAGTTAGGAAAACACCATGTACTCAGGCATATGCTGCTTCAAAACTAAATCATCACTTCTACTGCTGAACAAACATATGACAAAAGAAAATGCCCAAGACCCAAATACTAACAAAACAGATGCCTGGAAGATCAATTCTTGTCTAAAACAATGTCTGTCTTCTGAAGAAGAAATATCCATGCATACAGAAATAGTATAAGACATTCTATTGTATTTTATGCAATAGAAAAAAAAACTTATTTAAAAATGCAGAACAGACTGCAGGGCGACAGAAGCATGCTTTTTCACAGAGCAGTGTTGTCAAAGTTTGCAGATGTGAGCAAACGAAGCTATACAGAATACGCTTTGAATGGTCCAGCCTTTTAAATGATACGCTTGATCTGAAGGCACAGTTAATCAAAATATCTAGGAACCTGCTCCTGCTTCTTGACTTTAGTCAAGATAAATGACCTTGCTGCTTCTGTTTCCATGGGGTTTAAGAAGTCTTTGGAGAATAAGAATGGGATTAAGTGTCTAGATAAAATACTGAATTTTGGGTGAACTTGATGCCCTTCACTCTCAACCAGTACTGCCAGTTTGAACCAGGCAAGTGTGTTACTTCAAGATGAAAGTGAAAAAAAATTTGGGAACATGTTACTATCAGCCAGTAGCCACCTTCTGCCACTGAACATTGCTACGTGTCCTGCAGGGTGTGTTGAATGGGATGCAGAATGGCTTTAGAGCTGGTACCTGAAGATACCACTTTGGATTTCTATCAGACTTTTAACTTTTTGCTATTAAACTGAGGAATACCTCAGTATTGAACTGAGGAAATGTGCTGATGAAGCCCCGCACTGCTATTCATAAAAGCTAGAAGTACAGACATGTTTTTCACACAGTAGCTGTTGAATCAGACAGCTAAAGCAGTGAAGAAAACCCTGTCAGCAGCCCTGAGCTGGATTCAGCTTGCCTGGTGTGTTAAACTGCTGCTGTTGTGTTTCTGATCCCCACTGGAAATGTCAAAAAAAGAAGTCTTTGAAAAGCCAAGACTATGATACACATATAGATGCTTTTACTTAAATGATTTGCTTTGGATAAGTAGATCACTGCAAGTGAAATTTCTTGATGAATGTGGAGCTGAAGCTTAGCAATAGAATAAATACTAGTAAAATAAACTATTAGATATTCGTAAAGAGTACAATAACAAGGAATTAAGAATAGAATTTAAAAAGATAAAAATGCAACAAAATGAACTGAAAACAGTGCTTTCCAGTGCTTTATCATGATTACTCTGAAATGTTTGATTTCTGTAGCAGTATGGTAGCTGCTTGTCTGCATACTGTTCTGCTTTGTCTCTTAAGTAGAAAGCACTTTGTAAGTACCAAAATAAATGAACCACTTTACACTTAACCACTGTTCAGCCCACAGTTTACAGAATATTTAGCTGCAGTGTAATCACTTGAGAGAAATGTTGCTGATGTTTTTAGCTCTGAGAAATGCAATCAAGTAACTTGATGCTAAAAATTATTAAATACTGGGCCTGCATTGTATTCCAAAGGAAAATGTAATGACAAATATATTAACCAGAAGACAAATACAGAAGAGTTCATTGAACTGGGCAACACTGTCTTGATCCAGAGACCATTAGTCTGAAGAAAGTCTCTTCACTGACTTTAATGGCTTTTGAATGAGGCTTGTATTGATTTTACACTACATGTAAGAAAAACATTTATTCCACAGTCTAAGGAGAAGCAGTCTGTTCTTTCCAAAGCACTGGTATGAGCAAAATACATCACTATTTTCTAGAGCAATTTTGATGGAAACTTTGGGACAAATTCAAGTTAAACCTGTGCAACCTTTAGAACAGTCAAGAGAGCTAAACAGATGCTTATTAGAGAAATCAGGTCCATGAACAATTCCATCGAAATAACCTTGAGAAAAGTGACAAGACGTGATTAATACTTAGCCAGACAGTTGAACTTTATTTTATTCTGGGTTCTATCATCCCTCTATTCTCAGCAAATAGAAATAATAGTATTTGTTTTGTAGGAGGTTAAAAAGCATTATAGCTACAATGAAATAGCAACCTTAATCCAAAGAGTTCATTGTCTCAGTACATATCTACACTTTCTGCTTACTTCCATATCTGCAGCACCATGAAAAACTGCCTGCTGTAGTTTACTAAGTGACTTATTTAATTAAAGCACTGAGATATTACAAAGTGTATGTGAAAATATATAAAACTTAAGGCTTCTATTAGTGTTAATAGAACTTTTGTGAATATTTTGCCATCTCTGACAATGTAATCCTTCAGTTATATGAGTCTAAAATCCATATCTTTGTACAACATTATCGACAGTTTTGATTCCAGAAAAAAGACTCCATTGCCATGTCCATTGTTCATTGACTATCACAGTAACCATCACTAAAATTTGTGGGAAACTGCTTGATTTTTAAGTGGAAAGAGTCACTCTGACTGATGGCTATGGTCAAGCTGGACCATCTTGGTGGTCACAAATCACTCTCTTCTAGATGAATAATTTTTCTTTCATTATTTGGGCATAATGCATTGGGGATAAATCTTCCATCCCTGGGGACCAGCGGCTATCTTCAAAAGCAGCAAATAACTTGACAAACGGTATTCAAAGGCTGCTCTCATGTTAAGCAGATCTGGGAAAAGAGCAGCTATGCAGCAGCTACAGCAGGAGATATGAAGTGTAGATAAATCTGTTCTCTGACACATTTTCATCTTGAGAAGCTCACATTGTTGTCACTGAAAGTGCAGTAACATTTGCGCCATGGTGGTTTTATAGTTACAAATGTATTTACAGTCTTTATAGTTATAAATATACTGAGAAATACATTTTAAAAATTACATTAGCGCAATACAAAGAAGGATTCTGGATCAGTTATAAGAAGAATATGCTCTGTATGTGAATATATGCAGTTACATAATGGTTGAAGCATCTCTTAGTGCCCAGATATCATATGCTTTTTACGTTTCTCATTCAAATCTGCTAAAAATATCTTTTTTTCTCTCTTTTCAACAAGAAATGTAAGCATTTCTTACATTACAATACAATTTATTACGTGCAAAAGAGATGTTAAGAGCAACTGCCACAGAAATTGCCTACCATGTGGATAATTAATTGCATTAGTTACCTAAAATCACTCTTCTGATTTGTTGTTGTTCTTGACATCCATAATGAGCACATACACTGACAGCTTGGAGAATTTCCACTGAGAAATTCATCATACAATCTGTTTAGTCCAAGGGCTGTGTTGTCGGAAGTGCCAGTCATGTTGGGGATGATGAAGATAGATTGACATTAGGGGAGACTTGGCCTCCTGCAGCTCTTCTGCCTCAGCCTGCAGTAGATTTGTGGACATGTATTGTCATCCAAAGGCTTCCCCCTAAGGCTGAACTACCTGACACTCCAAACATCAATGAATGCTCAAAACTCAGAAAAATTAATATGCCTGAATTTTTAAAAAGTGAATGAGGTTAATAGTCCACTTTTTTTTTTTTTTTTTTTTTTTTAGGTAAATGGTCGCTAGCCTCAAAAATGACCTAAATCCAGATTTCTAGATGTCATTGCAAATCTTGGTTTAGGTTTTCTGATTCGTACAGGTGTTACATTGCCAGGTGCATATAGGCAAGAATCCCATGAGATCCAGATAAACGGGTTAGGAATGACAGTACTTAAAAGTCCAGCAGAGAGAAAAACTTGAACTAGACCCACAGCAGGTGAGGCAGACCAGGGCTGCAGTAGGTGCTCAACGTTCTGGAGACTGGGAGACATTGAGGAAAGCTCATTATTCAGTTCCTTCAATTTGATGAGTTTAAAATCTGAAAGTTAATTATAAAATGTAATTCTTGACTAACAGAGAAGAGTAAATATTTTAACATATGGTGCCAGATGTTGTTACAGAAAACAAAAAAACACAAGAACTGAGATGAAAAGCTTTCTTCGAGTTCTCCAAATGTCTTATTCTTTTCTTCTGGAGATTTAATTAATCTAGATAGTAATAAAATTTGAATTTAAAAAAAAAAAACTTTGAAGAGACTCCCTGCCCAAGATAAAACTGTTAATCTTCTCTGGAGAGTGAGCAAGATGTTCTGATCTAGATTTACAAACTGCATGGTTCCACAGCTGGAAAACATGAAATGTGGAACAGAAGCAACTTCTTATTATCTAGGTTCTTGGAATAAATCCAAATGAGATATTTGCTCAAAGATAAAATTTGTTTTTCATACAGTTTTTTAACAAGTTTGGCAACAGAGCCTTTTGATTTGAATAGGTGCAAGACAAGAAACTGCTCCCAAAATATAGGCAGAGTGTTTTTACAGTTCCTAATGATAGGACTGTTAATGGTAAAGGGCAAACTTTATGCTGTGGTGTATTTTGTTCTATCACTCTAAATATTTTATAGTATTCCTTTATCTCAGTCCTCCACTAATAAAGTAGATTTGTGTAATGAGGTCCTTACCGTACCTAGAGATGCTTCCTTCCTTGCACAGAGCAGGATCCATTGCCTGGTATTGCCTGACACATCTTTGTACTAGAACTGAGCAAAAGCCAAGCCTCAGACTGGCAAACTGAGGAAATTACTGGATTGCAGAGATAAATGTAGCTCTGTGTCTCTGTTCCCTGTAGTGCACATTTTGGAGGAGCAGTAGCAGAGCATATGGTCATGACCTAGTTACCCTCACTCAGAAATAGGCTTTTCTTACTCAGAAGAACAGTTGTCTCGACTGCCTCTGTCATCCTCTGGACAGTTGTGAGGAGACCAGGTTTTAGCTGGCTGTGCTGCTCAGGATTTACTGCCTGCTTGTCTATGTGACAGGGTTCCCCTTCATGCTGCTGCCTCTGAGGAGTTCTTCATAACACCCCACCTGATAGGAGGCAGGTGGCAATCGGAGAGAAGAGAACCACACAGATGAACGTTGAAGCCAGGGCAGAGGACAAGGGGACTAGAAGCAGTGCTAAGTTTGTCCCTGAGGAGTTTCCTAGAAGACTGAGACATCCTTAGGCTGCAGATAACCACACTGGGTCACCTCAAAAGTTCTTTTTGTTCCAAAGATATAACGTTCAGAGCCAAAGACAAATTCATTTCTATCTATGGAAGACTGTGACATGTTTCTTGCTGTGCCAACAACTGTTGGGCAGTTAAACAAGCTGCCAACCTCATTTTGAGGCAGAGTGATCTAAAAGAACCAAGTGTGTTACCCATCCAAAGCATCCCATTATTTCCCATTGAATACCTCCTCTAGAAGTTCCTTAAGAAGTTTCAAGCTTGTTGCTGTAATGACTATGTAACCTTGCCAATGAAACTGAAAACCTCTAATCAGTATTTCTTTAAGTCCACACTGCTTTACGTATTTTCTTCATCTTCATTCTCTTCTTCCTTTCAGAGGTTATACATATGTATAACATATGTTCAGAGGCCAAAGGGTATCCTGTTCCCTTCCACTTATTCTGGACAAATTAAGTTTTTAAGTTCATGAGAGATCAAAACAGTGGGTGACATTTACCCACTGAGGGCTACCAGGAATTGTGAACTCTGTACTGTTTGGCTTGTGCACATGTACTTACCTGTTTTGTTTCCAGGGTGTTCATGAAGGGAAACTAATCTACAATTTTGTTATTTCACACAGTAGCATTTGCATGGGCAAATTCGACAAAGCCATCTTGCAGCTTTTTCCTGTATTGTGTGGATAATTGCATTGTCAAGAATTACTTATCATACATTTAGCACTTAATACCCATTTATTATGAGTTCATGTAACTGCTATTTAAAGAATAATACATGCTAACTCCTTTCTACGCCATTTGATGCCACTTTGATTCTGTAATTGCTGGTTTCCTAGGATATTATGCCACAAAACCTGAAGGAATAATTGGTTGTTTCATTCCAGACAATACGTTTCAGAGCTGCATAGAGTTTAACTGGCAGATTTGTAACAGTGCAACAGAGACATAAAGGAGGGAATGCCAAGCATGGAGTAAGACTGCACAGTGTAACTCCTGTAGCTACTGGTTTTATGCAGCAGCGGTTAACACTGTTCTAAGGAAAAGAATTCCTTACGCAAATGTTGTAAGTTTTCTGCCTTTGGGGGTTGCTATTTGCAAGAGTATATATGTCAGTATTGCGTGTCAGCACAGAGTGGAAGAAGTAACAAACATTATGTGAAAAATAGGGGACTATCAAAAAAAAAAAAAAAAAACCAGCATTTCCAATGCTTAGCCGTAATTATTTTCTCTCTGCAATGTACACACTGAAATTTGCAGGAACAACTGCTGATTTTGTGGGAGATTGTTTTTATTAACACAGAGAAACAAAAAGGAGGAGTCCCTTGAATGTATATTTAAAAAAAAAAAAACTTTTAGCTGAAATTTTGTCACTTACTACCTCTGTTACGATGTGGTGATAAATGCTGATATATGTTCTTTTTCAGTCACTGTATGTTATTTGTTTTATGGCACGTTTTTGGCTGAAATTTGTTGCACCTTTCAGATTTGCAAAGTGGGTCAGAGACTGCATGAAAGACAATAATTTTGGTGAATTTTACTTTGAAAAATGCCAGCATCGCTCCAATGGAGGGAATGTCACTTTTGAGTAGCTTCCTTTAGGAACATATCAAAATGATTTGTATGTCTCTGAACTGTTTCCAAGTCACTGCCTGACCTCTCCAACGTCACAGAGAAATTGTTTGGCTGGGATCTGGGATAGGGCTGACCTGTAGCGAGTCCCACTCAAGGGCCTCAGCTACTGCATATTTATTTAAATACAGAATTTGTCTTTCATCCAGCACTCAGACAATAGAATATCCCATAGAGTTTCATACTGTTACAACTTAAGTTTATACAAGAACTTTTACTGTCCAACATGTCTCCTGGGACGTCTTGGGAAGTCACCCTCCACAAACCTTTGTAAAATGTTTAGGAGAAAGATTGTATTCAGTTTGCTGCTTAAAGAGCTTCCTGTTAGCTTAACCTCTCTGCCTTGCACTAACTGGGCACTGCTGGTGATTACCCTAGCAACAGCGTCCGAAAGGCAAACATTTCTGCCATGGTTATTTACCTGCAGCTCTTTTCTGGGCAACAGAGTCAGTGCAGTCTGGGCTGTAATTTATCCCATTTTCAACCACTGAAATGTAATACAGAATTTCCTACCTCCCTTCATGGTCACTCTATAGGGAAGCTCAGCTGGCTAACTCTAGTGTGGAAGTGCATCTTGTCCTGGTTGTGATGAAACCAGGGAGTGCCCTGCAGATGTGGCAATTACCTGGGTCTATAGGTTCAGGCCATTACTAAGACTAGGAATTAGACAAGCTCTTAATAAAGTCTGACATGAAAGGCAGGAACTAGAGATGTAGATCTGTATCTCAGACATTTTTCCCATGTTAGAAACAACAGTGTATTCATTATTTTAACGAGTTGTGTTCCCAAGATATGTAAATATGGGCTAAGTTCCAGATGCATATAACTGCTGCTCCCTTCTCTAACTGGCATGTCAGAGGTCCGCAGCAGGAGGTGGTAAATATTTCACTCTATGTATTAACTTATTAATGATGTCGCTGGGTGGTCAGACCAGAGACTAAGTCATCATCAGATCCATTTTCTGATAACAGCTAGACAAATCATGTGCATTAGAATTCAAGTTTGATAACAGACTATTGAGCTTTATGGCCATTTAATTAAACCCAGCAGGGCTACCATCATCTTAATTAAAATAAACTTTGCCATTGTGTTCAACAAAAAGTAAATGACACAAGCAAATAAGAAGGATGTTCTGTAACGTGAATTGTGGTTATCACATGACCTGCCAGAATTTCTTCTGCCTCCTGTAGCCTTGTGGAGTGAAACTGGATCAGGACTCTGCTGACAAACCCCATTCTGATGTTTGTTTCATTTCTGTGCTGCTAGTTTCTGGTTTCGGAGGAAAGAGGAGGTCGGCAGGCGCGAAGCCTTTGTGCTGGGGCTGGCAGAAACCAAGCGGGCAGTGCTGGAAACGCTGCTTCTGTCCTGGGACAGACGGGTCTCCGGGACTGAGATACAGCATGTACCTCCAAAGTCAAGTGCCTGACTCACAGAAAAGTGTCATCGTTAGTCATCCCCAAGACAAGCTGAAGAGACCTGTTGTCACCAGAAGTGCTGACTCATCACAGCCATGGAAATGACTCAGTTTGAGGGGGGTCTTCTCTAGAAGCCCTGGCCGGTTTTCAGCCCTGTCAGCTTGCACAGGCTGCTAAGAAGAGTGGGGGATATTGGAGCAACACCATGGTGCTGGTGGCTTATCTTTAGGACAGACTTCATAGAAACCTGGAAAACCTCATGACTGCTGGGACCCCTATGGCCAAGATGCAAAGGGTGTCTTTTCTTTCCAGGTTGAAACAAAATCCTACCTCTAAACCTGCCCTCCTCTTCATGATTAAAGTCCATACATAACCACTGTCAGTTCTTGCTAGTAAGTCCTGCATTCTTGGTCTTTCTCAGCTGAGTACAACCAGTTCTACTTCAGTGAACTTAAATATTGCTAAATAGTTTTTGCTGCACTTTTCCTTCCATTCTGCTGACTTTGGATCAAAGCACGATGTCACTTCGATGAAGTTGTGGTGCTCTTAGTTTAGCAAATTGTCTTCTGGTGCAGCTAAGGGGTGTGTGATTCCTCCTCCTCGCAGTAACGCCGGAGCTTGGGCACCGTTGGCCATGGCCGCGTTTGCACTGCACCTGATCGGGCCCTTGCAGCTACGTGCGCACCTGAGAAATGTGTCCACTTGCCCAGCTAAGGGACACAATGCTGCTGTGGCATTGCGGCCCAAACTGCGGCAAGTAGAGCAAGCCCTAAGGACTGTTCCCAGGTTATATCATCCCTCTTACTTCAGCTGTGAGTTTGGTACTTGAAAGGACACAAGTGCAGTTATCCACCCTAAAAGGATACCATGGAGATGGTCCCAGCTGCAGTAAGGCCAGCATTGCTGACAGGCTTTAAGAGGCAGCAGTGTTGGCCTCCAGTTGATCTGATGTTTCTTAGGAGCCGAAGTAGAGGGTACAGTGCAGATGTGACGACCACAGCTGTTCAAAACAGCAAGCAACCTGATGCTGCACTCTGAATGAAGCTTTGCCTTGAGAAAAACGTTATCTGCAAATAGAAGCTTGCAACACAAAGGGCACATATTCTGCGTGGGCCCTAAAATGCAGGATGGTAATGGGTTGTTGCAAACAGTGCAATAGATAGAAGACCAGTGGTAAACCAAGTTCTGCAAATGAAAAGATACTTGTTTAAAACTTTGTGGTTTGTAAAGACAAGAATTCCAGCATGGAAAGAATATAAAAGTCTAAAAAAATACTAACCACCTTCCAAAAGCTGATCAGATAGTTTATACCCTTTTCAAAGGGTCTAGGTGGCAGGGTGTTCTGATGATTTTAATAAACTATTACATATGCAAACCAAGTTGAAAGTTGTGTCTGCACTGCAAGTACATAGAATGCACCTGCATAGCGTGTATGTGGTCTGAATTTTAAAAGCACACGCTTGACCCGGCATCAGATGATAATGCTCTGGCAAGCAACCAGCTATATATAACGCAGCCAAAATATAGCTGAATTCACCCTTTTACAGCCTGCATTCAGCAATTTGCCTTTATAAATTGCTGATGGTAAAGTTGTCTTTATTGGCTGTCTGAAGCTTCACATTGTAAATGTGAAATTGGATCGTTAGTAGACATTCTTTTTACAAGCAGCATTTTCCATTTTTTTCTAAAAGTGGCAGATTGCTAATGATTTTACTGTTCTCTTGTATTTATTTACTGTCTTGACGTAGATTGCACAGAAAAAGGGCTTCTAGAAAACAAAAAGAAGTCAGAGATATGCAGTTTACAATGAAGCAAGGTCACTGCTTATCAGAAAATCTCAGATAAGTCCACAGTATTCTCCAGGGTTTTTCCTAATAAAGCTTCTGAAGTACTTTCCTTTCAAAAAGTGCTGCTCTAAATGCAAGAAGTCGCCCTGTGCAGTAAAACAATAAGTTACTGGTTAATTCTTTCATCCAGCTGCATTAATTATAAATATGAGACATGAATGAATAAGCCCACTGAACCAAAAGGGAAAGAGCAATAGGCAAGTGCTAGTCCATATACACAGTACTTATTTATTATTTAAAATGGTAATAATGACTAACTTACACTAATTTGGGTGGTGTTTGGGATAAGGGTCAAATTCCCTCCTTCCAGTAAGATTTTCTCAATGGCATTTGCTCCAGCTTGAATGAAATTAAGAATGACTTAGAAACTTGTGGAATTTTCTCTGCATATTTAGTTTATCTCTGTCAGAACTGGGGTCTTAGAGCAGGCAGCCAGTCTGTCTGATTCTTTGTGCCATTCACAGGGATCTCCAGGAGCTCATGCACAGCAGCTCTATAGATGCCAGGCCAGGCCTGTTCCTAGGCCCTTCTGTAACTGCAGGCAATCTGAGGTTAGAAATACTTAATTTTTAAGCTCTTAATCTGCATTCTGCCTTTTTAAGAGATGTTCAAGACAGACCATACTGTTCTTCCAAACTTCCTGAGATTCATGCCAGAAACATGCTTTGAGAAAAATCATATTCCTTCAAGTCCCACTAAAATTAACTTTAAGATGCTAGTATTTCAAAAAAGTGTCATCTATATTTGAGGAAATATTCTTGAACCATGCTCAGAAACTTATGTCTAATATATAGTAGGGGCAACTGTACACAGCAGTTTTGCTTTTGCAGGAGCGAGTGTGGGTGCAGCACAGGGTGCCACCCACGGACACTGTGGAGGAAGGGTCCAGCACTGAATTGGCCCTTTGCTTTCCCTCCCCAAATGCAGAGCTGCTCCCACAGCTACCATGGGTGCAAAACAACTGAATGTTAAGCACAGAGTATGTCAAAGTCCATCTTAAAAGCATCTTCTTGTGGGAATTCAGCACTTTCACAACATTCTAACTTCACTTTTTTTGAGTGCCTATTATTAATGGCATGTTATCATTAGCTGTTTACAGTTACCTTAATAACAGGGGAAAGGGAGGTATTCATAATCTGTTCGGTCTGGCCGGGTGACACTCCCATCTGATTTTTTTCATTTCTGAAGACAGTCTATTAGGTATTTTTTCACATCAATGATGAATATGTCAGATACAGAGGACCACACTGATGTCTCCTTTTGTGATGTTGTCATAGGTCTTTTCATGATATTTCAATTGAGGTGGTACATTCTGATATCCTGTTTTCTTGCCTTTTTTTGGGGGGGGGGAGGAGGGGTAGGGGGAGGATAAAGACCAAAAGCAGGAAAAGCAGGTGAAAAGAATCAGAAGCTTTTGTAAATGATATGTGTTTTTTCAGAGTTCTCAATGGGGCATTATCTGTCTTAAAAGCAAAATGATAAATGCCATATCCTGGTCTCAGCAGATCTCCCTTCTTACATGTTAAATTAATCTAGAATTTTGCTTTACTTTTATGCTTAAGTTATTATTAAGCCATCAGTTTGCAAATGGCTTGCAAACTGAACGTTTCTCGCCTTGTACAAATTTTCACTCCATGTCCACCCACTGGGTAGCTGTTGCAGCATTGTTCCTGAAAGCTACTTGAGAACACAAGTTCATTAATGCACTTTCTGAAAAACTGAAGATTTTATTTAGATAAGAAAAAAAGGATTCTTATTTGGCTGGAAAGGTATTTGGAAGGCATCATCGGTTTCAAGATGGAGGGACATATATAGATAGACAGTGGGAGTTGAGTCTATAAAAGATGAATATCTAAGGAGTAAGGATGAGTGAACTTTAAGAAACCAATTTTCAGAGCTGCTGGCAACCTCCAGTAGTGTGAGTTTTAAAAGAAAGGAAAAAAAGGAGGTGAGATGGACAAAAAAGGAGCCCTTCTCATCACTGTCTGGCAGTAGAGCATGATTCTCTATGCCATCAGACCCGTTTAAATCAAGGCTGTCACTGGAGTTTTAATTCCTGCAAAATGCGCTGGTTTAAGCCAAGGGGTACAGTGATAGTCATAGTAGAAGTTTGATTTTTCACAGTGCTGGGAGTATTTTTAAGTAAAGAGCACAAAGACAGGAAGGTTTTTCATTCAATGGTATGCACACTGGACCCTCTTACTTTTCTGGTCTTCAAACTTTCTTCCTATTCCCTTCCTTGCGATAAGCCGCAGGCACAGTGTGTACAAGACAAATGCAATATGTGTGCCGAGAACACCATTTATTTAGGTTTGTCCTCATGGTGAAGATCTCAGCTGATTTAGCAGGAGAGGGCTGAGACCGATGGTGGCCTCATCAGTAGTGTTTGTGGTAATGTGCTCTGTTGGGTTTTATCTGAGCACACTGCATGGTCTCTTCCAGACCAAGAAGAGTTCTTCTCTCCCTCAATAATCCAAACTCAGAACTAGAAGATCGAAATATCTTTCTACAGAAACAGAGACTTGATACCTACAAACATGAGCATAGTTTTCCACATTGCACCTCCTTGCCGTATATGCGTATTGTATCTGTGTTGCAATAAGTCATTAGATAATGCTTTGAAATCCAGAGGTCATACTCACATCTTAATTGCAAGTTGTTTCCCTCTGCCTTTCAAGAAGAAGAAGAAGAAAAAAAGTTATTTCTATTCATCCTTGAGCAAAAGAGCCAATTAGTAAACCCTAACCTTTTAACATTGTAGCTCCATGCTGTTAATTATGAGAAATAAGAACCCACTTCTAAGGTAGAGCCCGTGGGCAAGCAGAAAGTTCTAGAAAACAAAGACCTGTCAGGCAGCCATTATTTATACAAGAAAGCCTCATACCTCTGGGGACTGCAAGCTGAAAAGATCAGCAGGACGCTGCTGCCTTCTGCTTTTCAAGCACAATGAAATAGGAAGCAAATAGTAGCACAGAACACATTAAGAACCAAGGAAAGAGTCTTTGTTCTCTAAAATATTGATTTTTCCCCTAAAATTTGGATGTAGAGTCTACAAGAAGCCTACAGCAGAGTTCAGCCTCATTTTTCTTGACTTAATGGGGAAGAGCTACTTTAGGCCTGCATACACCTCTTTTTTAAAATGTGAAACCAAGGCTGACTTTGGGAAAAAAGGAGACAATACAAAATATTCATCAGTTTGGACTCTTCAGGTTGTATTTGAGCAAGATCCTTTCAGAAGAGGGTCCTTCTGCAGTGGCCTCGCAATGGTGGTGGCTGCCAGGGAGCAGGGAGCCCTTTGCCCCTCTCTTCAGAGGCACCGTGTGCCTGGAGGTGCTGACAAAAGCAAGGGAAGGGTTTAGGGGCACAGTTTTCCATGGGGATTTGCTAGGGCTAACAGCTACTCTGCGGGCACTGTGGATTTCACAGCTCCATTTCTGGAGACCCATCTCTTATAGATGGAAATGCGGTGTGAGCTGGTGCTTGCAACCATGGAAAGGGGAAAACAGCATGTGGTTTAGAATAGTATTTACAGGCTCTAAAATCAGTCTGTGGGACTAGGGAGCAATGTGAAAAAAAACAAAAAACATCAAATCCTAACCCATACTACAGATATTCTGGGGAATATCAATCGAGATGTTATGTTTGTAAGAGATTTCAGTCTTGAGTGTAGAGGAGTCTTCATATCTTAATGTATAGCTAGCAGAGCTGTGTATCCAAACAGACATTTTCACATGCAAATCTGTGCACTATCATCTGTGTTGCTAGCTAATAGCACACAAAAATACAACTTTGTCAGGCTGAAAAATAACTTGCTTTTCCTGTAGACCCATTGAGTTCCCAATAGTGAACTTAAGCTGTGAAATAAATTAATATGAGAAATGCTAGAACCAATTAATGTAAATTAATTTTTTCCTCCAGCTGTTCTGCATGCAGGTGTGGCAAAGCTCTTTCATTTGTGACTGTCTTCCATAAATCTCTTCTGATCTCTCAGCGTCACTTTTTGTTCTTGATGAGTCAGTTGGGAGGTATTTTGGTACCCTGGCATTTGCATTTTCTGTCACTGCTCAGCAAGCGTGTCCAATCACATTCACTCTGCAGTGAGTAAGGGCACAGTTTAGCAAGTATCAACACAGGAACTTCTCTTAAAAGGCCTGTTACATGCCAGGAATTGATTGAAGAGTTTATTTGGTGAAGTTAAGAGACAGTCTTGTATGGCACTTTCTATGCATACGTAACACTATAGGATGTAGGGGATTTGCTTCATGTTCAGTACCTTTCTGCTTGTGTCATGCAGTGTTACACTGGGTACGCAGCAAAACTTAATTTGGTTGTACATACATTGCTCGCCATCCTGAAGGAATATAGTTTTCTCAAGCCAATGTTAATAACATTCTCAAATTGCTGTTCTAGAGCAGAAGTACCCCCTTTATGTGCACCACCATATATCATGAATGGAGATGGGTGCTTTCCAAGGACCGGTGCAGCTGACAACATGAAAAACCTTTAAAGTTCTTACAGCCAGTGCTTTACTGCCCTTTACTGGGGAGAGGCAAGGAAGCACAATGCTATTCCCAGATCACTCCTGTGACCTTCTTCTAAGAGGGTTTCCAAGGTAAAAGTAACTGCTTGAGCTGGGACCAGAATACAGATGCTTGTTTTCTCTAGGTGGGTGGATACTAGTCCCATTTGGTAATTCAAACATTTATTTCTCATAATAGCATTCCAGAGGTTTGTGGTACAGCTGAGTGGAATTTACTGCAGGATCCTTGTGAACTTACTGTGGATTTACACTGGTGCTGTCAAGGGGGGAGCTTGGCCTATAAGCCAGCGGCCAAAGGAAGGACTTGATACCAGATGTTAGTAGCTCCAGAACAGCAGTTAAAACTAGATATTTGTTCCAACAATGTAAACCTGGATTCAATCCATTAATTAAAATCGACCAATTTTTAAATTTGTACTGGCTTGTCTGAAAATAGAGTATGAAGTAAATGCAGCTTCTCTGCGCCTTATACAAATCATCTGAAAATCCTGGATTTTCCAGACTTGCTTTTATAACCTTAGAAATGATTTATAATGAGATTTTTCCCTTTCATTTGCTCCCTGCCCAAGATGTTTTATCCTTGATGGAGTCCTTGATGGATCCTGGAAGTGAAGAGGAGAAACTGGAGAAATGCAAATAATTGCAATGGTGTCAAGGTGGCAAAACATATTGTTAAGAGCAGCCGTATAATGTGTGTGTCTCTGGGAATGTTGTTTGAGTTTTGTTCTTTGAGATGCAATTGGTTTTTTTTTTTGTATGACCCTCCTATAGAAACCTAGCGCAGCATAGTCCTCATCTCCATTTCTTAGCTGTTTCTCTAACTAATTTTATCTTACCTCTTAAGCTACACAAGTGAGATTTCTTCCTAAACAATATTGATGCCTGAAAAAAATACTGATTTCATTACTTTTTATAACAGAATTACACACAGTCTGTTGTGCGTTCGTGAAGTCAAGCTGTAAATGTGGCTGAATATTTGACATCTTCATAGGTGTTTTGATTCCACTACAGCTTTCAGATTTTTAAAATGCATTTCTCTGTTCACTGGTCCTAACATTAACATTGCTACTAACTCTAATTTGGGAAAAAATATTTTCATAAATCTCTGGTGCAGGCTTGTACTTTTGCAAAACAACTCAATTTTCAAGGAGCAATTCCGTTCTATGGCTATGGCTTTCATCTTCATTTGGTTCTCACATATTGGGTTTTCTATGTGCCCTCTAGGCATCACAAGAGTGACCATAATTTTGATGACTTAGTATAGATTATCCAGGCCTCCTATTCTTTCAAATGCTCAAATCCTTTTCAGAGAAGTTCCATTTGGCCTTCAATCTTCCTTGTTTATTGCCCAGCCACAAATATTCCTGCCAATAATTTCTAAACATTTCACTGGTCTTCGGACCAAACCTCTTTTTTTTTGGTAGGACACAACCCGTAAGCCTTGTCCTACAGAAAATGAAGAAAAAGAAGGATATCGTTTCCTCACTGGAAGGGATCCCTTAAAATAGATGAATATATTCATATGGAAAATGCTTATAATCCATCCTGCCTACAGTGTTTTTACTTTACTGACCAAGTTACTTACTAGCATTAGGTTATTACATGAAGGTCTTTCCCTACTTCAGGACATAAACTTATTATATACAAAAGCCGCGTGGCCACGGGTTTACAATGTTCAATAAGAGTTCATTTGTTTCATGTGCAATTGATTTTAGATTACATAGAAGAACTAAGGGATTTAGATTATGACTCTTGACAGGTTTAATACACCCAGAAAACTTTTGTTTTTCAGATATATATTTTGCCCATCTATTTTTTGATCTCCCGTAATTGTTTTTGAGAAGGGATTTTTCTGTATGTAGCCAGCGAATGGCTCTTTTTCTCTCTTGTAAGATATTTAGCAGGTTTTGTTTGTGATTAAAATGCTTCATTTGAAATCTCCAAGGGAATAGAAAGCATTCCTTTTGTCAAGAAAGAGACAAACTGTTGGACAGTTTTGTTTTATTTGCATTTTGATTTGTTTTATTCTAAGGAATGTGAAGGGTTACATTGTTTACTGAATCAGGGATTGTCTCATGTTTTGAAAACCTCATTAGTACAAGATTTTCCTTCTTCAATATTTTGAATAATACTGTAGGTCAGCGGTGACTAATTAAAACTCCATGCTTGCATCTGTAAAATTCATTAGCAGTCTCAATCTGTTATATCTACACAGCCTTTCTGGTGAAGACACTAAGTCCCTGTGAAATGGGAACCATTATTATTGCCACTTTGCAGAAGGAGAACAGAGAGATGCATGAGCAGAGACCCGAGGTCTCCTGGCTTGTGCAAACATCTTGTTCAGAAGTTCCCAGAGCTTCTCTCTGGTTAGTTCTCCAACCCTGGGGCCATCCTCCATCCCCAGAATAGTTTTAGAATTGGAATAGCGCTCTATCCGCTCCCCCATTTTAGTTACTTAAGCATTTTGTGAGTGGAAAAGTCACTGGATGAAATAAAATCACAGTGCATCTCCAAAATGGGTTGTTATTTCACCAGCAAATGCAGCTCTCAGTGGCCTCTGAAAAGCAAGGTAACACACATCCTTAGTGGAGATAATACAATTCTTATTTGCATAATTTGTCACATGATATTAGTATTCTTAATGTTCATTGCATAGATATTTTCTGATATGAGGGCTACATTTGACTACCTTTATTTTTCTTTGGAAGAAAAAGATGAGTGAGAACTGTCATTCTTTCTACCCTTCTTCAGATGTTAACCTCACCACAGAAGACATTATATTGGTTACAATATAACACGACTTCTCTTAGAAAATAATCCTGATGTGCCAGATATGTTATATTCAGAACTGGATTCACTGCTGCATTTTCCTTTACTCCTTCTGTTTAAGAGTCTGTGCTTTTTTTATTCCTAAATACTTTTGGGAATTTAATCTGCTGCAAAAAGTTTAGGTGACATATTTAAATAGTAAATCTTCCCTGTGCATTGGAAAAGTTAAAAAAAAAAAAAAAAGAAAAAGAAAAGAAGCTCTCCAGCTGTTGAGAGCAACAGACCCTTGACAAATACAGCAAACAGGATTTTCTCATTCTGCAAGGAATTGAAAGATTGTGTTAGAGTCATGTAGCCAATGAAGGATCCCCTTTAGACCCTTAAAGTTACAAAAAAATAAGTAGCTTATGCAGCCCTACATTTAAAAGAACAGAAAATAGGTCTTTTTAGAGTCACTTCATAGCTATGAGTTTTGCTACTTTAATCTGATAGTTATCCACTGATTTTTTTTCAGGTTTTCTGTTAAACCACAGAGAGAAATTCAAGAAATACAATTTACAAAAATTGGAGTGTCTTTAAAAGACTAATAGAAATACGAGGGAGTTTTCTTCCAGCATTTCCTAACATCTTAAGCAACTCTCAAAATTTTCATCCATACACAAACACTATTGTATGTATCCTCAGTTATTTATAAGGAGGCTCATGAGCATTTCTTCACATTTTTTTTCCATTGAAATAGATAAGGTCTGACTGAGACTCATTATTGACCAGTATTTCCTCAGCTAAACAAGGCTGCAGGTAGCTGGAGGCGGCATGCTATGAATAACTGAAGGAAGCTGGATGTGAAAGCTTTTATCATTCACCCATGCTCCCTCCTTATAACACAAAGCAGTTTCACATGGAGTCTTGCTCTCTTTTTTCCACCCAGAAATTGGTATCTGATAGAGAGGTCTCAGTGGCAAACCTGAATGAAAAAGAGAGCATTAAGTGCATTCATCTAGATGGTATTAGAAGTATGTGCCTGACTAGTGGGATTGAAAGAAATTTTGCAAAGGAGGGGGAAAAATGGAAAAGAAAATCATCCTTTGGTAACTGTGCCATTGCAAAATTATTTAAATGTAATGTAATAATGTTAATTAATAATATAAATAAGCATTGATTAATATTTGAAAACCTCTACTTCACATGCAATTAACACAAATTACACAAGCAATTAAATGGGGAGCCAAATTACTTAGCAACTTTAGAACTATTTACCCTCATGCTAGATTTCTTTCTGAATAATTAAGCCAAATTACTATAGACTGATTCATTTGTATTAATTTAATATTTGCTTGCTGATTTAATAGTGATTACAGCCAAAGTACCTCCAGACTTAAGTAAATCAAGCCTAATTCTAAACATGACATATTACATACTTTCATTTAGGTTCTTTGGTGCAGTCTCCATGTTATTATAATGGAATGAGATTTTTGCTTACTTTGTGTGTTATTGACTCTTTTATTATATATCACGTATTTTTACTACTACTTCTGTCTGGTCTTTCTTGCTCAGGTTTTTATCTTTGATTAGGCCTTCAACCCCAGTGTTGCCATCACCTAACTGTCTGTGCTGAAAGTAGGGCACTGAAGTCCCCAGGATACTTGCAGGATCTCAGTTCCATGTGAAATGCCATAAATCAAAGTCACAGCATGTGAAAATAAATGTAAGCAGATGCCTTTGCAGATCCAGGACTGCAGCTTCGTCTAAACTCACAGCCTTTTACTCTGCTTTTAGACAGCCTGGGCATGAAAGACCCATGTCAAGACCAGGACCGTCTAGGTTTAGAGACACTTCAACTAATTCTGTGCAAGATAAGCCCCAGAGTGCCGCAGAGCATGGTGCAGGGTGCTCAGCTGGGGCTCATTCTGGCGCAGTCGTATACACTGTGTAGATGCTTCATCATGGCAGGTCCCAAACTCATTAGTGTAAGTCTCATCTGTAGGAGCGCTTTGCTGGGGCCAGAGTTGTCTCAGCTCTCTCTGCATTGCGTTTGAGCAGCCTCTAACATGTCTTATCTTGACTGGATGTCACTGGGAGCAAAGGGACTTCATGGCTTCTGTTCTGGAGCATCCTTAGATGCAATTATCCCAGCTTTGCTCAAGCCTGCTAAGCAGCTAATCTTAAGTAAGGAGGTTTGCTGTGGGGGCCTTTAGGAGTTAACCTTTAATATATGTAATCACATAAAGCAGAGCTGGTTGATCATAAACTTTCTTCTCTGCATTCATTTTTTTTTCTTTTTTTTTTGTTATTCATTGATTCACAAAACTTCCAGAAACTGTAGAGGCAAATATAATTAAAGGAATTATATCCCAAAAGTTTCAAGTTCTCACTGAAAGTTTGAATCAGTTGAGCTTTTTGCTTTCTCAAAAACATCTTTAGCAGAATCAGCGAAGGAACATCTATCCCTAACATCTTTTAAGAATAGGTGAGATAAACAGAAAAAATAACACCTGGGACCTTAGCTCAGAATGAGGGGTTTTCAAGCTACTTTGTGGAGCAGAGATGCCAATAGCAGCTATTCCTCTGAGCTTTTAAATCACCTGTAATCTTTATAGACCTCCATATAGGAGAGGTAGAATGGTATTGCTGTAGAGATAATTTCTTCATACCCTTATCACTATGATAAAGATTTAAAGTCTCTTTCCGTTTCTCTGAAGATTGTTCTCTGAAATTCCAGTGTTCAGATATCTGCCATGTTATAAGACGTTTTCCATCTATACTTTTCATTGTAAATTTGCCATCCGCTCACTTTATTCCTGTAATCCGTCTAGAATATAATACACTAATCATTACAAAGGATGGATGCGGGAATATAACAAGTCCTCCTGCTGAGTCCAGTGGCCCCCCTTGAACTACATTCCAAAATCAATGGGAGTGCAACAGAGCCGGCATGAATAAAAACACACTTCTTACCCGGTGCCAGCTTCACCCTTTCTATCACTTAGCCCGTATAATATGATCCATGCCCATCCATGCGCTTCACTGAAATAAGTTTCACTCTGCTGGGAAGTTTGGATCATGGAAGATCACAGAGAAGCTAAGAAGCAACTAGAAACAAGAACCCAGCCTTTTGCACTGTGAAGGAAATCTGCTCTAGAAGCGCTGGAGTTGTGTCCCGTCAGGCACAAAGAGTGCCTAGAGCAGGGCGAGAGAAGCTGGTGGGGACCCTCAATGTGATACCTTAGATCTGTTAGAAATCTGAAATTTGAACCACTATTTAACCACTCTTTTTTTCTAGTTCAAGAAAGTTTTGAGCAAACCCAGATGCTACTTTTGCAGCATTCCCAGGCAAAATGGTTAAATGGGTATCTGTATTCCACAGCTACATGAAAGAAGAAATCTTAACTCTAATCTTCCCCCATGAAAAAATCATGAACTGTCAAAAGGGAGCCAAAGCTCCTCTGCACTTTTTGTATACTTTTTGCATATCTCTAGTACATCTTTCAATGCCTGCAGTTTCAAAATGGTTTTTGATTGTTCTGGAGGCTGGTGAGCAGGACTTTCTTGTTCTCCACATCAGCTCAATCTTTGCTGCTCACAGAAATGAAGAGCTTTCAGTGGGTCAAGGGCACCTTCAAAGCAAAGTCAAGGCTTTAATTCTGCAGTGAAGTGCAAGCTGTAACATTTGTAACCCACCTCCCCATCCCCATCTCTGTTCTTGCACTATTTAAAAGCAAAACACTGTAAAATATTGAAAACATCCTTGTATGTCTTGTTGACTGCATTTGTTTCAGATACAAGCTGAAGCTAAGTAAAGACTTGGATGAACAGCACTAAAATGCAGCTATATTTAGGTCTCAGCATGTTAATGTTTCTATTTGTTGCTCAGCCCTAAGGAATTCTTCAGAGAGCTTTTATGGTATTTCTGTTGCCAAGGAAACCTCTTGTCATGTGTGTGCGTGTGCGCCCAGTGCCGGCACAAATTCCAGCTCCGCTCGCAGACACAGGAATTCATGTTGTGTTAAACAAGGCAAAGACGCAACAAAGAAATATCCCCCTATGCAGTTATTCTGTATACGGGTAAACACAACGGGAGAAGCGGTGCCGCCAACGGAGCCTGTGACTCACGTCCGTCCCTCCAGACTTAGAGCACCTTTCTCAAGGGTTTTGGTTGATTGTGCTCCTTGCTCCTAGGAATGGCAAAACATCTCGATCAGCTGAGTGAGAACTTTAAATCTATTGTGCTCGTTATCCCATAGCAGCAAAATCAGTGCCCCTTCTTCAATTGTCTTTTGCCTGATAGCCTCGTTCAGAATGAGAGAGTTAAGAAATCATAGAGAGGCCAGGAATTAGATGACTGGATTATTTTTTCCCCTCCCTCCAGGGTTTGCTATACTAGCGAGTCACAATTCTATAAAGTGACAGTCATGGGAAGTGACAACTGTTTGGAAGATTGAAGCATCTGTCTTACTTGGTCTGTGCCCCCTTGCACCGCGAGAGAACTGACGTGACATGATCAGAACAGAAGTTTGGACTAAATCTTTCACAGTCTGTTAGGGCAGGCAGCGATGGCTGCTGGAGGATTTTCTTTAGTAGGGTACCACACAGGCAGTCTTGGGAGCAGGGAGGAGAAGGGAAGAGAGGGAAAAAACATATTTGCATCTTTAAAAGCCTTTCCTCAGAGTGGATTCTCAGCAAATGTAGGTCAGCTGTAGGATCTCTTACCCACAGGGCCAATAGGAAAAGGTTTTTCTGCTCTTGTCTTTCTCTGGCCTGGTTTAGAAATTGTATTTTTTTTTCTAAAAAGACATCCAACTGCTTTTAAACTGCACGCTCTGGGCGAGAGGCTTACAGACAGCTGGATGGGGGGTTATCACCTGCAGCAGGGCAGCTAGCTCCTTATTTATTTTTGTATTTGAGCTTTGCATCTTCAGTTTTCGTCTTTTCTTCACTATAGAAGACTTCACTATATAGGCTATGGTGTCTTGGGCAGACTTGGAATTATGCATACTGCAGACTCCCATGGAAATCTGTAAATCATGGAGGTTTTGGCTGATTAAAATGTTACTCTCTAGTTCTGGCAGGCATCTTGTTTACTAGTCCTGTTCATAGTAAATCTTGTGCATTCTCATTAATTTTAGTGAGAGTTTTTTTTTTTCAGAATATTTGGTGCTATCTTACTTCTCTAAAGTCTTGGTCTTCTCAGAACTTGCTGGAGCACACAGGGCTTGATTCCCAGATAAAAATCTATGATCACGTACAGAAAGGGTACCCCTGATGACGCATCTGATGATACCAACAGGTATCTTTTGTGCCTCCTTAATCTGGCTTAAAGTCTCATCTTGAAAGGCTTTCCACATCCATTAGCTAAGTGTATCTCTTTGTGCATATTAACAGTAGGCATATATAGATGAAATCTAGAAGATATAGCAATAGGATTGTTGCCTTCTGAATAAGTGATCTCTGTCCTGCACCTATTTTAGAGGAGGCAGTTTTAGATACTGACTGCCTCCTTTGAAATGGGGTTCTTATGGCTGGCAAACCTCATATTAAAGGAAGATGGAAATTGCTTTACAGTGTCAGAGTGCTGCATGCCTTGGAAATTATATGCCTGTTCTGCAATATAGCTATCTCTGCTAGTGAGATTGCGATTGTCAGTTTAGATCAGATGCTTTACTTTGCAATAGAATCAAATACAAATAGATAAATCACCTTTGACTTTCCTGAAACTTGAGGCCCTTCAGGGGTCATTTGGTGTAGGGCATGGTTTTTAGAGGGCAGTATAACTGAGACTACTCTACATTATATGTGATACCTACCTATACCTATATAGGTGATATCTAAGTATCATCCCATTATGCCGTCTACCTCATACTACATCTGTAGTCACAGACACTACAGCTTTGCCTCATCTCTTGAAAGATGATTATAGGAATAGAAAAAAAATAGGGGAAAAATATCACTTTGTCCTAAGGATCGTCAGGAGGTCATATCTGTCTGACATATCTGTCTGGTTCTTTGCACCAGAAAATAAAAAGCGGCCAAATGTTGCTCAAAAATCAAGTGATGTACAGTTCAGTTTCCACTGAAACCTTGAATTTCAATCTGAAACCCTGAATGCAATCTTGAACCTTAAGAAAGAGTTTAGGTGGCCAACAGCCATGTCTGAAGAATAATTGACAGGATTCTTCCCTATGGCAATTTAGGCAAACTTGAAATGTCTCTCTCTGTTTTTTGTTTGTTTGTGTGTTTGTTTTTGGTTTTTTTTTTCTTCCCTGTGGCACAGAAATAACAAAGTCTTATCATGTTGTACCCCACGCATCTAAAATAATTGTCATGGGGGCAGGAAAGCACACTAAAACACAAAACTTACACAATTTTTCTTCCTGTCTGTGCAAGTTTATCTTCCACACTGTGCAAGTGTGTGTACTAGTCCCATCTGTGTTTAAAGGCAGATGCAGTTTTACAACAGAAGCAGATAGATCAATGCAAAATGCTTTGGGTAACTGGAAATTTGCAAAAGAATTAATTTCAGTTTTCATCAACTGCAATAAAAATCTGTTCCTTTTGCTGAAGAAACCTTTGAGCTTCATCCTTTTAAGGGAGAATAATTGAACATATGTCTGCAGCTGAAGCTAATGATAATCCTAAATTCTAAGAGGATAAGCTTTCACTCATTATATATTGTTTATTCCTCAAATTACCCAAAAAAAAAAACCTGAAAAAAACTGAACTGAAAAAAATTCTTAGCTTCTTAAAAACCTCTAAAGACAGAAAATGTCACTTACTAATTTTACCTTTGTTCCCATGTCTTAATAAAAATATCTTCTACAGTTAAAACTGCTCAAAAAATTCAATAGCCTCAAGGTATCAAAAAGTTTTGCAGTGTTGGCAAGGAATGTCCAAGAACCAATAACCAGTGCAAGAGGGAAGAAAAAAGGGTGTTAAGAGACAAGAAGAACATGCAGCAACAGTGCGTCCCTGTGTGTAAGAAATCAGGCAGAGGGGATGAGCTTGTGGCAGTGCTCAAGCAGAAGAAGGTGGTATACAGAATGTGGAAAAAAAGGACAGGCCCCCTGGGAGAAATACAGGAATGGAGTCAGGGAATGCAGAGATGCGACAAGGAAAGCTGAGGCACGTTTGGAACTCAATCTGGCAAGGGATGTTAAAAATAACAGGCAAAACTTCTTCAAATATATTGACAGCAAAAGGAAGATCAGGGAAAACGTGGATCCGCTGGTGAACGGGATGGGCACCCTGGTTATGAATAACACAGAAAAAGCAGAGTTGCTGAATGTCTTCTTTGCTTCGGTGTTTACCAAGGGCAGCCCATTAGAGCCCCAGGCCCTAGGGACAAGAGAAGAAGCTGGTGGAGAGGAAGACCTGCCCTGGGTAGAGGAAGATTGGGTCAGAGAGCACCTAAGGAACCTCGATACCCACAAATCCATGGGCCCTGATGGGATGCACCCCAGAGTGCTGCGTGAGCTGGTGGATGTCGTAGCTAAGCCGCTCTCCATCATCTTTGAAAGATCCTGGAGAACAGGGGAGGTGCCAGAGGACTGGAAGAAGGCCAATGTCACGCCAGTCTTCAAAAAAGGCAAGAACAAGGATCCAGGCAACTACAGGCCAGTGAGCCTCACCTCCGTCCCCGGAAAAGTGATGGAACGGCTCATACTGGCCGTTGTCTCCAAGCACATGGAGGACAAGAAGGTGCTCAAGAGTAGTCAGCATGGATTCACCAAGGGGAAATCTTGCTTGACTAACCTGATAGCCTTCTATGATGGAATGACCAGCTAGATAGATGAGGGGAGAGCGGTGGATGTCGTCTATCTCGGCTTCACCAAGGCTTTTGACACCGTCCCTCGCAACATCCTCCTGGGCAAGGTCCGGCAGTGTGGGATAGATGAGTGGACAGTGAGGTGGATTAGGAACTGGCTGGATGGCAGGGCCCAGAGAGTGGTGATCAGCGGTGCAGAGTCTAGTTGAAGGCCTGTTGTTAGCGGTGTCCCCCAGGGGTCAGTCCTTGGTCCAGTCCTGTTCAATTTATTCATCAATGACCTGGATGAAGGCACAGAGTGCTCCCTCAGCAAGTTTGCTGATGATACCAAACTGGGAGGAGTAGCCGATACCCCAGAGGGCTGCGCTGCCATCCAGAGGGACCTGGACAGACTGGACAACTGGGCGGTGAAAAACCTCATGCAATTCAACAAGGCCAAGTGCAAGGTCCTGCACCTGGGGAGGAATAACCCCAGACACCAGGACAGGCTGGGGACCGACCTTGTGGAGAGCAGCTCTGCAGAGAGGGAGCTGGGTGTCATGGTGGACGACAAGTTGACCATGAGGCAGCAGTGTGCCCTCGTGGCCAAGAAGGCCAATGGGATCTTGAGGTGCATTAAGAAGAGCATCTCCAGCAGGTCGAGGGAGGGGATCCTGCCCCTCTACTCAGCCCTGGTGAGGCCGCATCTGGAGTATTGTGTCCAGTTCTGGGCTCCACAGGACAAGAGGGATGTGGAGCTGCTGGAGCGAGTCCAGCACAGGGCCACAAGGATGATCGGGGCCTGGAACATCTGCCCTATGAGGAGAGGCTGAGGGAGCTGGGCCTGTTCAGCCTGGAGAAGAGAAGGCTGAGAGGGGACCTGAGCAGTGTCTAGAAGTACCTCAAGGGAGGCAGTGAGGAGGATGGTGCTGGCCTCTTTTCAGTGGTGGCCACCGACAGGACTAGAGGAAACAGCCACAAACTGAAACAGCAAAAGTTCCACAGGAACTTAAGGAAAAAATTCTCAACAGTGAGTGTGACAGAGCACTGGAACAGGCTGCCCAGAGAGGTTGTGGAGTCTCCTTCTCTGGAGATCTTCCAAACCCGCTTGGATGCAGCCCTGTGCCACGTGCTCTAGGTGACCCTGTGTGTACAGGGGGGTTGGACTAGATGATCTCTAGAGGTCCCGTCCAACCTTAAGCATTCTATGATTCTATGAACACCCTATATAACACTGTGTTATGTTGCCCATTGCAGAGACTTTGTCCTTAGCACCAAAAGCCCATTTGGAATTGCATTTGATAGCCCATCTTTCTTCAGAGAGTTCCACAGCCTGCATGGGAACTGTGGTAAATTTGCAGAGCTGTGAAAATGTTACCCCTGAAGTTCTGAGGACCAGACTTGGCAAAAAAAAAATAAGCTGGGATTCACCAGCGTACAGTGCTCAGCTTGCAAGTATGGAGGAAACAAAAAAGAGGATTTTGTTTACTTTTTAATGTAGGGCAGTGTCTTTTAGCATTATTATCTGAGATGGGTAGTCTAACAGACACATGAGAAGAGTTCAGCTAAGATAAATTAGGAGATAAGACAGCTGCTGAATTGATAGAGACATTCTGATTGAAGGACTCATGAAGTAAAACCATGTTGTGATCAAGATTTTTCATCTAAATGGTCAGACAGGTAACTCTGTTAATAGTTCTAGAATTTGCAAGTCCTTTCCTGATAATGGGAAAAAAATCAAAAATACAAGTTTTGTGAGTGGCTTTGCATGTAGCTTTCTAGACACTTCTTTTTAACACTAGCCATTCTGCCATGAAAAGTTTCAATTTCTATAAGGAACTAGGAGGCAGCTATTAATCTTTCCTTTCCAAATCTGTTCTTCCAGCCACTTCCGTGTTTAAAGATAAAACTTCATGCTACGACTGCAAAGAACACTGTAGGTTTTCTTTAATAAGAACATTAGGGGAACATAACAGAAGTAAGTGGCAATAATTACACATTTTCTTTTTTTGTCTTTTAAAGGTCATAGTTAAAGTCATAGTTAAAGTCATAGAAAGTTTTTTTGGTATCACAAAAGGGGAGAAAAGAATCAGTTGTGAGTCTTGATGGAAACGTTATTCTCTCTCTCCTCTCATATATGACTATATGTGTGTTATGTATCTACATAAGCATACACGGTGTAGTTGGAAATACAAAATAATCTGCTTTCCATAAAGAGCTATCTGTGATTTAGTGAAATACTGGAGAACTATAATCAGCAATCCTTGTTAGTACATGTATGCGTGGTGGGGAAGGGTTATATCTTTTAATGATAGTAAAAGAAGAACTTCTCTTTAGCTTACCTTTTAATAGAGGAAAGCATACAGATCTAATTATCTAGTGCCATGACTATATCCTGTGTAGATGATAATGTTCTTCACTATTATTTGTATGCTGTACAGATGATATATAGCAATTTACATTTTAGAACAGTTTTTAAAAGGAAGATCCTTTTAAATAAACCAACCCTTGAAGCTCTGATACGGGTTTTCAAAATTTTCTGACACAAGAGATATCAAAATGACATTTCAACGTCTTGATCCTATTGTGAATTTCTGTTAAAACCTATGTTTTCAACAAAAATAGATCCTATGAAGACTTTTTTATTATTTCAAATCTACTTCTTGGGTTTTTTTTTTCAAAACTTCAGAAATAATGTTTTTATTACCATATTGTATATTGGTGATTTTTATGAATTCTGCTATTTGTTAGGCTGAAATCTTGTTTGAACGGAAGTCACAAGGTTATGTAATTCATGGGAACAACAATGTATTAAAGCCGAGGGAGCTGCAGGAGTCAGGGAAGGACCATGGCTTTTGTTGTCATCCAGGGTTTTTGATCAGGCTTCAGTAAAGCTTGATCAAAAACCCTGGATGACAACAAAATATGTAGAATCATCTACAGGAAGACTTAAATTATCCTTCTCGGGAACCCTGGATCTCTACCTTGCCAGCTGGTTTACTTTCCTTTCATGAGCCAAGCAGTGTGAGAAGCCCTGCTGCCTCTTTGACAGAACAGAGTTAAGATGCCTACTTTTTACATGTCAAAAGATAGTATTTCTTTCTTCGTATACCTAAGCCTGTCTTCATCAAACTGCATCTGCCACTTCTGATGCCAAGTTTTCTCCTTAATTCTGACAAAGATATCCAAGTTCGTGTATTTGTGGTAGACTTCAGTGTGGAAAAAAGTCTGCAACTGTTTTCAAATGGTGTTCAGTGTAGACATAATATTATATTAGGTATTATAATTGGATTTAGTGGCTCTATAAATTCTCTTCAGTCTTTGGTCCCTCATTAAGTTTTCAGTTAAGAAGCTATGAAATTTGGACAATTTAGAGTCCTACTGTAAAGATGTGTTATTCTTACCTTCTAGAGCAAAGAGTATTTTGTGTTTTTTTTCCACATCCATTTCTTGGCATATCTAGAACATACTACTGATCTTTCAGGTTGTTTTTTTGTTGAAGTGTGTAGCTAAAGCGAGAGACTATAGCCTGAGGTCACTAAATTTTGATTCCGGGTCCCTCTTTTATAAAAGCATAAATATTTCAATGAATCTTATTATTCTATTCCTCTGCTTTTTTATGGACAGTATGAGAGAAATGTCTATTACACCCCACATTCCAAGTCTGCTCTGTAGGAACCTGAAGTCCTAGAGAATGGGCTCCTTCATTCCTGCATGTTATATTAGTAGCACACTGACAGCACAGGCAGAATATTCACTGAGTGGCAGACAATTCAGGTAGAAAACAGCATTTTTGTCAAGCTTGTCCACATATGTCTTTTCAGTTTCCACTGCGTTAAACCTCTCAAGAGGATATATCATAATGTTATCTGTCACATAGCCAGAGATCAACTCTGATGACTATGCTTTGACAGTGTCATCAACTAAGAGGTGGCAGTGGACAAGAAGAATGAAAGTAGGGAGAGAAAACTCTTTGTCATATTTTCTAGTATCCACTCCCATGAAACTCAGTCCTTACCTAGAAACAGGCAGAGCATATTGCAGATTTTGAAATATTGAGATTTTGAATGAAAAGTCTTCATTTTCTTAGAAGACTGGGGCATTGTGTGGTTTGTGTGTGTATGAGGATGGAACAGAATGGGGATGTGGTCTTGAATGGCTGTAATTATTCAGTCTAGGATGGCTTAAAATCCCTTGTTTTGATGCAACTTGGCATTTTTGGTATTAATACCACTGTGCATTTCAGGGTTGGGCAATGCCTGTTAGAAGAGGATGGGTTGGGTAAGAAAATAGCTACACTTCTGTGAATGAAAAAATATCTGTTTGCTGTTTTAGAGAGAGTTTGCTGCATTTGCTGACTGACACAAACATGCCATGTTATCTACTTCTTTGTTCATTCTTTCTTGTTTTGTTGTTTATCTTTCTCCAAAGGAAACTGATAGAAATTAAAAGAAAGTATGTGTTGTGCTTTGTATATGCTCAGCAGGACATATCAAAACACCTGCAATATTTTAAGTGATGAGTTCATTCTTGAAGAGTGAAAGAAGTAGGCTGGATGTGGTTGTTAGTGCCCACTGCTAGAGATAATGCAGTGGAGCTTGGAAATGTATTTTATGCGCTATGCTCTTTAACAGAACACCTGCTTTTGATAGCAGGACTAATGTGTGAAATGTGCATGCCCTGGAAGGACAGTTTTCCTTTCCTCTTGCATCATGTGGAGTAGTTTTATTAGCTGCTAAAGTCGGGGCCCTCTGCTGATATGCAGTATTTTCTGTCCAGCAGGAGCATCACCTGAGTCTAACACTGGATCCCTGCCTGCAGTTGCTTTTAGCTGCTCTAGCAATTGTGCTTTTGCTCCAGTTATCTCTGGGTGGCTGTGGTGTCATTTGCCTGGCATTTAGAGAAGGTGGCACTAGGTTGCACGTTAATTATACTGTAAACACAGCTTTGTCTGGCTCTGGATGCACATAGGAATCACTGGGGAAACTGATGAGTGGAAAGGATGGAGAGTGTGACTAGGGCTTTTTTCTGCCCAGTCTGTGATATTGTCCACAGAGAGTAGAGATTTTCCTTTGGTGATGATCCTAGTAGCTGTGGAAGAGAAATGTACGCTGTGTCCCTGAAATATCTCCTTCAAGATAGATGTTTTCCCCATGAAAGACCATTCAGAGTTTTTGGTGCATGCTGCGTTTGGATTTCCACATGAGCAACTGCTCCTTGCTTGCTGCTTTTTTTACTGAGCAGCAAGGTAAATTACTCAGGATTGAACACAATGAAGCCAGGATCCATCTCGTCCCAGAGGTAGTTTGTTTATAACTTTGTATCTGGGCCTTACAGTGAAGCTCAGCAATAAAATCAAATTCCTGAAGACAGGCTGATAAAGGTGTTTAGTATCCTAAGAAATACAGGTTGCTATTTTAAGGAGTCTCTAGGTACCTGTCTTTGAGAGCAACAGACATTTGCAACTGGTTAACCTTAATTTTGAATGTGTCCATTTCTTACCTTCCTTCTGGTGTGGTTCTTAGATGCTTTGTTCAATGGATGGTGAGATCTGGGCTAGCTGGTCATTGTACTGAACCTGAAAGAAAGCTGAGAGGGAAGGAGAGCGTGTAATTTATGTGGTTGGGATAGCAGCATTCATTGTACAGAACTTCCCATTTAAGGAAAGAAACTGTAAAGTGCATCAAAATGTTTTATTTTGTTTTACGTCTAATGATGATATTGGGATGCTATTTATGGCTAATTTTGTATTTCTTCCCCCTGGCGTGAGGTATTTAGTTAATGTCACAGTTGGAATTTAAAAGGACTGTCAAAAATAATCTCCCTGAGACATCACACTGCCATTCTGACACTTGGACATGGTGACCCATAAGAATAATATTCTTAATGCTGGCATTGACCTTACTCTGGAAAACCAGCCTTTGTGGTAAAAAACAGTTTGGGTGACCTTCTTTCCTAAGTGTGTATAGTTTCCTTATGTCATTTTTCATGGCCAAGTGAATCCACAGTCAAAAAATAGTTTGTTTTTTAGTGGTTTATGTCTATTGCATATACAATTAATAATTTATTTGTAGATGCACAAACAAATGTTTTTGGTTTGGTGTTTTGTCACAGAGTGTTTTTTACGATCAGCTGTTGATACAGCAGTTTTCCTTCCATAATCTTTGGCATTTGCTCCCGTTGCCTTTTAAGTGGTTTTCGTGTCAAGCTTTTGCACCAAGATACCTTCCCGATGTGCTATGGACATAAATTCATAGTCTTTGCCCATGTCAGTAACTATTTATTTGCTATGTGTGCTCATCGTTGCTTTATTTCGTAGTTCTTACCAACCTTTTAGTTCAGTGGATTCTTCTAACCCAGTGGGCTTGGTACTGAAACCTTCCTCAGGGAACCATGTAACAGCAACAGCGAGAGACACCAGGGACACTAACTAACTGCACTGTGCTCTTTTTGAGGTGCTTTGTGAGTTTTTGGTATATTTTGGTATATTAAATATGGACTGATGCTCCACGGGAAGAGCAAAAAGGCATTCTGCCTGTTAGCAACCTTGCTTTTGTAACTTCTATATATTCAAAAATTTCTGTCATATTTCAGAAAGACAAACAAAAAAGCTTGAGTTCATATCACTTCAGAATAAATCTTCTTCCCTTCCTCTTTATGTGAGTACAGTTGCTCTCCATTTATGATACTGCATTGGTTTTTGGAGTCACAGCTTGTGTTGTGACATTCTCAGGATGGTAAATGCTGTTTGGTGAGAATCAAGCATGTTCAGTATACTACAAAAAATAAAAAGAAAAAAAGAAGGGGCTGTGCAGCTAGAGGTACTTGCAGGACTGATACAGGACAGTTTAGAAGCAGAAGATATAATAGATGAAGAGCTGCTGCCTCAGAAGAAAGCACTTGTATTGCTCTAAGAGGGTCAGTAGTTCCACAGAAGTCAAGTGCTTTGCTGGATCACAGCTTCAGAAGGCTGCACAGATAAATCTGTTTTATAAAGACGCTGAACAAAGACAGGAAGATCATTTAAGAAAAGAATGCTTAGAGAGTGAAAAATGAGGAGAACAGAAAAGCAGTGCAGGCTGGAGCAGCACCAATCCAGCAATATAAGAGAAAGAAATTTAACTCTACTGTGGAAGTATACAAAGAAGGATGAATGAAACACCCTTGAAATGTAGAGGGAAACAGCAGCACTTTGAACACATTAGGTGGGCAGCAGGGAGGGTAAATTCCAAGGGGGAAGTAACAAAACAAAGTAAAATAAGTTCTTTGCTTTTGAAAGAGCAGCATTGTCACAACCATGCTGTGGAACAGAAATATTTTAGACAAACTTTCTCAATCAATTTTAACTACTCTTAATTAGACATAATCACCATTGAAGATCTAGATGTTAAGATAGTGTAAATTAGGCACATATTTCTGTCTTGGGGAAAGAAAAAGGATTACATGGTAGTGGAATAGCTTGTATGAAGAACCAGCTGCTCTGTAAAAAGAATGAAAGAACAGACTGCATATATGAGATTAAAATAAATAGTGCTGTCTTGAGCATCTGCTTCTTTTAGAGCATCTACATGAGCTGAACAGTGAATGCTGCAAAATTGTCTTAATTGGCATAGACATTTGCTGGTTATTTGAGTGTCCCACTCCCAACCGTACATACAACCTCTCTACTGGGAGTGCCTCATAATTCTTGCTGGGATTGATGACTAAATCAGCAAAGTGAAAAGTAATGAGCAAAATGACAATGCATAGGGTGCAATTAAGCTACGAAAAGAGAGTGCAGGAACTAATACCGAGTTCAAAGCACAGAAACAGGCATCGCACAGGGAGCCAAACACAGAGAGCCTCAGTGTAAACCTGTTCAACAGCCTGGTCTGTGGGCTGCTAAGAGACACTCCTGCCTTTATTTTTCACAACTAGTGGAGTCATTAGAATGGCCTCCTAGCACTTTTTTTTTGCCTGTACTGAGAGTCACTGTGTGCCCTGCTGTTGAATAAATCTTGGACTCAGGAATGCTTCATGACTGTGACAAATGGAACTGATTTTCTTTGCCCTTCCTCATTCCACTGGTGATTTTCTACAAAACGAGGCAGCAAGCCTCAGGGTCTGCTTCACATGTTGTCACCATCCTGAAGGCCTGTGTTCCCACCTCAGTGACCGGTGGACTTTCCTGCCTGTCCTGTGAATTCCTTCCTGATCACAGAAAGAGGAAGCAGTCTTCCCTAGGGCTAGAAAGTGCTAACTTCTTTAAAGCCTCCTATATAAAGTTACTCATGTATCTTTTCTTTCTCTGTGGTATTAATTTTTCTCAAGTCTTTAACACTAGCCTGCAAAGCATCTACCCTGCTTTATCATTGTCACAAAAAGAACATTTTGGTTTTGCTGCAATGAGAGAGGAGATGCCTTGATCATGTCGAGGGCGAAGCAAGGTTGTTGTTCTCCTCTGATATCCCTTGCACAGGGATAGATCTCTAACATGTGATAGGATAACTGGCATTTGGGCTCTGTTTGAAGACTCCAGCACCTCTATTTTAGAGATAATTTTCTTAAGCCTATGTGTATCCACTACCAAAGCAGACAGAACTTGCTCTTAACTCACAGACATCCAAGGAAGAGCAGAATCAGAGGGATCTTTTCAAAGGTTTGCCTCAGATGAGTCAGCCACCCAGTATGGCCATAGGGTGATTACCAGTACTAAGTATAGTAATTCATTCCTTCACACACCCCTGCCAGCCTCCAGGAATCCTTTGTGCAGGATTCAATCTACCAGTAAACTGTGCAGTAGATAAAATAGAAACTTCAGTTAATAAAAAGGCCCTGAATTATGTGCGTTATCATTGGAGTGTAGCATATAATGCAGGCCAGCATGATGGGTGATGCCAGAAAAGCTTTAAAATTATTTATTTTCAGTTCTATAGCTGACAAAGTTTTTGATTTACATAAGCTTTAAAATCAAATAGAACTAAAGGTCCATAAACATGCAGTGGGATTGTCACATGATAGAAAGGCAGGTGAGGAATATAGTCACCCAGTCACACACACTTTGTGTGTTCCCTAGTGCATTTGAGAACTCTACCTGGAAATGCTAGACACAATCTAAGACCAAGGGAGACCCGTGGGTTTCTAGAGAAACAGCTGGGAATTCTTTACAGCATCTTAAATTTTACCCAAGTTGCTTCCCTACTGTACAAGTTAAGCAATTAATTTTGAAGGAGAAATTATGATTAATAAAAAGACTAAATTATATTTTATTATAGTTGAAGAATTTAACTCTGCAAATTGCCGAGTACATTAACTTTGTTCCTCTTCATCAACGGCCAAGCAAAATTTTTTTCCACTAATCATATTTTTCTCATCACTGTGCTATCTTTGGAGTTTCACCTAATTTCAGAAAAAAAAAAAGTAAGGACTCACAGACCACTTGGTGTCAAACAGTTGCTAAGATTTTTTCTCACCACATTACAAATATTACAGCAATTAACAAAGAGAGCATTAGTGAAACAATCTGAAGAGGCCCTAGGAACATACTCATTAGGTGTGAACCGCCCAGCTCCCAGGGGAAGTCATCTGGGCATCTTTCTCCCTCTGACTAAATAATACTTGAAAAATGCGTATCAATACCTCTGTATTGCACAGCACAAATAATTAGCACCAGTTTTTCTTCTGAAGGAGGAATAGTAGGTGGGAAACTGTAGGCAGAGAAATCTATAGAGGGGAGAAACAAATCTTAAATTTGAAAGAATAGAAATGGAGAAACAAAAAGAAAAGAATGAGCTAGTAAAAAAAAAGCATCTTAGGAAACTGAAACAAGGAAAAATAATTAATATTACTTATGGAGCTACCCCTTTTTGGAGGGAGGATCTGTGTCATTTTGTCTTCTAGTGGAAATAGAGATAATCTAGAGGTACGGAATAGATGGAAAGAAGTAGAATGAGCTCAATAGCTGGAGATGTCAGTGAAATAAACCAAATCCGGTGATAATTTGATTGAAGTTATCCTGTTTTATACATACCCCCTTCCTCTGTGTGCTGCCTTGGAAAGCGGGGAGCGTATCACCTTGCTCTTCAGCAGTCATCTGAGGAAGAACCACAGCACAGCATACTCCAAGCCTACGTCCCACATTGGGGTCTCAAAGATTACCTTTCAACAACCCGCCTGAACTTGCCTCACGGCATCTGAGTCGCTCAGCATCGTGCTAATCCCATCCTGGCCACTCCATGTGCTCAGAAATGTTGACTTTTTCATAACCACACAACATCCTGGCTCATTCTTCCAGGTCCACATCATGAGATCTGTAAAGTGCCTTAGGCATCCTTCAAAAGACAAAAAACAAATATGCATGAATTCACTGACTAAAATACTGCCCAGTTCAAGATGTTGTGACAGATCTTGTCCCTTTACTGACTGCTTTGTTTTTATTCACAGAAAATCATTTCATTTTTAAGCAATTTGGATACTGGGCCATATAACTTTCATTTGACAGCTGATGAATCACGGACATCTCCTGCAAAAACTTACAGAATTAAAATTTTCTCCTTCATTTCCTTTATGTGAAATATAGATAAAGTACTGCTGTCACAGGAAAAGAAATGTTTTTAATGTTAACATTGATTGCTGGGGATATCAACTGCCACTTGCTAGTTGTGGGGAGAGGTATTATATAAACTTACTATGCACAATTGCCTCACATAACAACATGATGTGTGGCTAATGAAAACAAATGTCAGCTCCTTGCCACAAAACATAAAGTAATACACACACGGTTCCAGCTGGGAAAACCACTATCAAAGCATTAAACGGCTTTTTCAACTGAAATGATGTATCAGATAATTGAATGATCACAGCAGGCAGCTGTGAGCACTAGCAAGAGCAGCTCCCCTTGGCATGTTATCCTAATAGAACATAACCTCCAACTCAGACCCAGAGTATTAAGTAGGAATATAATTACCTGTGAAATGTTGGCGATGTTGTTCGTTAGTTGTATATTTCATTACCTAAAGAGCTGAATAAAGTGTGAAAGATGCAACTTTCCTTGTGTTTCAGAGCCTTCTCTTTAGTCCCTATAAGGTCTGGGAACTGCTGTACTCATTGGAATACTCACGAAGAACAATAATTCATAAAAATAATAAAAAATAAAAATGTCACCACTCCTGACCATGACAGAGTCATTTAGTCTTTAGATATTCAGTTTCACTCAAACTGTGAGTGTTGACACTGGGATGTGTAGACTTTAGGACCAGAAAAGTGAGGAATCCTGGGATGAAAGTAAACTAGCATAAGCTCTACAGTTTCTATCTTACATGCATTATTGAGACATAACACTGAAATTTGCACAGGAGTTTGTCTCTATAGGGACTTTCCATTGCTGGCTAACTAATCCTTGAAAATATCTCTGTACAACTATATAGATAGGCTGCAGGTCATGTATGATTTTTTAAACATTCTATCCACCCCTTGTGCACTCTTCTATCAGATGAAAGATCTGACCAGAAGCCAGTTGAAATAAATACTGAATTTGGGACTGGGAATCAACTCCAGATGCATTTGATTATCTCTTTTTCAAGTGTAAGTATATAAATGGATTTTAAATGAGTCAACAAATTTGATTCAATCTGACTCTCCAGTTGCCGCAATCAACTGGCCTGCAGGGAGTTCACTTGTTTGACTCATGCAAACAATCCTGCGAGGCAGGTTACGCAAAGTGAGCAGCTTAGCTTAAAATAAAAGCCATCTAAGCTGAAGATACGTAACATCCCTTAGTCAAGGTTTTTTGATTTTCAATAATAGAACACTTCAGTTATCAGTCCCTTGGCAGCGGTTTTTGTCTTCTAATTCACAATTCAGCCAGTATACGTTTGAGTGTGTCTATATATTAATCACAAATTTTCTTTGCTTTTGCATACTGTCACTACCATCTTTGTCAGTGTTCAAAATAAAGTAAAATGCAATTCTGCAGCTTTCCACAGATTAGCAGTTAAGGGAGAGTCTCATATAGAGCTCAGGGACCTTGACTGTTGGCTCATTGTTTTAAAAAATAGAAGTCACTGCTACTTTTTGATTATATTGCATGCAATCATCAATATATATCACACTGCAAAAGCTAGCACACTAATTTTGTTGAGTAGATAATAAGTTAGAACAAAGTAACTTTAACAGAGCAGGAAATAAGAGTTTTTTTTCTTCAAGCCACTGAAATTGTTAATACATTGAAATGCCTAATGATTCACTGAACTCTTTGATTTGAAAGGCAGAAAGTCTAAGAGATTTAAAATACTGTTCTTTCTGAGGAGCAATTACTTGTGATTTAATCAGCTATGCATTTCAAAAAAAGATGTAGAAGCTATTTTACGTAGGAGAACAAAATGACTCACTAAATGAACCTTCACCATAGGGAAAAAAAATCCGTATTACCATCAAAGTAGTGAACGTGATTCAAAGAAATATGCAATAAGACTTGACAGTGAAGATTTGAGGGCTGGAAAGTCACCTAAGTTCATTCTTCAGCCTTCAGCCAAAAGAAGATTTAAGGCTTCATTTTTCTGTCATATACAAAGGATATCTTGAAGTTTCTTGTTGATATGGAAGCCCTTATGTGCAAGACCTCTCCAGTGCATCCCCTGGTGAATCCAGTACCATCTCGCACAGCCCTGTGTATTGGCAGTGCCTGCTCTCATGAGCTTTTGCAGTAGTTACCAACTAGAATAAAACTGAAATGACAATTAACTACTGTGCCTGGCAAAAACTGATCAAAGTAAATATGTATTACAAATAGGAAGGTAGGAGATTGTATGAAGTATCTTTTTTTTCTTCTTCTTCTTCTTTTAGACAAAATTATCTGTAACAAAAAAAATATGTTTTCTCTGCTTTTTTATCTAAAGGTTCCAAGACAATTACAGGTTCACAGAGCATATATGTCTTTCTGTCCCAGATCCACGGCACTTGATTCAGCTGTGTGCACAAATAGCGTGAGTTTGGTAACAAATGATCAGAACTGGCAATTAGCATAGACAGCTCCCTAATTTGCACAGGAGGCTAGAATAGCTGTTTAAGCTCAGAAGGTACATTGCTGCATGCACTGATCACAGTTAGAACTATTTGTCTGAGTGGGAATCCATTTCTTAGGAAAGACTGTAGACCCAAAAGATTTCTTACTGTTCTAAAAGAAGAACAAATGGAAGACAAAATTTTTCTTAATTCTCAGAATAAATCAGTTTTTGCTTTCAGAATTCTTTGAGGAAATGTTTTGCAATCTAAAACATAGCTTCATATGAATCATTCCAGTAAGCAATTGGAGGCATATTCTTTAGTTCTCCTGCTATTCTGTTCCTTAAGATGATGAGATCTTCAACTAGTTGTGTTTGGGCAGTAAGCGTGGGAGGTTGTATAGGACATCCTGGATACCGACCATCTACTCCTTACTCATTAATATCTGAAAATAATTAAGAAGATAAAGATGCTGCATATATTTCTAACACTTCCAATACTTAGCTTGAAATTGTGTGTAAAACATCGCCCCTTGCACGCTGACATCTGCTCACCTTGAGATGCAGTTTCAGGAAGGCAGCAGTGGCACCTGCCTTACCTGGTGCCACAAAGCAAAAACATGTTTGGTGTGATGGAGGGCATCATTTGCAGATGACAAAGGCAGACAATTACTTGCCTTACTCGCCTGGGGGCCATATATCTTCAAGACTAAATGGCAAAGTGAAAAGTGCTCACTTGCTGATGGACCTGCTATGTGCTTTTATAGGGTATTGTGCCTCCATAGATTCACTCTTTACTTTTTGAAATGCCTTGGAGGCTACAATATTGAGGCTGGGACATGTGTTCCTGCTTTAATGGTGCTTAAAATGGCACAAAACAACAAAGTTTTCTAAGATGAAAATCCATTACTCAAGGCAACACCTTTATGTTTCATCTTCAGCCCTCTCAGTATTCATGTACTAGATATTAGAGAATGTTGCTATTTATTTAAGAGTTTTTCTTCTATTATTTCCTTACCCCTCATCTGCTTTTTCAAGTCATACCACCCAAGAAGAATGCCTTATGTAGTGCAAGAAAGGGACTGAAACACAATTTTCAGTGTACCTGAAATTTTCAGTGCTGTGTGTACCTGGCACCCAATCGTAGCTGGCCAGTAGCAATTTCAAACCTGCAGAAGACAGTTTTTGGACAGGGAAAAGAAGCTAAAGGAAGAGCACAACAATGATCTTACTGTCCAGAGCAGTCCACCAACACTGACTCCATTTGAGTAACCTATTATTACTCTCAACTTAGAGCAAGTAAGTTCTTATAGAACATCTAGGTTTAGTTAAGGGTTATGCTTCTCTCTGTTTCCAATTACATTTCTAAGTAGAGATGAGTATGGACATTAGTGTTCAGCTCCAAACGTCACAAAGACCAGGGGTTGTGTTCCTCTCAGCTCTTTAGCCCTAAAAGCCATCTTAAATTTTTTATCCAAATTTATTTGGATATCAGGCCTATTCTGATTCAAATTTGAGATTGTCACTTGAGATTGTCTTAAACATAGCCTGAGCCTAAGCCACTCTTGTCTAGTAGAGCTGCAAGTCTCTTCCATGACTGCTCTAGCTTCCTTGAATTTTATATATCCCTTACAGAATATACCACTACATCAGAAGACAAGCTCAACCTACAGTCAATGACTAAGGTTTTATAAGTGGGGGTGAAATAAACTTCTTTTTGATTCCTGTGTTTTGTTTATTTTTCAGTGCTCTTGATAAAATTTTGATATACATTTTATTCTGGATCTACTACTTTCTGACATTAATGGCATTTTCACTCATCGAAGCATTCTTGTCCTCAACACTCCCATCCCTAATTTTTCTTCTCTATGATTCTGTCACTTTGCCAAAAAATGCATTAGTACGTACTTGTGATATGAAGACAACCCAAGGGTGCATTCCTGTGTGTTGTCTGTTTTGGGTTAGTTCCTGAATTATGCACTGGAGTGGAGAGACTGAAAGGCACTTTATATATAAACAGATTGCTGACACACACACATTCATCTCAATTACATGTATATTTTGGTTAATTATGAATATCACTAAAATACATATTTCATAATTTATTTTTTTTCACCGATTAACCTACTGCAACTATCAATTTTTTTTTGCTGCAATCAACTTCTCAAAACATGCGTCCAATGCTCAGTGATCTGTTCTAGTCTTTTCCGCAATGGATACTCACCTGCTTAGATATTTGCAATACTTTGGTATTCTTTAAAAACTGCTGATTTTGGACTTGTGGTCTTGTAGCAGAGCAAGGTCTTGCAAGCAGAGGGACTGCAGGGATCTCACTTGCCAGGACAGACATAGGTCCTCTCGGCAGTGCACTGGAGTCTGATAGAGGCAAAAGATTGAGGCAATGGGAAATATTTATTACTAAGGGAAGAATTTCATGATGAAAGAGGATGAATGCTGTTCTAGATGAATTCCAGAAAACTTGTGTTTAGCTAAGGATGTTAAATGGGGATGTTCTGCTATTTACGTGAGAGGTTGTTTTATCACAGACCCCTTTGGTACAAAAATGCTGTCAGTCTTCATTGATTTGCCAGGAATTCTGTCAGTGAATACGGACTATGGGTAATATTATGGGCAAATGTCAGAATATATTTCTCCAACTTACCTGTGCCTGATAGTTCCCCTGCAAAATAATGCCACTGTTAGTTCAAAGACTTTTCCATCTTAAGTGTTTCTTCTTGTTTGTATCTTAGAAAATGTCCAGTTCTGTTTGTGTGGTCTTACTATTAAAAGTGGTATTTTTATTCCCATGGTTCTCAGGTTCTACAAGGAAAAAATAATAATACAATAATACAGCAGGATTATTTTATTCTGCAAAAGTTTTCAGGCCAGTGCAAGCATGCTGCAACTCACAGGATACAAAATACTTTACAGGATACAAAATACTTTATCCTTGGACACCACGTGGCTTAGCAGAAGTGCTCATCACCTTTGGAGGTTAAACATTTTGACGTACTCTAACACTCACCTGAACCGTGACACCCAAGTCACTTTTACAGGGCCTGAAGACAGTTAGCAGTTGAGACAGGTTCTGGTATGCAGGTTGTGGGCATTACTAGGTGTCTATTTAGATGAAAATTAACATATTAAAATGATACAGTTTTCATTTTCACCAACTGTGAGCAATATCAATTATGTTATCCTTTAATTGGATTCTACAGATTTTCTTCCTAGCTCAGTCACAACAGTGCAAGGACTGAACATTCATTATATTCTCCACAGATGAGGAAAGCATTGCGCTGTCTTTTTGCTAGCAGCAAAATGCTTTAACCACTAGACAAATTTCTCTGTCCTTTATATTTGCTCTGCCTAATTAACACTCCAGTAATTTGCACACCTGCATTACCTTTACATCCTATGCGAGAGCTTTTCTGCACTGGTGTTTTATTGTTAAGCTGTTAAAATTTTATCCAAGCTCTGTGAGTCTTCCCGGAGACCACAGTACTCCTGTGTGTCTTGCTTTTCCATGAGGAAGAATAAGGAAGATGCAGGCTGGCTCAGAGCTCTGTGACACAGTTTATTTTTAGAGCCCCCTTTCTCTGAGTAGCTACTTTTCCCATGGAAAATAAATCCTTGGGGGGAAAGTCGTTTCCACCTCATTTGTTAATCTAAAATATCTTTGCTTTTGGCATCCTGCTCCACAGCACAGAACTGCTGCATCTAGTTAATTTTGCAGTTTCTCTAAACAACACTGAGATTTATTTAGAAGGCAACCAAATTTAGTCCTGTTAGATCATAGCAACAGTTACATGAAAGAGCTACTCCCCTTATTTTGTTCTTAAAAAAACTTGCTCCCTGAAGCCAGCAAATTATATATGTGAAAGTTGATCGAAGCACTGCCCTTAGGATACAGTAAAAGGAATGGCTGCAGGGATAACCCCACAATGTCTGACTTTCCAAAAAGAGGTCCAGAGAAATGAAATATTACATCCAAGGAGCAGGCAAAAGATCAGGTATAGGGGAAACAGAGTTATGGTTAGCATAAACTCTACTGCAGTAAGACATTCAGGCTGCTCCGGGAAGCTGCATATCCAAAATTACGGATGTGTGGCTTTGTTTTGCTATTGTTTTCTTCAGTATTTTCCATGTAATGGTGTATACGGTGTATACTCCAGGATCATGATCCTGTTGCAACATACTTTGACTCTTAAGATCTGCACACAAAACTGACTATGAGTGCAGCTATTTATGCCTTTATTTAATACAACATTCAAGATCTACACAGCCTCTAGTAATAAAGAGCCATCTCAGTAAGGGTGGAGGTACATTTGATGGAGATATCACATGGCCTGTGACTTTAGTAATATACCAGATTATCAACACCAGAACAACAATTGTTCTCATTCTTTCCAAAAAAATACACTATTCTATATGTCCTAAGCTGAGTTGACTATGTGAAGATTCATCTTGATTCAGGCTCCACATTTTTTCCAAGTATATTCTGACTAAGAATTGGCAGTGTTCGAATATTGGTTTTTAAATAGTATTATACACAAGGGATAGGTATAAGAAGGGTCAGTCTATTGTTAGCTCAGTCTGAGACACAAAATTCACATTTGAAATATTTAAATCGTTTTTTGAAGAATAAATTCCCTGCAATTTTGCCAGTGGTCTGGGGGGAGTAGGCCGGAAGGAAGACAGGGGGATCAGGCCTGAGGGTAAACAGAGGGAGCAGGCCCGAGGGTCAACAGGTATCGGCTTATCAACTACTAAACAGAAATCAGCAGTTAGTACAACTAGATGGAGTACACTGCCCATCCCAAAAAGAAATAAAAACTAAAAGCTTAAATAAAATGAAATAATTTTCCCTCAGAAGTTTGGGTGGTAACAGCATTGCGCTAATTCCTTTGCGACATGTGCATCTGTAATGGACACTTGTCTTTAGACAAGATTATCAGATATGTTTTACTGAATATATTTGATTGCATACTTAGTATTTCACTGTCAATTTATCCAAAATGAACATTAGGAATAATTACATTGAAAAACAGCTGAACTGAGGTATGAGGTCTCAGTAACAAAAATGGCCGTGTACAAGCTCTTTAAGTAACAGGAGATTTTTCTGCTTCCAAATTCAACATACATGAGAAACCTGTCAAATGAACTGTTTATGTAAATCCTGCCGTGGGAGATAAATACTTTGACAAAAAAGGTCATAAATTATATAGCTTTTGCATTCTATTTTTTTTCCTACAATTTTGTACTTCCATAATTCACTCTGACTCCATCATATTCTTCTATTTTCCTACTTCTTCTGCTGAACCATCTTCACAGACGTATTATTTATTGGCTTTCTCCTCTTATGCCCCATCCCAGTGCATGCAGTTGTTGCTGACTCTTTTTCTTTTAGCAGAATTACATCCTACTAGTTTCTTGCTCCCTTTTTCAGATCCCTAGATCTAATACTTCGGTGCTCACAGATACTTATGCGTGCAGTATGTAACTAATACAAGATGAAGAGTATTTCTTAACTGAGAATGTGTTTAGGCGTGAGAAAAGGGATTCCCTGTTCTTACACAGAGCTGGTTCTGTGTTTCTCTGGGGCCAGTGAGTGCCTAATGATCTGGGCTCCCCATACCACTGAGCATTTTGATCTGGTTTCAGGTATTAGTTGACCAAATTATCCATTATTTAATTTCATACTGCAAAGTCTTTTTTTCTCACTGAATTTGAACGCATGCAGCATTAATAATCAAAATGACCCATTAAATCATCTATAGCAATCTTGTGTAGCTATTAGGCATATGCAGCTTGATTTTTTTTTCTGACTTATCTTCTTGAAAAGACAAATCTTGGTGATTTCAGCATAATTAATCTTGATTAACACTCATAAATTACCTATTGTGGTATGCTACCCATGGCACCTGTATTTAGCCGTTTCAGAGCACAGTCACCATCAACTCTCCTCTGAATCAAAGGAGAGAGAGAAGGTTCAAATCACCATGTTCCTTAGGGTGAGCAGAAGAACTCCTGAATCTCTACCTTCATGGAGTATATTTGTAGACAGAATAGCTACCAATACATAGCAGATAGAATGGGAATTAAGCCATACAACTTACATGGATGCCTAAATTTAGTTGTCTGCATTTTATGCTGAATATAGCCAGAACAGGAAGGCACACTAAAATCTCGCTCTCTATCTGCAGCCCAGCTGAGCTGGATCCTCCTTTCAGATCAAATACAAGGCGCTCCACAAAGCTTGTCTGTGCATATCTTCACAAGCTCACTGAAGTTCATTTAATGATAACAAAGGTCCATATCACTGCTCTACAATGTGAAGGAATTGACTTGATTCAGCATTGCAGTTTGTTGTTTCCTCTCTGCTGTGCCCCAGGCTGTAGCGCAATCATTACTGCTGTACTAAATTCCAAGCTAGATATTAGATCAACAAAAGACAAGGGGTATCATGCAGAAAAACATCAAGCTAAATTTAGTATGCATTCATTTCACCAACAAACGCACTGTAAACCCTTTCTTTCTTTTGCTTGGATGCTGTCACACACATGTGTAAAGTGCTGATAAAATCAAAATTGGTATCAGAGAGAGGAAAGGCAAGGCAAAACGTGATGCCACACAGAGGCAACCCCATTGATATTTTGCTCTTGACTCCCAAATGGAAAATACCACAAACCTGATGGAAAGTCAGGCTGAATATAGAGGGAGAAATCTGCCGGGGAAACCTGCCTGTACTATCTGGGATTTTTATTCTAGACCTTGTAGGAGTTGGCACAGGAAGGTTTTCCAAGACTGCACCTTGAAAACAGCTGAGTGGGTAGCCCAGTGTGCCTCAAAGACACAGCAGGATGCCCTATAGTACCCCTTCCCAAGCAGAACTGTTGGCCATGCAAGGAATAAACTGATTGCAGCCACTGAACATTGAGATACTGCCAAATTTTAGAAGTGTCCTGCATCCTGCAGGAAAGGATTTATAGGCTGAAGAAGAAATGTGCCCCATGTCTTTTCTTCCTGGCATGCAATAGAGCTTTGGTTATTTTCCTCCATTTTTTATGCCTTGACAAGCTCGGGACTGATAGACTTTTCAATTTGCACAGAGCAAGAATTTGTATCTGGGACACTGCGTCTGAAAAGATTAATGCCTTTTAATTTAACATGGAGCTACTACTCAGTTCTCATGGGATTCACAGTTAAGCAACAAATGGCACGGTAACCCTCGTTTGAAAAAGGTTGTCTTAAAGCAACTATACCATCTCACTATGTCATCTTAAATGATATAGCGATTTTAAACATTAAGCACAACTCTGAAAGGTTTTACTAGCAAGTTTTAATAGGGGTCAAGTGGTTTCATTTCAAGATTTGCCCTGCATTAATATATCTTAAATCTCTTATTTCAGTATAACTTGTAAAATTTCCAAGGCCATGTAGTTTGCAGCAATGGATATTAACTGGAGGACTTGATGCAGTCAAAAGAATAATAAAAAGCTAATAGCTTCCTAGAAAAGAGGGAGCAAAATGTCAGCTATATTACCATGAAATACTACCAAGTATAAAAGCCATATTTTATTCCAGTGTCCTTTTTTTATTATGTGGGAAAAAAAAAGTCTTTTCAATCCTATCATGACCAAACCTTGTTCATTTCCAGGTATTCAGAAAGAATGTCTGCCTCCTCAAACACTAATTGAAGGAAGAATTGGAAAAGCACTTTTCCTGAGACACCTTGTCCCTGCTTGATAGAGGGACAGGCTCAGGTAGGATGATCAAATGATGTGCGTGAGGACGGCTGAGCTCTCTAACAGAGATGGTGAGACAGAAAATCCCAGCATGCAAATATGCAACCACAGTTTAGTAGAGAGCAGCACAAACAGGCATAAAATGTGTCACAGAAAAAGGGGCAAATCCATCTGCAGAGTGAAAAGCTAATGAGCACCTTCTTTGCAAAAGTAGCAGAAAAATCCCCCTCTCCCTGTTTTTCTCATGAAATGGCTTTCTGGCAAATATATTGCATGCAGTTGTGAGAGTGAGAAGGAAATATTTTGAAACAATAAAACACTATTTCTGCCCCTTTTTTTTTTTTTTTTTTTTTTTTTTTGCTGCGCAGGTCACTGTGCTATTAAACTCAGATCTCTTCTGATGAGAGACCTTCTCAGAGTTCTGTGTCTCATCACTGATCCTAGGAGATGAGGACAGTGCAGCACATGGGATAGTTTTGCTCCCGAGCTCTGTTGTCTCCCCTGCTTCACTCAGTTCCTTCTGATTTCCTATTCTTCAGTACCCAGAAAGGCTACAGAAGTTAATGCAGCCTCCATGGGCACAGTTCCAAAACTCTGTTACTTAATTTTGTGTGAAAATTACCTGTGCTCCTGTCTTGTCCCATTCACCCATAGACAGGTGACTTGTTCAATGAGAAATATCTACTTATTTCAGAAGTTAGACAGCCTGCTTTATTAGGGGAGGAACATGTGCTGTACAGAATCTTTCTTCCTGCTGTGTTTAATTTCTGAATCCAAGGGTATTATTAAGGAGGAGGAGTAAAAAAGATTAGATGTGCTTTCATCTATGTACCCAAATGGCACCAGTTCTCATTAAAAAGCAGCAAACATTTTCTGGAGAATCTCTCTTTATGGCTCCCCAAAAATTGTTTGATCAAAGGCCTCAGAAATAAATTGATTCTGTGAACATCCATCTATCTGACATGCAAATTGTGCACTTAAAAAAAATCATTTTAAGCCTTATACTTGTCAACTCAGTTAAATGCTTCATTCTTTCCTAATCCATTTTAAAAAGATTTGAATTTGACACAACACATTTGAATTTACTTAATTTTTTTTTTTACTTAAATTCAGTGGGTGCAGTAGCAATGGTAAGTTAATGACATCTCAATTAATGAAAAATACGTTACAGTTTCATTTCTCCAGAAATTAATTGGTTTCTAATCCGTAGCTATATTTAATTAAATTACTGTATCTCTGAGCAACTGTCTTATTTGTTCAAGGCAAATTTCTGAATACGTGGCAAGGAATATATTTTAAAGTGTACAATTTATGCCTTACATGCTCCTTATATACTTCACTTCCTGAAACTGCTCAGCTTTGCTGCTATCTACGTCCAGGACACACCTCACCCACAAGTCATCCTACTTGAGAGCCTCATAAAACTGGAACATGCGAATAAAAAGCCAAATACTTTCCAGCGCAGGTAACATCGGCTTCCTGAATGTGTCCACATTTACTGTATTAAGGAGGAGGAAAATGTCATCTCCTTGCTAAAATACGAAGGGGAAGCCACAGCTATCATCCAGCGCCAAGGGGAAGTAGATCTGATTTTTCCCAGAGAGGGAAAGAAGCAGAGGAGCCCGGACACCCACTGGGTGCTCTGGCCTCCAGCGCACGCTGAAACCTGAGAGCAAAGGGTAGATTCACCCAGATTTCTCCAGCCGGTTCAATATTATAGTTACTTCTTAATACCAGCTGACAAGAGGATAAGGGCATTTGTTTGAGGATTAAAAAAATAAAATAAAAGATTGCATTAGATTGCAGTTGAAGGCCACCATTTAAAAACTTTTAAATCAGTTCATAAAAACTTCTTTTAGACCTTCCTTTTGAACTTTCAGAAAAATCATGTGTCAGTATCACACACTATCACTGAATATAGTCTGGGATGTTAATAATGGACCATCAATTTACAATGTTCATCATGATTATCTCATTCAGTCAGACTTGTTTACTCTGTTCATTTTTGCTTCTTCAGGCTTCTGCTTAGGGAAGCTATTATCAAGTGAAATTAAATGGGAAAAGTTTCTAGTCTAATATCTGATTATCACAAAGGAAGACTATGAAAGCTGGCATCTGGAAGTGTTAAGAACATTTTTGTTATTACCAAGGGATTAGTGTCTTTCAATTAAAGAAATCCTCATAGTGAAAAGTGAAGGCTATCAAAAAATCACAAAAAAAATAGGAAAAAGGACTATACGACTGATTTTTTTTTTTTTTAAGTACTGCTGCAAATATTCCTAGACAGAAGAGCACTTAACCAGATCCAAATGTTGTGGCTAGCTATTATTTTATCCTGAAGACGTAAAATCTGGGGGAAATAACACATACGTGGACTGCTATATATGGCTCTGGAATTCCATTACTGATACATGACACTCTAGAAAAGCCAAATAATAAAGAATACTGTATATGTATACTGTATTGTATGTTGTACAAAGTCTCTGATAAAAAAGGACTAATATTACAGCAAAAAAAGTGACATGGGAAGCACACCTGGTTCTGAATAAATATGAATAATATCTTCTGAAGCATTCAGAAAGACTTCACGTTTTTTCTTCTATGTTGTAGCAGGAAAAAATCACATTCAGTAGCACTGCAGTACACAGATGTCTATTTGACATAGCTGTTGACTATTTATGAGTGGAACTTGTTGGGTGAACTGTAATCACAGTTACATTTGGATTGCTGTGCATCCGTCTAAACAGTCATCAGGGGATTATGACATATTATGTGGAAAGAATCTCATCTGTGTGTGCAAAAAGATAGCAGTTATTTTGGAGATTACTCCTGAAATTTCAGTGTAATGTAACCCCCATGTCTGTCTGACAATCTTGCTAAAAATGGAAAGGGAAAGGACTGGTTAGTATGATAGAAACAGGGAACAAAGCTGCATTGATGTGAAAAGTCCCGTGTGAAACTTAAAGACACATCCACAAACAAAACTGATCAAATTTTGCATTCTAAATATGCACATGCTATTCATACACTAATAGAAAATGCAGAGCTGCTTGCAAAAATTATAGAGTAATTTCAAGTACTAAATACACCTGGGAACAAACTTATTTTTACACATGAAGAAATGAGAAGACTCAAAGAGGAAAGTTATCTGCAATTAGTTATTCACCAATCTGGACTTTTATATATCAGTATTTTCAGAGGAAATAACTGCACAATTCATCAGATTGTAGGGAATTTAAATTTGCTTGAGTTAAATAGGGAGAGATACTGCATCCTATTCAAGGAACATTTGAGAGAAGTTGCTAAAGGAAGTTCCTTTGGGTGATTTAGAATGCCTGGCTATGATTCTGATTGAAACCTACTTTAATTGCAGTAACAGAATTCCCCCCAACCTTTGTTTTTCTGGTGGAGGGGTACTGAATTGTACATAATGGCTCTAGACACATCATCAGGGCACATGACGAACCACAACAGCTCAACATTGAACACTGTCTTCTGAGAGCTATTAACCGGGGGCTTGGACAGAGTTTTAGGAGAATCTACCTAGAAAAACACATGGTCTCTCCAAGTGTACTTAAGCAAAAAAATCTTTTGTAGTTCTGTTCCTTTTTCTCTGAACAGTGAAAAAATCGCTTGACCTTCATTCTATATCTTTTGTGCAAATTACAGGGCATTTAGAACCCACCGAGAAAACTGTTACTTAAAATGCTGTATAAAGACAACACATTAGGTTTTCCCAAAACATTTAGGTAAATGTTATATTTAGAAGAAGAATACCCAGGCAAAAGTCAGTGACCTCTCAAAATAAAACATATTGTTAAAAATAACACAATGTCCTTGCTAGCAAAGCAAGTGACCCAAGGCAAATTTGTTCCAGAGCCTGTATACGTGGAGATTTTTGCTTATCAGGGCAGAAAGATAACGAGTGGTGGCTTTGAGCAACCACTGACTGATTTAATCACAGTGATCTGTACTATAACTGGAGTGGAATACTACAAACCAGAGTGCAAATACAGAGTGAAAATTGCCATCTTCAGTCACCTGTTTCTTCTTGTAGAGGAAACAAACCCGTTTTCAACCATGCTCCTTAGCTTACTATGCGGTCTTGCTGAACAGTTGTTATTACGGACCTGATAGGTCACGGTTAGTCCATGACTCTCTTGTACATAGTTACACATCAAGGAAGAAGATTCTCTAATACACCAAAGAACAATGAAAATGGGATTGAACAGTGTTACGGTCATTGCACTTTCAGTTTTTACAGCAAAGTGGAGAGGTTTTAAGTTTATTCTTGAGGTTTTATTCTCTCTGTAAAGCTGGTTATCTGCATTAAAACAATGAGATATCAGATCTATACATGCTATTACACCATATTATCTGTATTTTCATAACACACAGCTGTCCTGCCCTGTGCATAGACTGAGACCTGTGCTGCTGAGTGCTGTGCAAATGAAGAATCAAAAGAAATCTCCCTTCCCCCAAAGTTTCCAATATAGCAGATGAAAGAAATAACACTCTTGGCTTTCATCTTGATCTAGATAGAGGGAAAAAAAAAAAAAAAAAAAAAAGAGATTTGAGAAGTAAATGGAGAATTTATTAAAACAAGACAGTGGCATGGGAGAAAGACTTCACATTATATATTGCCTGTGTGGAAACCTTGAAGACTTTGTCTCCTATAATGAGGGTTTGCTTATGTATATTCAGTCACTTTTAGGTGATTTATACAACTTCTTTTACCTCAATACTCTTTTCTGTTTCAGGGCTTCTTTTTCCCCATTTACCTGGCTTCTCCCTACCATAACGTTTATTTCCTGACTGCTTTTAATAATGCCAAAAAATATTCCAGAAAAAAAAAAAAAAAGCATACTGCAAAACGCTCTTTCCAGCGAGTCAGCCATCATACCTCTCTCGTCATTCTTTCTGACACACTTCGTGTCTGCAGACCCCTCCTGGATCTCAGCTGCTTCAAAATTTGCCTCCTAAATTCCGAACCACCGAGAACCGCTGGCCTGTCTCCGAACAGACTTCCTGGTGCTTCTAGCAGTGCAGCACCTTGACATCAGAGTGGCTTTTAATTCTTTATGTGATGCTGCCAAAGGAATGAGCACTGTTAGAATTACCCCTCTCCACTCGCTACTACATGCCTGCATGGGCATTGAATTACAATTTAATTAGTTTTTCCTGGGTTCTTCAGTAGGGGTTGTCTAAGGTATAAGCTTTATTATTCAGACTCAAAATGAGGAATATTTATGTATTTCTCTTTGTCCTCATAAGTACCAGGACCTATTGTACTAAAAAAAAAAAAAAAAAAAAGGAAAATGCTTGACTCAGGAAAAAAAAAGCACATCTCTGTGTACCTCCAATTGCCTTGCATTGATTGCTCATTATTAGGTGCTTTAAAACTTCATAGGAGTGTTTCTGTTCATGTGAAGTTGTTACTACTGCTGCTTTTTACCTGGCTTATTTAACCATAGATACACCAAAATGAATTTTGTTCATTTGGGGGGATTTTTTTTTTTTTTTTTTTTTTTTTTTTTTTTTTGGTGCACGAGCACTCGGATATACAGGAAAGCAAATGCATACGTTATTTATAGAATTGCCAGCATACAGATAATTGGGATGTACAGCTTTCACTAAAATTAAATTTTAGAACTTGCCTAAACAATATACCATCATTTGAAACAAATTATTACATTCTCTGCCTGCCTTTGATTTTAATGTATTCAGTTGCAAGTTCTGTGTATAAACCTTTCTCATGTTTTATACATTCTGCAAATTCTTCTTATTTTTTAACACAGGAACCCATTGTGTAAAGGATTTCTTTCCTTCTAATTCTTCTGGAATAATTATATTGTCTGCTAAAGGAACAAAGTGACAACTTTGAATATAAAGCTTGCAGAGTTTCTCAAATAATCCCTATCCTGTGTTCTGAAAATATATAAAAATATATACCTGCTGGCAATTTTTGTCACATCTAGCCAAAATGACAGCTTTGGTGTCATTTCACAGTCTATGGGACAGGCAAGAGTGGTGGAAAGCCTTCCTTGCCAATTGTCATCAAGGCATACATCCCCAGCAGTCATTACAATTTAGCTCCTGCTATGTAATGACGTGCACATGAGAATCACAACCTAAACATGATCAGAGATGACCCCAATGTTAGGGAAAATGAAGTGAAATAACCAGAAGATGAGATGTATCGTGGTACTCATAGCTCGGTCTCAGCCAGTCAGGGACTCGGGGAGCAGAGCTCAGACTTCTCTTTGACAGCTCATGATTGCCTTTACTCAAAGAAAGGTCCAGTCCACCTGAGCTAGAGTGGTGGTTCTGTCCCTAATTCTGCCACTCACACCATTTTGCTCATGGATGCTCTGACTGTGATTCATTCTAGGAGCTACAAAAGAGTGGTTCTATAAAAAAGAAGGTGAAGAATCCATAAAGAAGCCAAAAAAAACAAGACACTGAAGAAATGAGACAAAAAAAGACACTGTGAAGAAATGAGAGATGTAGTGAGAGCTGCAAGAGCTAGATGCTATAGAAAGAATCAGTAAATTTACTTGCAAGGGAAGAGAAAGGGGGATGATCTTTTTCTTCCACTAGGTACAGTACGCATAAATGCTTTGTACAGTTGCAGGAACGTCATTTCTCTATATTATTTTATCTTATGATCTAGATTTGACTTTGACAGATGCTCAGACAAACACGTTTTCATCATTCTGGCTCTCCAGTTTGCTTTCCTTCTGTTTATGAAACAGAAAGTTCATCTAGATTCATGCACTAAACTGAACAGTGGGAATTTTTCATGATCTATAAGTCGAAGAAATAAAACTAGTGTTCAACAGTGACACTGTTGAGAAGTTGTTGAGAGAAAGCCTATTAACCCCTACATTAGGGCCATGCTTTAGGAAGTGAATGGATGAGTATAGACTTATTAGGTTTCTCAGAATTACAAGAGCTGTTCTCTCTAAAAGACAGTAGACCTCTTATTTATTTGCTTTATAAAACTTTCATTTTCAGGGATCCAAAAGAGATTTTGCAATCCCAGAGACAGCCAGAACAAGGCAAACAATGATTTACTTTGTTTTCATTTTATGAAAATGAGAGACTGTCCACATAAAAGAAAGAGAACATTCATGAAATGAATTATCTATTCTGTTCTCCCAGTTATAATCCCCTGCCCGGATGTTATTCTTTCTCTTGTTTGTAATGATTTCTATCTTCTCTACAAGGTCAGAAATTGGAGAAGCACATACAAAATGATCCATTCAATAAAAGTATGATGTTCCAGCTTTGATTAATGATTCAATATAGTTTGCACTATGGCTACACATTTTAGTGAAAGATGAATTTATCTTAAAGTCTCATATTTATTTCACCTAAGACTCTGGAGAAGCTGATAGCATTGGTCAGACTTTATTAAGGTGTGATTTTCACTGGTGTTGCTTGTTTTGGTAGGTAATAGAGTTATTACAGACCTGGTTGTATTTTAGAAAAAGCAATATGCATGAAATATATTCACAGATAGGTTAACTGCACATTTATCCTTTGCTATGCTGGAAGCAGAATGCCCTTTCAATCTGCTTTTTGCCTGTGTTCACGCAGACAATGTGAATGTGTGGCATCATCTGGAGTATAAGGCACCATTAAAAGAACCAGCTATAAAAGAACTTCTCTTTTTAAATACATGAAACTTTGTCTGGAGACTGGAGAACCAGGGCCACCCATCCGACTGGTCAGCACTTCATAATGACCATGATTTTCCTAAATCCCTTTCAAATAAAAGGAGGCCTTCATTTTCATTCCACAATTTTTTAAAAGGAAGGGTATATATCTCAATACTACCTTTTTTTTTTTCTTGTTGATTCATTTCTAAATGGTTGACTCTTCATCATAGCCAAAACCTGCCATAAGGGGAAGACACTAGCATCATGCACTAAGGACAGGCCAAGGTCTTTAGAAAGACCTGACATCATGCTCTAAAAGTGTAATTGCTATGAATAATATCACATAGTTTCTGTATTTACTTTGTTTTTGCAGTTCCAGGGTCATATTTATTCAGTTAACCAGTCAGAAGAGGATTTTGCCTAACTTTGCCTCATTTTTTTTTTTATTATTTTTATATGGCTGACAATCCAGCCATGCACAAAATAATTCTTCTGTGACAGCTAACATCAGGTCAGCACAAGCAGATCACTATAGAGGTGGACACTAGGAAGATGCTCAGGCCTCTGGCTATGACAAACTCCTGCATAAAACTGTCCGTCATCTCATAGCAGTTTTGGAGTAAATGCTATTCACCTATTTTACTACAATCCTGTGATTCTGGTGAATGAACACTGACATACAAATGAAACCATATATAGATTTCTGCTTTTTATCATTTTTCTATGTAACAGCTAGAGCCATTTTTGCATTTGAAGAACTGTCCAGCACATACCTCTAGTTGCAGACACAGCTTTACTTGCACAGCTGCAGGGTTTGGCTTCACGCACTGGGTCTCCTGTCAATATTTCAGCTGACAGAACATTGCTGAGGAGAGAGGAACAAAATGAGGCCAGTAACACATCTGGAAAGGATCTGTGGAAAAACTATGGATCTATCAAGAATGTGAGCTATGTCTCCCCTTGCCACTTCCCCATTTCACTGTCCGCTTGTACCATCTCTTCTAGGAAATCATAAGAGCTGAAGGCAACTTGTTACTGCTCACTGTCACTCCTGTTTTTATACATATATTCAAAAGCCAGTGCTTCAACTGCAGCTTGAAAGCAAATTCAATGGCAGATTTCAATGGAAATTGCTCTTGGCTCCATTTCAGCAAGATTTCATATGCAAAACTTCACACATGCATCATTCAGATGATTTCAGTAGGACTCCTAAAGCTCAAGTACCTTGTTGAATCAGAGCCTTTTTGCATTAGTGGCTACAGATTCAAGTACTGACACTCACATATCATCTGTGGTGAGTTGCAGGCTGTCAAATGTCAGGAACCCCCCACACACTGGTAAATACATTGCACCCTTTACGGTGCTCTCACTCATACCATGCTGCTACAATTTTTTCTTAAGAAATTTCTCCAGGCTGCAGCAAAAAAATCAGCCTGGAGAATAACATACATGTGTTCCCAAAGAAAGAAGTCTAGAACAGTCATGCAAGTAGCAGCCCAAAGTTCCTCCTCTGCATCTGTCCATGAAGTGGGATAGACAAATTGCTTGGGATCGAGTGCCAGACTTTGAAATTAAAGACTGGTCCTCACTTTGTTCCAGTCGAGTCTGGAAGCTTACACTATAAGGTATGCTATAGGCCAGAGTAGTACTAGTATTTTCCTGTGGACTGGTAATACATCTCCTGAACCATCCTCCCATTGCAACCTCTGGTTTTAGCTGCAGTCTTATTAAGTGCAAAACAGAGGATGTATGGCTGCCTTTTTGCACTCTTAATTCTCTTCTCTATGAACAAAGGCAGAAGCAGCAGAGGACTGAAGGGCTAATAAATCAGCCAATTATTATTACTTCTGTCTTAAATAACAATGTCAGGACATGCAAATCAAAGCTGTTTGTTAGCAATTTACAGGAAGGATTAAAAATATAGTGATACTACTTCAAATCCATTTTTGGATATGTTAATACTTTATTAGGATATGTAAATTTATATTAAACCGTGCAAATTTTTTTGGTTATGCAAATTCATTTTAAGATATGTAAATTTAGTTCCTGACATAAATCAGTAGAACCTATTTACTAAACCTAAAGATAAAAATAATAATTTTAAAACATTGTGGTTACAGGTAAGGTTAGATTTTATAACTCTAAGATAAATATTGTACAATTCAAACTCCTACCTATGCGCAGATTTGTAAAACAAACTTTTTTAGCAGTGGAAGAACACATTTGACACTAAACTCTTGTATACATCCTTCAAAAAAGTGATTATTTTGCATATTTTTGCTTCTACTATATCTCTGTTGGATTGCTTTGAAAGTATCAGTTAACAACAACCTTTATATACCAGAACTAAGTAAAATTCTGAATTCCTCCTTTTCTCCATTCTCCTCCTCAGTAACATCTGGCTGTAAAACACAGGCTTGGATCTTATGCTGCATATGCTCTTGCATAAAAACAGCTTGAAATTCTGGGGAAGAATATAGCTGGATCTGTTGGATATATATATATATAGTTGGATCTATAGTTGGATAAGTTCTGCCTGCTCTTCTAGCAGAGTGTTTCTGGAGGTGACAGGCATTCGGCATTCACAGCTGTGAAACTAAAAGCCTCGAGTTCTTGCTGCACCGCTACCTTTATACACCTAAGAATTGCCCACATATACTCACCTAAACCGATTAAAACTCAGCCTGATTTTAACTTTATTCTGTTTTCAATCATAGGATTCCTAAAATTCTGACCCAATATCTCTCTTCTTCTGCTCCCTTCTAAAATGAACGTCTTAAAATTGACGGGCTTTGGATTCTTTTTATTTCTCATTTCACAACATTTCAGTGTTGCGAGGTCTCAGGTGACATTTTCCACTTTTTCTCTCTACTAGAATGACTATTCTCTTATATCCCAAACAGCAGGAATTTGGCTACTCACTGAGACCTGCCCTGAAGTTTTAAGAAATGTACTCATAAAGCACAGCTAAAGATAGGTTAATGCTTAACCTATCAAGGCATTTTAGAAAAGACACAGTCACGCTTTGCAACAGAAATAACTCAGAGTACCAAAGATCCAAATACCCTGAATTTTTGACAAGTCTGAATTTAAAGGTTTTTTCCCTGGAGTCCATCTTCTAATTTTCCAAAGGTACAAAAACATCATCTTAGATGACATATAGGCATAAGTGAAAATATGACGTAGTTTAGTTTGACACTCAAATCAATCACCCATCAGATTACCCCAACAGAAGTAAAAAACAAGGATTAAAGTGTTGCATTCATTTGATATTCTAGCCTTGCAAGGATATATATAGTTTTTGTTTTGGGTTCTTTTTTTTTTTTTTTCCCAAACTTCTTTTCACCTTTTGGAACAGCAAAATTGTACAGGAAATTGTACAGGGAGAGACACATGGAAACTTCCAAAACTTCCCTCTATCAATTCATGATGAGCAGATCTAAATAATCTAAATAACAGCGTTTCTTCAGACTTCAACGTGTTGCTAATTACAACTAAAAGCAGAAAATGCCCCCAAAACATGCAGGGCTTTAGTTCTTGTAAACTAGCACTGCTCTGACCATAAGGGAGCGGTTTTATTTAAAAAGCCAAGAATCCGGTCTTTTCACTTCCAGCTGAGGCTGAAAAACTGTACATGTGTTGACTGACAGTTTTCCCACATGCCGAAAAAAAGAAAAAAAAAAAAAAGAAAGAAAAAAGAAAAAAAAGAAAGCACCAGCATTTCCATCTGTTGTCACACACAGGTGTTTGAGAGCCCTCTCCCCTCTGTATTTTGCAGAGCTTTAGCCCTGCAGTTCCCATCTCCGTGGCGGGGCTGTGACCTCGCTGCCAGGCAGGTGCACGTGGAGCAGCAGCCGGGCTGGCTCTCATTCCAAACGTCCCTTTACTGTCACTCCTCTAATGCAAAGCAGCACCACAGCCGCTTCCACTGGCAGCCTTCACATCGCATTAGGCACCCTTGCTCAGGAATAAGCTACTTTAATTTGTTGCCACAGGAAAAAAAGGTACTAATATGATAAAAACATCTCATTGGATTTGACCTAAGAGCTTGATCTCTTACTTGTCACTTGCCCATCCAATTAGCAGCTTTCTGAAGATCAGGCTTTGAGCACTGATTTGGGCTCTGAGAATACGCAGGCTTGATCATGCTCATCAGCAAAGCGACTACCACAGGCTGTTGGGATTAGTGTATTTATTAAAGCAGTCACATTCACATGTGACTTCATTATGGTCATGCCTGCTAGGAACGGACACAGCCTCTGATCTTCTGGGGCTTGCTCCAGGATCAGAGCAAAACCCTGATTACTCTCCAAAGTCATTTTGTTGCAGCATTAATTAGGATTTTTTGAAAATCTAGATCTGTCTTTAGCTTTCATAATTATCTCTTCGCAGCCAAGAGAGGGTGATGTCTAATTTGATTTAAAAAAAAAAAAAAAAGTACCCGCTAAGGAGATAGGAGGGGGAGGAAATAATATCAACAAGTGCCTTTCCTTGATGTTGAAATTACAGAGGTCAAAATTAAGAAAAATTACAAGGAATTATGAAAATTTGCTGTAAAAATATGTGTGTGCATGCATGTGTGTATACAGCTAAAATGCACATGAAAATGTGCATTTTTGTTCAGTTTGATGAAATATTATTACCATTTTTCTAGTCCAACTTTGTGAGTAAAATCTGTGACAAAAAGGTAGTGAATGTTGGTCTTTGGAGAGGATATTTTGACTTGCATCAAGAGTTTGAAGTCAAAAATCATTTTTTTTTAAAGCAATAAACTCAGATTAGGTTTTCTAGGGAGTTGATTTTTCAGACTTGTTTGCTCTAGTTGATTCTTTAGCTCAAGACAGCTCATTTTGACGTTCTCTTGCAGACACCCCCTTAGCACAGAAGTCAAAACTAATACAACAACCTCAAAAAAAAGATATATCATAAAACTAATGAATGTGCCTTTATAATAAACTGATGATAACAGCAGAGAAAGAAATGTGAAAAGGCAGTGTTGAAAACCCATGTGGCGAGGAAAATACTGGGCTATTTCACAGCTGGGATCCAGTCAGTGCTATTATACACTCCTTCTCTCTAGTGCGGTGTTTGCAGAGAAGTATTAAGAGTGAAAAAAGTTCCCAAAGGCTAAAAAGCCATGTTTAAACTTAGTTTAAAATGAAGGAGCCGTGGGCTGCCTCTGCCCTGGAAGAAAATATCTTTCATGATTTCAACTTAAAGTTTCTTGAACTCCAAATCTGAAGCAGCACATTTAAAGGCAGGTGGGTGGATGGGTGAGGAGGTGGGAAAGTGAAAAGACAAAGGGAAGAAAGCAGGGGAGAGCTCTTGGGAATCTGTTCATGGAGAGCTCTCAAATTTTTTGAAGTTGAGGCGATATTATGTTAATATAAGTTCTAATTGCTAGGCAATAAACAACACCCACTTGCTGACTAAATGTCAGGACCAAACTTATCTCTGAATTTGCTTTGAAACAATGTCAGTCAGTGCTGCTATCACAAACAGATTGAGCCTTTTCTTTTAGTATTCAAACAAAAATAATCAGGGATTATTAGTTACCTTAATTTACAGACCTTGGGTGAAGAAGAAAGAAAACAAAAGCACACGCAGCGTGGCAGTAGATGTTAGAGCTGCAGTTCGTTAAGGCTGTATGCAGTAACGCATCCGCACGCTGCGAGCAGATGCGCAGAAGGGCCAAGGACGGCTGCGGGCAGCAGCAGGCAGAGCTGCACGTGATAAAACGGGAAAGTCTCCTCATAGCAACACTTAAAACCAGGAAGCAGAGGGGAGGATGGGAAGGGATTCTGCCAACCCAGGCCCCTGCCCAGGCAGAGCTTGGGGCTCAGCCCCTGGGCAGGAAAGCTACCTCGGATGCAAAGGGAGGGTTTGGCCATGCAGAACTGCCTAGATATGTTGTTCAGCTCAACCCATTGGATAAAGACTTGAGCATCTGGTTATTCCTTTTATTAGCTCACATCAGGCTGAAAACAGTTTCTAGGGATTTAAAGTGAACAACTGGAAGTGGGCCAGTTCTCTGTAAAAAAAGGATATAGTTCAAGCCAAAATGATCATAACAACTTTGAAAAGTTACAAACCAATACCTTGACGGAAAACACTTTTGATGTATTTGATATTCACCTTCCTTTCACAAAAGACTACTGACATACATAAATCACAACTGAGACAAGAAATTCTGAGAAGAAATGAGGTTGAGCAGCCTTAGTTTTGAGGAAGAGATTACTTCATATTGATCCTTCGAATAGGTATTTTTAATCTCAGTGTTTGATGAACTAATGTTCAACCTCTACCTTCATCCTTGCTTAGGGGGTTGTCAGCTCTCTGAGATGTAGCAAAACAGTTCTCCTTTGCTGTTGGATAGCAAGATAAGGAGTGTTGATGTAAGGAACTATCTACTTAGAGTAAGATAAATGGATAGATGGCTCAACAGATAATTAAACCTCCATCTAATTCTATTTTTCAATAAAACACTATGGAATTTTAGTGAAAACTCCATATATATTTATTTTAATTCACTGAACTGAAGGTCAGTGTTTAATCCTAGTGTCAATTTTGCTTGTTGAGTTTCTCTGTTGATATTCAAAGAAAATGAATTTTGTGCCTTTTGAAAAACTTCCTTCTATTCAAATATGGCTCCTCTGAAAGAAGAGAAAGTACAAGGAATGTAAGTTGATTTCAAACAGGCAATTCAATACTTTCCTTTAAAACAGCGGTCACAGTTCTTCAAATTAGATTCTACTTCAATGCCTTCAGTAAAGTCTACAGAACTTGTGTACGCAAGTACATCAAACCACTGAGGAGCTGAATCAAAATACATCATTGCGCATTTCTTTACCTCACTGACCCTGATTGAGAACATGAATTAATACAAGCATCATAAGGACACATGGCCAATGACTATCAGGAAATGGCAGCTTTAGCTTACTGGATGCATTAGTGTCATTGCACAGCTGAGTCACACCTGTCTAGATGAGAAATACAAATCTGATTTTGAAGACAGATTAGGAACTACAGGCTATTCATAGACTAAAAGAATGACCTGACAGTGATGGAGACATCTTTGAACTTGGAAAACTGGAGTTCATTGCTCTGCTCTACTCCATCCTTCTCGCATAATTTTGGGAAAGATACTGAGGATTTCCCTACCACCCAGGAGTGTAAAGGCAATGAATACAGTAAAAACTGAGAATCTCTCTATCACCGTAGTGGATATCAGGAAAAAAAAAAAAAATCCTTGACAATTTGGAGAAGAAGCTCAAAAAGCTATTCCAGTCTCCATATGGGGAGACTCCATTTCACACCAAGAATACTTCTCTACATTCTTTCTCTCTGTTTCAGGAGGTTTCACTATGTGCAGGATGACAGTATCCTTGTAGGAAGCTAACGTGAAAATTCTGCTTTAAATTCAAGTCTTACCTTGTTGTGTAGTAGCTTTCCTGCCTCCAGAAAGGGTGGTGGTGGGAGGGGTACAGGAATAATAATAATAAGTAAACCCTCTAAGAGAAAGAAATAGGCAATGTATATTAAGTAATTGATGCAATAACTAGTTTATCCATTTTCCACCACTGAATCGATAGTTACTTTTAGAAGCTTTTACCCTATTAGGATAAACAAAAAGGAATCAGGTAGTAAAAAGAAAATTCTCCACAGAAGGCACTCAATTAACAGATGAAAGGAAACCATATTTGAAAAAAATGTATTTGAAAGGGACTATGGAAGTGTGTGTACTTCTGTCTCATTTTGGACACAGAAGCATGATCTGTTAGGACTTCCACAGGACATTTAAGTATCATCTGACAGAAGGGCTAAAATAGAGTGCTTGGATAAAGTAGGCAGTCAAGGAAAACAGATAATAGCAGCATTCTGAACCCCCAGTCTAATAGAAAAAGAAATACAGCTTGTGAAAAAGCATACAGCTAGAGCAAGAACAGCTGAAAAGCAAAGACAATTATGTGCTCCCAGCACATCAGCAGGTAAAGCTACAGAAGCAGTTGTGAAGCTGTAAGTTAGAAATACTAAAGGTTGCTACAGACAGTATGGTTGTTTTCTTCAATTTCATCCCCGATTGAAGTTATTTTTCTATTTATAATAGAAGTCTTAAAAGATACTTGGTCTGCTATAATGAGACATTTCTTGTATTTATAGTTCTCTCACTAGAAGATTTGTTTTCTGTAAGAAATACATACAGCCCTGAAGTTTTCAAGAAAACTATCTTTACATTATACTTATCATAAATGAATTTATGCACTTAAAACCATTAAGAGCCTAAGGATGCAGACAAAGACAAAGGCTCCCTGACTGCTCCTGCTGATTTCAGTACTGTAGGCATTTGTGAGCAGTCTTAGCTATCGCAGAGCTTGTATAAATTTGGCCTGACTGCTTGAGACTGCTTTTTGAGACACAATAGACTCTTCTTATGGTGAAAATAATCCCTGCTGATGAAACTTACTGCTTGTCTTATCATAAAGAGGAAAAGATCACCCATCTCCTGTGCCATTCTGGCTCTCCAAAGAGAGACAGGAGCAGGATGATGAAAGGAATATTGCTGGAGGATCTATCAAGCAACTCTGGAGCTGCTAACTACAGCAGGACCTACATGGTGGAGCTTGAAAACTGGCATTAACTTGCCCTAAGAATAGCACTGAAAAGACAATTTGAAAATCTGCTTTTCAGTCTTTAAACCTGACCATAATTAAGTGGGAGATTCCATGTTCTTGTGCTGTTACTCCTGCGTCTTTCACAAGCGCTGACTGTGAATTTAAAGAAAGCGAGTGGAGACAAGTGTGTGTCAGTGCTCCATCGATCTTCGCTGAAGCGGGCAGCGTGCAGAGCGATGGTAACTCCTCCTGCTTCTGTGTTCTTGCTGTGCTGTACTGCTATGAGACCTCAGCTATTCCCATCAATGCTTTGCAGAAATAAGCAGATGGTAGTGTCACATCATGTTCAACTCAAGAGCTAGCAATTCTCCAGATATGAATCTTTTCCCTTTTAAAATTGTTTATTACTGTTTTCTAGTCTTCCTTCAATTGCCAGGTTCATTTATTAGTCTTCCCACAGATAGCTCAGCAGAGGCTTAGGGAAAGTTTGCTGAAACTGTAGAGTTTGCCCCTTCCCACCTCGTTGTCCTCCTTAGCATGAGGATGACTTTGAAGGCCAAGCATAACTGAGTGGGTTGTAATTATCTCTAACAGAAAGGAGAAGGAGAATGTGCAAAGAGGGTAAGGTCTTTGTTTCCTGAGTAAAGTCTTGTAGATAAATCTGTTTTCAAGACTCAGATTTTGGCAGGGGCTTGCATTGAGTCCTGCCTTGGAGATCTAATTATCCCTTCTTCAGGCTTTTCTTTGAATACTTTCTTTAAAGTCTCACTTCTGTTTGTTATTCATTGAAAGGGTGAAGGCTGGTGTCATTAGAGTAAATTTGGTATTTATTAAATTCATTAAACGATGACTGTGAAGGTACCAAGATGTCTAGCCAATGTGAATATTGTTTGCAATATCTACTGTTTCAATATTATAAAATAATAACAGTAGAGTCATTTAAATGTTTCAGCAATTGCTCTCTGGAACTCACAATAGCAAGCTGCTGTGGAAGCACATGGCTTGCTTAAGCTTAAAATAGGATGACACATTTTATGACTAAGAATAATATCATCAATCATAATAGCAAAGATTAAAATTCAAGGACTTTTAGTCCTCACAGTGCCAGTCATTGGCTAGTCACTGAATGGGTAAAGGATATTTTTTGCCCCTTTACTACACATCTTAGAACTCTGGTTACCACACATAGTTGTGGTTTCTGGCTTTCATTTGACGTAATATTTCAAAGACTGTCTTCATATCAGCACTTACTGCTGGTTCATTTTTACTTCCTTTTTTAAGCTTGTCTGTGAAAAAGCTTAAGATATTTGCTGATAAGAAACAGGATTTCAGAATATGAAGCTCTTGCACAGTCTAGATTCAAAACAACCTCCCACCCAAATACAGGAGCAATAAAACCTCAGACTCAGTTTGAGAACATGGCAGGCAAATGAAGCACAGAGGGTAGCTGGAACCACACAAGCTCGCAGAGGGAAAAAGACTTTGATATATTTAAGACCCACTGGGCTACAAAAAAAAAAAAAAAAAAAAAAAAAAAAAAAAAGAATCTTATCTGGGTCCCAGTTAAAGTGGAATAAAAGCCTGATGTGAGCCTACCAGTTCAGTAATGGCATCCTTTCAACCGAGCACAGAAGAAACAAGACTATGTGAGCCAATATCCAGGAACTTCTCCATACATCTTTGTGTCACATTTCCCAATTCACCTAACTGTGACAAGGAATCCTTGAAACTGATTATTTCTCTTCCACTATCCTTTCCTGGAAATATTATTAAGCACTTGCATTTTCAAGCTCATGCCTATTTTTTGTTACTATCATTAAAGCTTGGCATGGAGCTTATGTTAATTTAGTTGATTGCAGATTTTTGCATTTACAGATTATCTAACTGTACTTGCATCATGGTGATTACCAGCTGGAAAACAGCCCTGCCTGCCTTCCCACTGGCTCTACCCCCACTGCAGACAGCTACACATGGTGATTTGATCCTTAGGACACTGCTGGGGTGCACAGCTGTCCCCCCTTTGCCCTGGTGCTGTGCACTTGTCCAAGGATGCCAGGGTGCAGGGGGATGACATGCACCTGTATTCCCCTTCAGGATACAACAAGGGGACAGGCAGAGCATATGCTCACTTGTATTGGGGGGACACACTGCAAAACGTGCCTCCCTCCATCATAACAAATCAATAAATAAAAATAAATTGTAGGTTGGAAAGCCTCAGGAGAGGGAGAAAGATTTGCACTCCCCCGAGGATCCAATTACAGACTCACTGCCTCTCTACACATCCTTCCTTCATGCTCACTTGCCTGCAAGATCATAATTCCTCTTTTTCTACATTTGCACCACAGAAAATATAAGCTGTTCAGGACAGAAAGGGCTGCTTTACCTCAATATTTTCCCCAACTGTAATGCTTTACTCAAGGCTTAGAAAAAACAAATAATTATAATAAATCAAAAGGCAGCAGCTAAATAACCAAAAGTCAAATTCTGAAAATATCTCAGCATGCTTTATTTTAACTTACCTTTCTTTTCTCCATAAAACAAAGCCACAAGTGCATGTGTGTTTGGGAGGGGAGGAAGAAACTTTTCAACTTGCCATTTAAGGGGGAAAAAAGAAAGAAAAAAATGCTTTGGTTTCTTCCTGTATTTTTCACCATCACCACATTATTTCCAGCCACTTCAGGAAAGCTTTTAAATTGAGACTTTAACTGCTCACATGTGCCTCTCATTAACATTTCCTCTAGCAACCCATGTTTCTTTAAAAGGCCTTAGGAAGATTGTGTTAAAATTGCTTAGGCATAATAGAATCATTTTTTCCTTAAATTCCTGGATTGAAGAGAGGAAAAATGCATATATATATAGAAAACAATCAGGCAGCAAGAAAATTATAAATGCAATATTGTGCATTATATCCTCTGTTTAAAGTCTTATGGACAGGTAGACTAGTTACCATCCACAGAGCTAATGAGATGAGAAGGTCTAATGGAAATGTGAAAACAGACACTTTGAAACAACTATTTTTTCACCTTAGAATAGAGAATTCAGGAGAACCAGAATCTCTCTACAGTGGGTCAGCTCCACACAGTGCTGTAAATGCTTCTGGTTATAATAGAAAAGCAGTGACTGTCTGAGCTTTCCTACCTACTTTGTAAGAACCTAAGAGAGCAGAATCAAAGGCTTTATGTAGTCACAACAGAAAGACTAAATTGATTACCTTTCTACTTCTAAGATGATTCCTATATTGTGGAAAGAATTTTGACTATGACCAGACCAAGGCACTAAAACTTATCTTTTGGTATTCGTTCACCATATTCAAGAAATAAAGCAGGCATGATATGCATACATGATATTTACCTGCAGACAAATTGAAAGAACAGGAAAGAGCTTAGAGGAATGACTCAGATTCATAAATGACAGTAACAAGAACTGACCAGATGACAATAATCTCTCGTATGTGCCCATCTCAGTCTCAGATTACTGCTACTGCATATTAGGCAATCAACCTAAGCGATAAATTCTGAAGCCAGGTTTTTTTTCTCAAGTAAGAGTTAACATAGAAATCGCTTCTAGGTATTTCAAAACACTGAATCTGTCAGATGAAGTGTCTCTTTTAAGTCCTCTTGGCTGTAAAAAAAAAGCTTTATTTTCATGTAGTACCCAGGTATTTAAGCATTAGATAACTATAGACTGACAAAGCAAGTAGCCTTGCTGTTGTTATAAGACTAACTTTGTAATGCAGGGGGGTAAACAGCTTTCATATTTCCACTGACTCTTGGGGCTGAAATGATGCCTATTATGCCTATTATTATAATTACTTTTCAAAGACTCTTCTGCTGAAGAGCAGAAAAGAGTAAAAGTATTACCAATGGATCACCCATGCTGAAAATGCCTTTTGGGGTTGGAAATGTGGGCTACATGCACTAGGCAAGTTGTCCATGTGCAAAACTTGGGGGTGACTGCATCAGTGTTCCCAACTGTCTATGTTCTGTCTACCCAACACACTGATAACCTCTCTTGGCCAAAGGAGGACGTAATTTGAAGAAGGGTCATTTCTATTCAATTCTAGTAATCCCTTTAAAGAAAATCAGCCATGCAGTAGGTATTTGCAGGCTCGATACTATGTATGTGTGCATATCCCAGCAAATATACACAAATATTTATAAATTCTTTCTGACTGCTGTGGGTCCCTGTAAATTTTAGCTGTACACATGCCATAGTCCCAAGACAGCACAACAGATTCTGAATTGAATCAAACAATATTAACCCACCTGGGTCATAGAGTTTTCAGCTCACTGTTTGAAAACAAAATATTTAACATAATGAATTCTAGGTTTTGTAAATTATTACTGTAATTGTAAAAAGATAGACTGCAAGGCATGGGACAGGCAGCCTTTGTATCAACAGATGGCTGGAGTTGGTGAAAACGAAGTGAACCTCTCGACTTTCCTGATTAGCATTAGAATTTAAGAAGATGACTCATGTAAAGTCATTTTAAAATGTTATCACCCCCAGATTAGCCGTTCCATGTGCTGGAAGGGTGCATCGTTGCCCATGGCCATACTTGCACAGATACAACCTCACTTTTAAGCAAAGTGCTGTGGGGTTTGTCTATACTGGTTGAGCCCCACTGGGTTGCAATTTGGTTATTTTTCCTGGCACACGCTACAGTGAGGAGGATTTCTTACCCTGAGGAGCTGCTCTAATGAAGTTATGACTCTAGAGCAGCCTGCTGGAAAAGAAAAGCCATTTTCTTATAACAGCTGTAAACCTAGCCTTCCGTGCTCACACTTTTTTTTTCGAATAAGAAGTAAACCTTAATTTCTTTAAATTTGTCAGAGCCAGGTTAAAGGAACCAGACAGAGGTTGTTATAAAATTAGATGGTCTAAATTTGCAAGTCAAGGCTCTATACTGCTACTTTCTGGGGAAATCCAACCTAAATTAATTTCAAATGAACCTTAGAATTACTTCCGAAATCTTGAAAACCTCTAGGGAAACATCTTCCACATTTATTCATGTAAAATAAGAGCATTTACATTTTCACTGTAGTTAAAAATAAAAATGAATGTCAAGTGGCTTTCCAGTAAAAGAAACTAGCTGGGAAAAAACAGATACATTAATAAAGCAATAGATGAACTCTTGGAGTGATGTCCCCCCTGCACTGGCACTACTGGACACGGTGAGCACAGTGAATGAATTCCCACCTCTGAATTATTTAAGTGGAGAGTCAAGCATTTCTACCGTCTTTTCAGCATTTCTACTCATTCATTATTTAGAAATATCCCAGTAATTCAGATTCTTATTTCAGAATGAGCAGCTACTTCAAGCTTGTCGGCGCTTGTTTTTCCTCCAAAACAGGGGAACTCATAGTAGCAATTCAGTTCCCGACAACATTTTGAAAATTAGCTTACCTTTTCTGTAAACATCACTATCCCCAACAAAGTAATTAGAGCTGATGGAATAACCCACAATGCATAAATAATTTGATGTGTTTACATTAACTTCAACATAGCCAAGATTTGTTTGTAAACCTCTTTGGGTGTTCAGCATTTTAAATTTGAGTTATGTTACTATATCGTCTCTTTTTTCAGTAGCTTTTACAGCTCCTGATCAAATCTAGGACTCATAGCATTGCTCTACAAGTATTGTAAATTCCTCAGGCTGAGGACCAGCTCCCACCCATACATGCGGGTCAGAGATGACATATCAGAAAGGAAATGTTAATGTCTCCATTACTCAGATGGAGAATTAAAGTGCAGAGAAACAAAAGTCAGCTTTCTCCTCAGATGAATAGTGATTAGAAGCTAATAATTAGTGATTAGATAGATTAGTCAGTGTTTGCTACCTTAACTTTTGTGAAAGTCATGGTCTCACCATGGCACGCTTAGAAAACGTTTGTGACGTGAATGCAAAGCCAGTTCTTCATCTGGTTCAGTTGCTGTTACTCAAAGTTTGAGCAACAATTTTTATCAGACAGTTCCTCCAGTCGGTACTTCCTTGCACTTCTGATAATATTCTGTTCACAAGAGACAGGCTAGTGATTTCATTTACCTTTACTTTCCTTCCCTGACAGAATTTGTTTTAATCTCTATAAAGGAGGATTGGATGGCTGATAAAAAGATGATAAACCCAGAACTGAATTATACCCTAGCCTTTGGGGTTTGGGAAATGAATTCCCCAATTTAAATCTAGTTCTGATACAACGCAAATACTCTATTTAGTTATTTCCACCTTGCCTAAGCAGCCCAGGTGCTCTCTGCAATTCTTAGACAGAAATCCTAAAAACTGAGACTTGTTCCTTCTTAAGTGTCCCTGTCTGCTGGTTTCTTTCCAAAATAGGATTTCATAGCTTTGAGATATACTTGTTATTTGAGAAGTAAAGACAAAAATGCAGTAATAACATGTTCTTTAAGGCTCCTTGTGACGGCTGAGTGTAACTGACATTTTCTATTATCTTATGTGACACTGCTAACTCAGAAATTCTCCAGTGCAAGCATGTAATAGTTGAGTGCAATTTTTGCTGTCAATGAATTTAAATGCATTAAATCCCAGCATCAACAACCAAGTATTACAAGCAAACACAAACAGATTATTTACACCTCTTCTTCCGTCCCTAGCTGTCAGTATCTGCAATGCCATGTACCCCAAGGAAACTTTGCATCCTCATCACAGACAAGAAAAGAGACTACTTTCTGTATCAGCCTCAGACAACATAATAGGGATACTGTTTTCTTAGAGCTTCTTTCCTAGGAAGAAGCTTAAAACTAGCAGTCATTACAGCAAAGCTGATGATCTGTACTCCAAAGAGAAAACTAATCACTTCAATTGCTGTTGATACATCAACTGCAGCTTTAGTTATTAATTGCTGGCAGGTGCAAGTAGCAGTTACTAAAACTTGGCAAACAACAAGACAGTAAGAGAGCGCATGAGACGGTCATTCAAGGCCTGGGCTCGGAAGCAAATATCAGCAGTGGTCAAAGAGCATATGCAGACTATAGGGACAGTGCCTCAGCCAGAGATACGTTTGTTTTGTCACTCTTGAAAAGTACTGTGGCTTCAGAGTCCAACCCTGAGCAACTGGCAGAGAAGGAAAAGGAATCATCCACAAAAGTAAAGATAAACATCACAACACTGGGAAAAGGGAGGGGAGCAATCAGGACTGTATCTTGCTGAGAGGGAAGTTTAATGAGCAGTTTTCACTAAACTGGAATGAAGCTGCCTCCAGCAACAGCAACGTTGTGAATGTTACCTACTCTCAGTGCATTTATTATATTTATTATATTTATTGCATTTTCATCTCTTCTTTTTAAGGTGAGGCTGTTTTCCCAGGCTATATGTACAAACACAGAATATTACAAGCATAGGTATGGATCTTCTCTGTAAAAATGAAAAACTGTATCATGTAAAAGTGTGCCTGGTGCACCTGAGACTATCCAGACATGGTGTTCCATCTTTACGGTAGATAGAAAGAGATAGGAGTAACAGCTTTTACTGAGTGATACAGGAGCAAACTCTTAACTCTTCCTCCTCCTTCCATTTAGACTGTATTTATCATTCCTGCTTTTTGTTCCATGCTTTTCCCTGGTGCATCATTACTGGGGAAATATCATTAGTAAGGATATTGTTCAAGCTAAGTCATAAAAAAAATGCAGCCTATACAAATCAGCCTCATGGAAGTCTTTGGGGGAAAACTGATACTGCTGAGTAGTTTAGAAAGCTAATGTTGTCATTCAGAGTAAAAGTGAGAACTGAAGATAAAACATGAAGAAAGAATGAGGGAGAGCTGATGGAGACAGCTGGGGAAATCTTAAATGGGGAGAAGGAAAATAAATTTGATTTAGAGGACTATCAACTTAGCTAAGCATGAATAACATTGCTTTCCCCTTTCACCTTCCCTTCAAGGTTAAGCAAAACTCTAATAAATTAAAAAACACGGATGTGTTTATGTTTACTAAAAAAATAAACCCAACACTTGGGGCATTATTAATATTTTTCTTAATGTTAAACAAAGTATATCTCAAAACTCCTGTGTGATGGGAAGGAGCCATAAAATCCAAAGTCATAGTGTCTGTATTCTTACTCTCTTAGAAACTGCTCATTTCTACCATTTCTGTAGGGAAAGTAGAAGAATCAGGGCTTGTTCTTGCTTTTAGTCCTCCAGCTGTTTAATTCCCAATTAAATTCTTTCAGCACAATATATTTTCAGAGCTCTGAAATACTGTGTATTTTGTAAAGGATTAGAAACCTCGCTGCTATTTTTCAGTGCCATTTGCAGTACATATTAAAAGCCATTAAATTATACTCTCACCAGAAAAGCATAATTTCCCAGTTGTTACCTCTCAGATGCTTTACTTCACGTATCAGATAACCAGCATAAAAATATAAAAGTAGACTGTATTTTCAATGTGCCTTTCTCATGTGGTATTTTCCTTTACATTCCCTTGCAATAAAAGAGCCATGACTTAAAAATAAATAAATACATACATACATACATACATAAAATAAAGTTTGGCCTTGTTGTTCATAAAGGAGGTCAGAAAAATCTGCAAAGATTTCTCCATCCCATAATTTAGGTTATTAATAAAAAGAATTACTAGCACTGGTAGCCAGCACAAATCTGAATCCACACCAGAAAGCTGCTAAACCTGCACACTTTTTGTAAGGGCTACTTTGGTAATTGTGCTTCTGGAGAGTAACTTCCCAGCAGAGCAAAGAGGGGCTCTCGTTTGCCTGCTGTCAATGGGAGGAGAGAGTGGAGGCGAGCACAGTTTAGTGAATGTCCACTAAAAGTGGATGTGATAATGAAATTTGAGTAGACTAGTGCAACCTAAGGACAAAAAGAATAATCAGGGATGAAATGAGCTCCATTAGATCAGTGTGTGGATAATTTGAATTTCTGTAGCTTTCAACAGATAGAATGTTTTGGGGGGTTTTGTTTGTTTGTTTGTTGCAATTTTTTGTACTATTCTGCTACAAATACACAAAGGCAATGCGCTTTTCATCCAGGACACTTGGGAACAAGTATTTAACAGCATAATCCGCTTAATACATGTTGGTCAAAAGGGCATAATTATCGACAACCAGACCAAGGGTAAAGCTCCCATTAGCAAGTTCCAGCCATCAATGAATGACCACTCTGGTTGAATGGAAGCTGGTAATGGCACTGTGTGTATGCCAAGGCCCATGCAGTTAAACAAAGCTCTCCAGCTCTAAGGGTAAGGGAGAGGTCTGTGTGCTGAAACAACTGATAATTTCATTGACATAGCGGATACCCTATTTTTAGATGAATCAGTGAGGTCTTCCAGCCCTAAAGTTATTGCCCTAGATAATGGAGAAAGAGCACCAGACAGCTGTCCTGTGTAAAATGCAGCACAAATATGTTCCTGGGCTATAAGGGGTTTCATCATTCTATCATTGCTCTTATTGGTATGCTCTCAGTGTCTTTAACCTCTTCAGCAGATTCTGCTAGTTCATAAAAATACTTCTGCAAAAATAAATATTGAAATTAAATGCAAGTAAACCACACAAGGGAACCATTTTCTGTGCACAGGCAGCACTAACAGTAACCAAAACTTACTTTTTTTCTTCTTATAACAGCTCACACTATGTCACATCAGAGCCTTTGATGACTGTTATGTGTGTCATACGATGATACCTGGATGAATTGTAGATGATTACCGTGTCCTCATTATTTCCAAGAGTTCATCTACCATACTGGCTTTGGCTTAGCCAAAACCCATGAATCCTATGCATGAAGCATCACTAGGGCTTACTATAATACCTAATGTATAGACTACGGCTTAGGTAGGTCACGTAACCACCTACCAAATCACAACTAACAAAAACATTTTGCAACACACTTTTCTGCAGTAATTATGATGACTGACTTGGATGCCTGCTTTACAGGAGGTGATTATTGAAACATTTGTTGTTTTGTTGTCTTTCTGCTTTCTTGGGGCTCTTTTAAAGGAACTAATATGAGAAAATATGGAAAATATTAAAAATCATAGAGGGAAAAGTGAAATCGCATGGGAATAATTTACTAATATCTAACCACTGTCTCCTTGGTGCACTTAAAAAGCAAACCACAAATAGTACATAACTACAAATAGATTTTTTAAAATTTCAAATTCAGAAATCCTTTCTCAGAGGCTTTCCTTGAATTAATCCTGATACCTCTATCTCTAGAGATTAGAAGTAAAGTCTCATTTAAAAGTATCAAGCACATGCCTAGAGTCTTAAGAAGAAGAGAGAAACATATATGGGTATAGCTGAATAAATGCTAAACTGAAATACACTGAGGAGAAAATCTCTTTTTCCTTTTCCACCTGCCCAACTCCTTCACAAACAAGGAAGCTCTGATATCCAGTTATATTTTTTTAAAATCCAAGAAGTACTCATTCAACATTTATTAAAGCTGATGAAAATTCATTGCAGTGATTCTTCTTGATGTTCCCTACTGTTCCTATATCATTGCATCAGAATGAATACAAATTATTCAAAAGCCTGTACAAATATTAAAGAGTATGAATAAAGAAAGGGAATGAATAAATCTCTGAGAAAAAATAATCAAGGTACACTTCCTACTAGACCAGTTAATTACAATAGAACTTTTTAATGAAAACAAATTCAAAGCACTATATTGATGTCAGCATTGGATCAGTTTTTATTTTGAAATATTTATAAGTAGAATCTACTAACCATGATTGATTTACTCTTTTTGTTTTTATAACTATTTTAGATTAAATCCCTGATTTACAGTGCTATGCTGTTAAGAGTTAGAGTTTCTTGATACTTTTAATTGAAGTTGTACAACCTGCTTGAGAGCTGAAATGCTGAGGCACAAATGCCTAAAACAGTCTGGATAAATAAACACATACATACGAAAATAGCTAGAATGAGTTTTCATGCAGGACGAATAAATCTGCAGCTGAGGAATGCTGGGCTCGATGCCCATTTAGGAGCTCTCCGTCAGCTGTCCAGGAGCCAGAGGCAGAACTGCATATTCAAGATAGGCACCAATAAGGCAGTGAACCAGGCCTTGCACTTATGGCTTAACCCAATCAAACACAAACACACTCTGCAGAAAAGCATCTGACAGCTCCGGTCCTCCTAATAGCCTAAGAGAAGGAAAGTCAAGGCAAGGGAAAAAGATTAAGGCCGCCATCATGAGGGATTTCCCCCCTGCAGAAAAGTTTATGCCTGTTCATTCTAAGGATTTGGGGAAAGTTCACATGTCCCAGCATGCAGAGTTACAGAACAGAGTATGAGAAAACCCTTATTCTCTTTATCTCTGTAGTTTGTGAATTAGGATGGTATTTTTGTGAGCAACTTCTCTCAGTATAAGTACATGCAGTGGGTCAAATTAATCCTTTCTGTACATTCGATAATTGATGGAGATATATCCACCTTAGGGAAGATTTCTGGGGGAAAAAAAAAAAAAGCTACACTTAATTTCTAATTTTGCCTTTCAGTGAAAGGCTAAATAGTAGGGGAAAAAAAGGCAATGGAGAGGTGACATCTGGAACAGCTCTTTGAAGGTAATTACCACCTGGCACACGCCGTTACTGAACCACAAAGCAACCCAGCTCTTCACCTGAGAACACCTCCTTGTACTGCCCAAAAATGCTGTTTGGGACTGGGATGGTCCTGCTCTGCTAATCAACCTGTTCCTAACCTCCTATCGACTGTGGTGCCAAGATCTGCCTGTGGGCATAAATGCTTCAACGCTGATACAGGATTAAGATATCTGATAGTAGGAGGGCAGACAACAAGGAAGAGGAGGGTCAGATCCAATGTGTGAAAGCTGTAACTAGGCAAATTCAAATGATATGTAAAGTAGAAAGTAAGTCACAAAGTGGATTAAACCCTGGAACTTGCCCAGCAAGCTCCCACAGAAATTGTTAAGCTTGATTCAGCAAACACATCAGCAGGTGTCTAAATTACGCAGGGGATCATGGTGGTCTCTTCAGGTGCTAAAATCTCTGGGTAGTGAGAACTGTGCTTCAGAAAGGGATATTTTTGCAGAACATAATGGCCAATTCTATCCTCTGCAGCAGGTCGCAGGGTAGCTCACTTCACACTTTCCCCTGATATCTCTTCAAATGCTTTGTTATCTATTTGACACCTTTTCAACTGGGATGTCTGTACCATGGTGTGGAGACAGTATGAGCATGGCCTGTTACCAGGAACCCTGTTAGCTGTCAGGATCATGAGTATCAGAAAAAGCAGCATCCTCCATGATCCACTGCCTCCTCCACGGAGCAAGAGTGGGTGACAAACTGGTATTGGAGCAATTGAGCAGCTGATAACTGATAACCCCAGCAGGGATTGTCCCAAGTCGTCAATAAATATCTGGAGTTCTCCTGAGAATTGGACATTCACTTCTATTAGGAGAAATTTGAGCAAAACAAAAGGGAGGCTGAAAGTTTTATCATGAGATTCTCTCCTAAAGGAGTGCTGGTAGGGAGGATACAGTATATGAGCCTGTAGTATACTTAAGATCAGCCTAAATTGTCTCTGAAGTGCAAAAAAAGACATGCCTTATGCTTTAGACTGATTTTCTCCCTCTATTTTCTCTTAAATAAACCACTTGCTTTTAGTGGTGATATTTATTTTTTCCACTATGACACTAAGCAAAAGAATAACCTCTGTGGTGATATTTCACTGAGCAGCTCCTAGCTAAGGCAAGGAACTGTGGAAAAGCACCCGAAGCTATTAATGTACAAGTGGTTGCTGAAGTTACACATAAAAATGAAGGATTATTTTAATTTCTTAGCACTTTTTTTACAAATGTCTACAAAGACAAAGATTAAATTGGTTTGAATTTGAGGACATGCAAAGCTAACTTTCAGCAACTGTGCTCAGAGTGAGTTAGCTGATATTTAATTTCATCTCCATCTGCCTTCTGAGCAGTTTGGCATGTATTTCTGAGTACCCATCTGTGTCTGTGGGCTGGGTCAAATGATTGTACTCACAGACGTCATTTGGGATCCTTCTGGTTTGGGGCATTCATGAAAACCAGCAATTCATTGGCACATCACTCTTTAGTCATTCTGGACTCTTCCCACACTGTGCTTGTCAGCGATGATGCTTCTCTTGAACCTTTGTCCTGGGCTGGTTTGTGCAGTTGTTCATGCTACTGAGCACATGCAGCCCAATCTCAAAATTTCTAAGAGAATTTTGTTAGGAGAATCATTTCTAGGACAGTGTCAGCTAAAAGCTCATCTTTTGGCATATCATTGTATATTGAAGCTGAAGACCAAAGCCTTGTTGTGCATGTTGGAGCCCTAATTTATAGCCTGTCATATACAAACCATCATAAGATAACGTACTATGCTATGATTCCTTCCTTTAAAGAAACCTGATCACAAAGGCGACTTTATAGATCCAACATGTTGGCACTGCCCAGCAGATCCTGGGGATTAGGAGGTGCTGGTTGCACAGGGAGTTATATAAATACATAAAAACAAAGCAAAAATCCTTGCTAAAAAACAACTTGCTTTAACTCATTGGCCGATTTAACTAAAGTCCATTAGAAAGTGAGAACTGCAGAGATACCTTTTTTCAAGGTCTATATCAAAAATTATCTTGAAAAGAAAAAATGTTGCAAACAATTCTGTTGCAGAATCTCTTAGCCATGAATTCTTTTATCGATACTAGTAGCAGGTGCCAAGCAGATTTTTCATCCTCAAAACAAACATGGTCCTCCTAGTCTTTGACAGAACCATAATTTTCACTTTATTTTGATGAAATAAGGAGAAATCAAGATAGTGATCGATATTTTACCTCCCCCATAATAATCAAGGCTTAATAGCTTCCTCTTGTGTTGAAAGAAAACATAGTGCCCATCTACATCAATTCCTCTGCAAAAGAATGTCTAAGGCCTTTTGTGTTGCAGCTTCTTAGCGACTCCTGTGCCTCTCTCCTCATGACAAATGGCACAGGCTAATGCACGACTGCAGCACAGTTTAATCCCAGCACCATCAGACCCCGTTAACTCTTCTGTATAGACCCAACAGTCCTAAAAGAAAGTGCAGCAGGCTGTTCTCCCATTTGCATCTCGACCCAAACAGCATCCGCAAAGCAGTAACCCATGCACAGCAGTTCTCATTCCTGGTTTTCTCCTGCATTCAGGAAGCTAAATTTAGCATTTGTAGTGATGCATTTGGCTCAAAGCAGACCTCAGCTGCAAGGGTCGTTGCATTGGCTCTTCTCTCAGCATCCTTCACCTAATGAACTTGCGGAGCAGTGAAGCACGGCTGCTCCTAGCTGCTCTGGAGGCCTCTTGAGTTTTGCTTGGCCAGGGTGACTCCATGGTGGCAGCAAATGGCTTCCTGTTTGCACCCACACTTGCAGGAAAATATATTCTGCCAAGAAGCCACTGTAACCTCTCTTGGTGGGCACACACGCAGTGCTGGCTTTGGGAGAGTTTGCACAGCTAACGCCAGAGCAGTTGGACTGCTATTTTCTCTCTCTCCATCCTTTTTTTCTTTTCCCTCATTTTCCCTGGCACTTTCTTTCGGAACACTGACTTTCCAGCTCCAGGCTAAACAGCCGCTGCTATTTTTCTCTCGATTTTCAAGGATCACCTCAAGTGAAACTTTGTGGCATTTTAAGAATAAGAGCATTTATCTGTGCTATTTTTATAAGCCTCCTTCATTAACCCATAGATTTCTGTTTGGATTAAAAAAACTAGATTGCAACGAGTGTGATGTTACCCTCCTCTCGCTCCTGCCTCCTCCCCCAACTCTGTAGCAAAATGAAGTTGCTTAGTCACATTTGAATCATGTCATGGGAGATTACTACAGAAAGGGCTGTCACACCATCTTTCAGAAGGGATTTAATAGCCTTCGCAGTGAATACTGAGATGGAATAGCTATAGCTTTCAATTTATAAATGCCTCTAATGTGATTAAAATCTATTTGAATAGCCTATAATTACTTTATAAACTCAACCAATTTATTTCCTTAACAGTTCCAAGCAACCCAAGTCCCTAAATTGAGTGTTAAATCTTATTCTTGTAGGCAATAGTTTTCTCTAAACATGTGGACTATAGCATAGAACATTTTAGTATTTTGCTTCCTTTCCTTATTTAATCTTTCCTAATATTTTAAACATGGTCCACAGATTCCCAGGGGATTGCTGCCAGTGAAGAAATTTGTAATAACCTAACCACATTTCCCATTCAATTCTTTTCATAGCAATTACTGTACTATTCCCAGGCTGATACAAATCATTACAAGCCTCAGCCTTAGACTGCCTGTCCCAATGCTCACTTTCAATACAACTGAAATACTCCAACTTGCAAAGGATCATCTCTTCCCCTATAACTAGCAAGGTTGCTATAACTTTCGGAGGAAAAAGATAACTTGTAGATAAACATAATATTTTTTGTAAGCATGCAAAATCCTTATTTGTTCTTGCTAGCCTTTGGTGGGAATATAGATTTAAAATTTCCTCATTTGCATTTTTGCCAATCAAAATATGATATTGCCAAGAGGAGACTATAACATGAGTTTGTCATGAGGGACTACCTCTCAGTTTATGACTTCCTGCATTCTATAAATATAAGGTGCTTTTACTGTCTGTCAGTGCACTTCTACATGTGTAGAAGAACACAGGCACTTGGACTGCTATTCTAGGTCAGGTTGTGTGACCAGTATTTGCAGCTGCACACAGCAGTCTGCCTGCCAGCTTGCACCATTCAATGACACTGATTCCTTGCTCGACTTTCCTAGAATTTCTCAGGAAGGTCTTAAATCTGAGCTCCTGGAGCTTGTGCAAGCCATCCCCTCCTTAAAATTCTTCTCTGAGAGTTACTTCCAAGGCACAATCAAGCAGTTGTACGCAAATATGAGGTTAGGACACTTGTTTACTGGTTTGTCCTGACAAAGCAGATTAGATTCAGCTAATGTTTTTCTGCAAATACTACAGATGTGGTGGAGCCTATGAAAATACGCTAACTTCCGTTAGGACAATGAGAATAGTTTGAAAAAAATAAAAGAACAAAATAAACACAGAAATGTACCAGACTTCCCAGTAATGTCTTCTGGCAAACGATTTTCTCTCTGGGAACTCAACAAAATTATATTCTCGGTACACATGGTCTTTAGAATAGGTCAAACTCAGTTAATCCAGGGATTTTGATCCATTGCACAGTGCTACTATGTAAAGATGTCATTTAATATGATGCATAAAATTAATTAGAGCCACCCTAACAATTACACTCCTCCAAAATTGATAGGAGATCTTTGCAAAACACCTGTGCTTCCCTCCCAGGTAATTGCAAACACAGAGGAAAAAAAAATATAACTATGGTGTCGGATGCCTCCTCCCAGAGACCTATTTGCATTCACTAATGCAAACACAGCTTGCCGCAAAACTTGCCAACACGCTGGGCTTCTTGCACCATCCCATTCTGCTTGCTGGCCATTAGAGAGACGTTGTGATTGAAACTGCCAGTCAAGTACATATTAAAACCCTGTATGCCTCGTTAAGTAAATTGCATTGTTGTGACACAAGCTGACAAAATGGTTAAGGCTTGTGCTCTTTCTTCAGCTCATGAAAAAGATTCAAAAAGACCTGATTGAGTGAGGGACGGGTGGAATGTCTGTCTTAATTTTGCAAACTTTAAAATGATTTTGAAGCATGCAATTAGCCTTGCTATGTTACAGGCAGTTCAACTCTGTGCTGGAAGTGCCGTTCTTTCCAGTTTCAAACTTTCTTTGGACTATTGAGCTAACCAAAAACTACCAACTCCAATGAAAAACTAGGCTTGCTGCATGCTAAGGGCTCACAGCATCCTGAGAAGACTCAAATGAAGATGCTTCTTGCATGAACACTAGTCATTTTACTTCAAGTGCTATGACTGAGAGAGCGGATGTCACCAAACTGGGGATTTTTTTCTTCTTTTGTGTTGGTTTTAACTAGTTTATCTTCCTGTTCTGGACTTGAAAAATATTTCTACATATAGAAGCATAAAGTAAAAATATTGTCCACTTTTTGATAAAGGAGAGAAAGGGCAGATAAGTGCAATAATCTTTGCAAGCTCTGGAGTTTCTTCTCACAGAGAAAATCCCCTGACAAGCTCATAGGACTATTTGTTTCAGTCACATGAGAGAACATCCTTTCTCAGCTGAGAGGACATCCTTTTTCAGCAAATCAACACATTGCCAACACATGCATGACAAGGAAGTTGCTTGAATATTTAAGCAGGAAATAATGCTAATAAAGGGGGAAAAGTTCAGCCAAAGTGAGTGCAGTAGGGACCAACACAAGCCTCAAACAAGTCATCTGCAGACATCCTCATAGAGACACTGAAAGTTTCTGCAAAGCAGGTCACTGGTCTTACTATAAGCTGTTCCCACTGAACCCTTGGCAATTGCTACATTGTTCTCTGCAGAGAATCTCTGGCATTTCTAAACAAGGTTTTTTCATTGCTGCTCAAAGGTGCATAACCTCGAGTTTTTCTCATTGACAAGTTTTCCTCATGTTTCTGCAGATATCTACTTGGTTAAACACCTGAATATTTATCTGGGACAACTTATGCCCGAAAGCACACTTTCACTAGGAAAAGGCAAGGGATTAATCAACAGATATATCCAGGCAAAGCAAATGAATGAGCTCCTTAGAACCATGACCTGCAAGAGCCTGAGGTTCAGTTCTGTTGGCTTTTCCATCATGCTGGAATAGTTGCACAGAGGGAAGGGATTTTAGTTCCTCTGTTAGTTTTCTTTACTCTGTAGTCAGACTGATAAACAGTGCCCTTTTCTTTTGATAGCTCCATTAAACACCAAAGTTGTCAGTTATTGGAGTTCCTCTATCATGATTTCAGTTACTATTTCACACTTATGGGAAGTCTGGAGTGAAATATTAGTACAGACAGCCTTATTTACAAGCTGTAGTGATGATAAAGATTATCTGTAATAATATTTTGTAACAACAAAACCTTATTACAAATTACCTCATAAATAAAGTAAAAAATAAATGAAAGATTAATTTATATGCATTTATCCCTGGAGCTAAATGCCTGTGAAATGCCACTAGCTAACCACATGTCTGAAGGGATTTTATATCTGCAGAGCTAATAGCATTCCAGAAGAGAGACATTTGATTAAAAGCTATCATTAAAAATGAGCGCAGCAGCCCTGACCGTGGAGCAGCGGGCATGCTTGGGAGCTGCGCTTGGGGAAGAGCAGACGGATGAGGGTGGGATATCAGAATGTCCTGCTCTGGCCCAACTCCGGCTTGATGGGACAAGCTATATTCCTGGTGGTCATGAAGGTTGTATCCATGTGGTCCCACCATGCATCCTGCAGTGGGAACAGCATCCTGAGGACAGCTGTGTCCCCATGCAGGTCTCTGTGCAGACTGCGGGGTCTCAAGGCAGCAAGACATGGGAGGCACAAAGCGGGAGACCTCGCTCAGAGAGCTGCTGCCTGCATCCTCAAACATGTGAAGAATTGCACTGTTAGTGCTACCAACTCTCTTCCTATGAATATTGATAATGCTTTATTTGTCAGCTCCTTGGCATTTGTTTTCATTTTGCTGTTATCATTCCCTAACTATGTGCCATCTATCAGCATTTTTCTAACAGAAGCTGCCTCAGGGGAAAACAGAGAAGAGCAGCAGTGAGAAATTACTCAGAATTAGACAGAAAGGAAGAAATTACTTACATTTGGAAACAGAATTATTTTAACCATCCTTTGCAATAATTAAAATATGTTCTTGTAGCGTAGTGCTCCCCTGCAATTACTTTTTAGACCCTCCATCAAAGCATGGATGAGAAGCAGGAATACGAAAATGAGATGAACTTAATTAAAACTGCTTAAATTACCTCAAATCTTTTACAGAGCAAACTGCTACTCTGATTGAAAAGTTAAAATATAAAACACAGTTTTCCTATTCTTTCGAACAGGAATACAGTTCTGAAATCATTACTTCTTAGTTTTTTATTCTTTATTTTTAACGTTTCTATCTCTGTGCAAGAATTTATCTGGTCAGCTATAAGAAAGAAGAAAACAGCCCTATAATCCAACCCTTGAAACACTGAAATCACTTTAAGTAAAACAGATTTATTCCACACTGAGATTCTGAGGTAGTGCACACAATTAGAAGACAAGAGAAAGTTTCAGAAATTACATGTCATAAAAACAATTTAATTTTCCATTTTTGGGTTCCCGACCCTGCAGCATAAGCATGAGGCTTATTTAGGAAAGAAAACTGTGTTCTGCAAGTCCTGAGCAGACAAAATTCCTACTGAAGTTGAGCTATTCTTCTTGGGAGTGTCAGTGTAAAACTGGAATTTTTCCACTGAAGTCATGAGAATTATTTGAATGTCACAGCTGACGTGCAATGAGAATGAAGGTGATGATTAATGTCATGACTAAATTAAAATATTTATTATTATAATTAGGTATTATTAGCAAATCTGAAGAAAAATAAATGATACCAAAAATACCATTTGTGTTCATCACAGCTCTTCTTTTTTTTTTGCCTGTATGGGAATTCATCTGAAACCAGAACCACCTATCACCAACAATCACAGGTTTTTCAGCTGCTTGACTGACAAATGTCACCTGAATAAAAAGAAGCAAACAGATTAAAATGTTAAGGTCCCTCAGTCTAGCGAAAAATGGCAGTATGAAGACTACATTTGTGGCAAAACCAGGTGTCTGTCAGTATTCAGAAACTTGATCCTGCAAATCGTTTCTCAAGCAAGTAGTCCCAGAAAACCCAGCAGATTGTTTTGATGATTAAAAGTACTAGTGTGAGTAACAGTTGGAGAATATTTAGTTTGCCATGTGATTTACACCACTGTGTATGAGCTGCTTTGCTGCCACTATGATTACTATTTCTACGTGTATGGTATTGTATTGCTGTTCCCTTTTTCGTTTTTAATTATACTTGATTAGAGAAACTGCATCACAGCAGGAGACAAGCAGAACTGAATTTGCTTAACCCTCACATACTTCCATTACATGATTGCAAGCCACTGAAAATACCTGAAGGTCATGCTTGTGCTCTCCTGCCTATTCCTTATTTCAGAGAGTAGAAACCTTGAGAAGGTGTCGCATTGCCTCTTGGTGAGTTATTAGGGAACAAGCTTTGAGGCAAAAATTAATTCCACTGCTGCCTTAATTAGAAATGTTATAAATGTTATATATGTGTCTGTGTGGGTGTTGTATATTTTAAACTGCCTGCAGCTGTCAACAGTAACGTAGGCTGCTGCTCAAAAACAACCAGCCAAGGTGTTATCCATCCCTTACTCACCACGCCTGAAGCCCTGTCCTGCTGATGAGGTGTCAGCACCCACTCTGTCTCCCTGGAGCTGGGTGCAAATGTGTTCCTGTTCCCCAGCCCGAACCCAAGTACATGGTTGTTTTCAACTTCAACCTCTCCTTGCATTTGATATACGTGAATCCTAGATTACTAAATGGCAGCTTGGGACCTAAGTTCCTTGCTCAAGGATGTCTGCAGACTGTGACTTCCAGCCCAATCATGTCACAGGGAGAAAAGGGCAAAGGGGATCTTTTCCCCTCCTTGTCACCCTTGGTGACCTTTCTCAGGTTGCAAAGTAGGTGGAATTCTACTGGATGAGATTAGGCTAACATGCGCCAGAACAGGGTTTTGCCATGATATTTTCAACCAGGTGTTCAAGAGCTGTATTGGATTTTATTTAATGGAGTCATGGCTCTTCATGTGCCATCTGAATGGGTATGCTGGGCCTTATATGTATAAGTCATGGCAGAATTAGCATCTATGCATTTATAACGTCATACATATTAAGAAAGTATGCTTATAGCCATATATATCTATGTTTGGTATGTAATATAAAAGTAAGAGATGGAGATATTTCAGTCCATTTTTCTCAGGTGGAGGCCAATGGATTTCTATAACTCTCCAAAGCTCAGACCAGTCATGTACAATTCCTTTCATTCCCTTTGAATTGTGTCTCTGCGGTGTCTTAAATCTAACACAGCCTCAGAGATTCACCAACAAATCTGGGGCAGGTAATGCTGCTGTCATTGTTCTGAGCCCTGGTACTCTCTGAGCACATGTTTTAGGGCTAACCACATATTTTATTATGTGATATATTTGTTTTTCTCACATGGCTAAAAAGTAGAGGAGCAGCTCCAAATCCTAAAGTCCTAGAAGAAAGAGTTGTAGTCAATTTTTAAACAGACTAATTCCCTCAGGAAGTCCAGATTTAGGTAGCAATCATTAGTAAAGAGAACAGGATGCGAGGCTCCAACTTTCAAATACTGGAAACTCCTTGCATACTCCTTAGCTGTACAACATAACAAAAATCCTTCCCATGCACAAAAAGCTATCTTGCTAATGTTTAAGAGATTCAAAGGTATTTCTCTGAGCTTACTTTAAGAAGCAGCTGGGTCTCAAAAGATCTTGGATGACTAGGGATCACAGCATAGGAATCATGCCACAGTTTCATCTGCTCTAATTAAACTCTTTGGTATTGTTTTTCTAATCAGGGCTGTGTATAATAGTTGCACTGGATAACACTGAATATTGGTGTTTGTCAGACCAGCTCCTGCTTGAGTTTGGAGGCACTTCTGCTCATGACCATACTAGTGCTAAGCATTCTGACTACGGCTGATGGAAAAGGAGGATAACTTCAATTTGACACTTGGCTCCAGACCAGCATTTCTGGCTGCATCTCCCAAGTGGAATGACTGAAAAGCCTATGCCGAAACACTACCACAAGGTAGGGAGGTTATTGCAGGTCTTCATGGCTCGAGCTAATCTCTTATAAAAAGTGCATGAGGCTTTCAGAAATGTTTTAAGTACTGCAAAGCATATGGGAGAGTACATAGTAGTGACAGTAAAAAAGTAGCCATACAAATGAGCTTATCAAAAGAGAAGAAAACATTCCTTTCTTTTTGTCCCTTTAGGATCTGTTTCCATTTTAAGTAGTCTCTTCTTGCTGATACAAGAAAGGCAGAATGATGGTAGTTTTAGGTTTTTTATAAACTCATCCATTCAGAAACTCTTTTATTTGTGCTTTAAATAAAACATTTGTCTAGAAGTCAGTCCATGCTCAATTTCTGCCTTCCCATGCCTCTCATAACCTCTTTGTGGGAAAATCTTTCCTTCCTTTGTGCACATCCTTGATTTCTTTTCTCGCTCAGACAGACTGCACTTATTTCTGAAGTCATACGTGGCCACAAAAACAAAGCCACAGCAAACAGCAAATATAACCTCTACACACACATTTTCCAGAGACATTATAGCAAGAGTAGAATGAAAACAAAAGTGTTTGCAGTGAACAGTATCATTATGCACCAGGAACAGAAGTCCAGCTGCGTGTAAGAGCTCCCCTCTGTGTGCTCCTCTGTTATTTCTGAACTGTTTGCACTAGGTGTGTTACCACCACCACAGGCCAGTTCTTTTATTCTGCTCACAGTGCAAATGGAACAAAAAGATGGCCCTTCTCTGAACAGATTATAGTCAGTCATGTTTGCACAAGGATGCAGAGAAGTCTGTACTAATTTGTAGGATACACAGTAATCGTACCCACTTAATTTGGTGAATTTTTTAATTTGGTTAATTTTTTTTAATTAAATTTGGTAATTTAATTTTTTTAATTAAATTTTAATTAAATTTAATTAAATTTTTTTAAAAACATCCCATTCCTAAAGGGCTAAAAATTGGACTAAGAAGGACTGTAGTTTTGTGGAACTTGCTGAAATCTTCTGAAGCATGAAGGGCCACGTGGGAGGGAGCAGGGAAGTACTTGGTTGAAAATCTGATATGAAAGCTAGAGAGGGACCCTGCACCTTGCTCGGCAGCAGGAGCTACAGTGTGCTTGAATATTCCAGACTTTGGATCTATGGGAGCTTCTAGTTATGTAGTTGGGGTGCTCAGCACCAGATGGAAAGGGAAAGGAGGTAGGAGATAAACTGTGTGTTCAGGCACACATGAAGACTCGTGCTCCCAGGTCACAGCAAGATTCCCCACAACACTGCAGCACACACTTCCCTACTGTGGCCAATCCAGGGATCCTGGTACGATTCATTCCCCAGGGATGATACAGGTATGAGCAGCAATTGTTCTTACTCTGTCCATTGTTTGCAGCGCATAAATCCTTAAAGCAGAAACAATAAAGCCAAAGCATAAATTAAGGCCTCCCAAAAGGAAAAAAGCAGACCCCAAAAACATTCATTTGTGCAGGGATCATGGCTGGCAAGTTACTTAATTATGATATTACCATAGCAACTTCGTTAGTACCATAGAGTCACCCTGGTGATTTTAAATAAATCTCTATATAATGGGAACTGTTTTATTCCCATGCCAGAAAGAAGAAGGTTTTTGTGGATAAGAGACTAGATTAGAGTGTATATGTTCTTAAAATAAAGAAGGGATATGCAGCACTTCAGGTAGATTTTCACAAGATACTGATCCTGCTTGTATGTATGAGATGCGTTCTTCTTATTAGGCTGGTGGGTCCTGTTTTGTCCAGTTTTGTAATCTAAGGATCCTTTAGTAAGGGTTAATATTTCAGCTACTCAGTTCCAGAGACATGCGTAAAGGGAGATATGAGCGTGTAGTTCAAAATGCACACACAGGTCAAAACGTGGTCAACACTTTTTGTCATTCTATGTTATTGTTGACAATTGCTATTCTCAAATTGATATTATGAGCAAATGCGTTTTTCTGTGAGAGGTTCTGCCTTTAACTTTTCATGATGATCTGCTTACTGATATTTCAGTGTGAAAGCCAATCAAAGGCAACAAAGGGACTGTGTTGTGCTATTTGTTTCTATAGCTGCTGTTTGGGTGGTAATTCAGAACCTGCTAAATTCTGTCTTCACTGATTCAGTATTTGGCCAAACACTGGATAATTGGATTTCCCAAATGCGTCCACTGTGGTTCATAGCATTTACTTTGGAATCTTTTGTTAGGTTCCTCTGCACACAAAAACCATGCTATTTCATTAACAGCTGGCTTTTCTTTCATCTTGACAGGGAAACTAGCAGGAGAAAAACAAATCTCTCTGGGAAACAGAGTGGCGAGTCTGCTATTTTACACTGCATCAGCTCCAGTTCATAAGAGAGCACCTAAACACACCTTTGCAAGGCTATGGAGATATGAAGGCAAGAACAGATTTGATTCCTGGTTAATGTATGGGGCCCACTATACAGTAGTTGGAGCAGCTCTTCAAAGCTGACTGGGGGCAATAAGCTCAATTTTGCCCCCAGCTACCTGCCTATGCAACAAGGGCAACTCTTGCCTTTTTCCTGGAGGGACTATTGCATCTACCTCATTTGCAAGCTCCACATATCATAATAACTGCTGCCATCAAGAATTAAGAACAAACTTATATATTAAAAGCTTGGCCAAAAGGCTGGATTATCTCCCCATATTATGAAACGAGCTGCTTTCAGCTGACAAGCCAAATGCTTAAGTTCAACTGCTCATTTTTCCCTTCTTGTGGAAATGCGTAGTGAGCGGCTGACACGGCGAGGCTTTATTCTGTCTCTGAAACCTCTGCAGGGCTGTACTCCCCAGGGCCGTCCGGCTTACGGCAGGGCCGTGCTGGGCTTGGTGGCTGCTCCCCTGCTTGCAGACAGCATGTGAAGGCAACTTCCAGAGCCCGGGCCCAAAATAGACTTGTCTGTCTGCATCTGTCTGGGTGGCCACCGAATGCCCGTTCCTCTCCGGCGCAATCGGAGGACACTCGCTGCCTACTGCTGCCTTGGCTGAGCGTGGGTGTCGTGATACATTTTTCGACCTTCACTTTGGGTTTTTCATTTCAGAGTTCCCCGTTACTATCCTCTCAATCTTTCAGACCCAATAAATGCTAATTACTGATGAGCTGTCAGTGACAAATCACCAGTATTTGTTTCCAACAGTGTTTCAGTTAGGTCTGCTTTCCAAAAGCATTTAAGATACTGGAAAATAAAGATATATATTAAGCATTACAAACTTTGGGGGGGGGGGGATAAGATTTCAACAAGGATATAACGTGCTGCTTGTTAAAAGAAGCTTCATTTTCTGTCATGTAAGTACATATCTGTGAAGCCATTTCTCCCAGCCTGTCTACTTTCTGCCATAGTAAAAAGTAAAATAGTAAAATTTGAAACACTGGGAGTTCAGCTTTTGTGAATATAAATACCATGGTGTAAGGATGAGCTTGTCTGGTCACAGGAAAAGACTTAAATGGACTCCAGTATAAGCAAAGTGAAACTTACATTGAAATTAAAAATCTAGCAGAATTGCAACTAAAGCCCAAGTGTTACTACCAAAGCCTGTTGAAATGAAGTCCATCATCACAGCTAGCTTTTCAGTTTCTGAAACATCTCCCTGTGATGGGCCCTGAGGACATCTGCTATCCGTAGTATTGTTTCCTATGGCTTTCTGAGAAATAAAGCATGTGTCAGGAGAACAATGAAGTCCAGAAGAAAAACTAATTCTCTGAATTATATAAAAAGATAAAAGCATGGAAAAAAAAAAACACCCAAAACACTGAAATTAAAGTTTTATCATACACCACAGTGAACAGAATAAACCTTTAAGATGCTGTTTATAATGTTAAGCCTGCTTCACTCCATTCTCCACCATTAACAGAGTCCTATTGTAGTAAAGAAATGAGAGGCCCAAATTAAGATCATCTTCTTTCTAATCCTAAAAAGAGCACAAAACTAAGACTCCAGGGAAAACAAAGTTTGAAAGAGAAACCACATTAAAAGCCTTGGGGATGAAGGAAAAAAAGGAGATATATATGCGGAAACCACATTGCAAATCATGGAGAATAAACCATGGCTCAATGTTTACATGTCCTTCATGTCTCTCCATGGCCACTAGCACGACCTGACGCGCATCACAGCTGCAGCGCAACGGCTGTACACAAGGCATGTGGCCAGGCCAATAGGCCATAGAGGAGAAGCTGCCAGCAATTCACATTGGCAACCTCATTTTAGTACTTGTTAAAATGTTAAGAGCCTGCTGGTTCTGCTGCTTTCACTGCTTTCATTTGATAGAGTTTTCTTTACGCCCCTGGAAGCCCTGGTCAAGGCTTCATCTTGCACATGCAGGCCAAGGAGACCACTGCCCCTCACTTCCCAGTGAAGCCAAAACTCCATGATGAAACTTTCACTTGGATGAACAGTACAGGCCCCAGCATGGCCATACCAGCAACTATTTCACAGTAATATGCCAAAAACTGAGGGGAGGCCTTGAAGGAAGTTAAGATCCTGGCAGGAGCCTGTAGTATGAGTCCTGACTGGCAGTTGGCCAAAAATTTCGCATGCAGAGAGCCTGAGGGTGAGTGGTGTGGGTGCTAGGCCGTGTGTCCACCTAGACAGACAAATCTCCCATGCACCTAAGGCTTAACCACCCGCTGTGAGATACCTGATCACTGTCTGTACCTTCTTTTCCACGATCCATATTGTCCAGCTGCAGCTGGCACACAGAGGGGTGGTAAAGATGATCAGACCCTGAAGGCCGGAATGTCTGTTTTTGCACAGTTAAAACGCTATGGTGTCACTGACTTGGGAACGGATTCACTACCGTCACATTTGCTCCTTACAGCACTAATATTACCAAAATTTCCCCACTAGGTCTGTCTGTGGCTTGTTGAGAATAAAAGTTGAGTATTACTGAAGAAAGTAATGGGAGGACATACACAGCCCAATATTTCTCACTGACCTCAGGAGCGCATTATGCGAACAACACTTCCAGGCATCCAGTGATTTGAGGGTTTCTTTACAGGCTGAATCTTTGAATTTCAGACTGCCTTTCTTTTATGGATCTTCAGCAAAACAGCTGTTTTTTTTTTAGCTGTATTTTTATTTGTTTTGATTTTTGACAGCAATATTAAAGTCTTTCAACCTTAGTGCCAAGTTAATGAAGCATCTCACTGGGGACTATTTGATATTTTATACTGTATTTGTTTAAAATTGAATTTTCTTCTGAGTACTCTGTAATTTCCATGTCATGTTTTCACTATAGAACCTTGTCTGCAAAATGTATTGTTATAGGACCTGTGGGAGGAAGAGGTGTGTTTTTGAAACAAAACAGGGAAAGAGAAAGAGGGAGAGGGAGAGAAAGAGGAAAAGGGAAAGGAAGAGGGAGGAAAAAGGGAGAGGGAGAGGAGTAGGAAAAGAGAAGCCAAAGAAAAGACAAAAAAAAGACACTTGTTAAAGTCCATAATGAATGTAAAGTTTTGGTGATGGTGGCTTAAAAGCAGAGATCTGAGAAACTGGAAAGGGATTACAGTAATACAGCGTTTTTGTGCCCTGCACAGCTAATGTGTCAAAAATGAGCCTACCCATCGAGGATGGTCATCAAGGATTGTGTATAACGCGTATATTTTTGCTGACAGTCAACAAAAAAGCACACTACCACTGGAATATTGAAAGAGCAGAATTATTCTTAATAATAAACATCTGAAGAGTACAACACAGATATATGTTTGCAAAGTGTTAGAGTTGTTGCAAATATCAAATATATTCATAGTTTTATTTGTAGTTTTTTGGTAAATTCATCTAAGAGAGCAAAAAAAGACATATTTATTAGAGAATTATTCCCTAAAGGGATTTCAGACATACCTTAAATGATAGTTTTTACCAAAGTTATTTTTATGATATTTTGATGTGCAAAATTAGAGAGTTCGGATAGTTTGAAAGCCCTAGGTCACCTCTTCACCTCTCCTGAGATCTGCTTTGAATAACAATGGAGTAAAAGGCATTGTGCTTGGTACTTTTTCAGTCTCTACTTTGAACATGCAAGATTTATACAATAACAAAAGAAATTTCACAGCTGACTAACTGACAGGGGCTATTTGTGGATCAACCTCTGAAGGCTTTCAGATTTAAAAAGTTCAGAAGGTAAAATTTCCCAAGTGCATATATGATTGTTTGCATGATTCTCTCTGTCTTTGAAGATCTTTAAAATAGAGGTTGATGGTGTGTTTGCATGATACATCTAGTCACCACTCAGCTAGGAGCCTATTTCCAGAATACATAAAAATGAAGGGAAAAAAAAAAAGGGAAAAAAAAAAAGGAAAGAAAGAGTCATTATAATGAATGTCTGTGTTGTTCACAATGATTTGAGTGGCATGATTTGTAAGCCTACTGTCTGGTTTGTAGGTCCGTTGGAGAGAGCTGACCTAAATAGCAACCAGGATAAAGGAAGAACAAATCTCAGGGAAAGCCTGAGAAAAGACACATCCTCTTTGATTCAGACCCCCTCGAGCTAGAGCAGTGACATTTTGACATCTTTTCCAGTGTCTTCTAAAAATCATAATTAGAAAAAGGTGGTGTGAACTGGTCCAATCCTGCAGACAGTACAATAGGGTAAATAAATCCCATGTCTCACAGTGACCTGTGGGTGTTCCTTCTCTGGACAGTGGCCCCAAGCCAGTGGTCCTTGAGGGAACTTGGTCCTTTGGAGATTTAACTCCCACCTCTTTTTTCCTTTCGAAGGGCTGCAGCTGGACTGAATCCAAAACTTTTCCTCTTTGCTGCTGAAAGGTGTGAGCTGCTGAAAAGCTATATCGAGGCACTATATATAGAATAAGGCATCTTCCAAGGGACTGGCTGTCACAGAGCTGCAAGTGTCTGCCTCCTGCTTTGCCCTCTATTTCTGTGTGAACCTGAAGAATGAAGAGGGCATTGGGAATGTTTACTTCTCCAGACTGCTCAGGGTGACGTAGCCTTTCTGCATGAATGAAAAGAGGACATTTCACAGATTACAAAAATATTAAGAACTAAAGCCCAGGAGATATGCTGGTTGGGTGCAGGAAACTGCTTGCAGTAATGCAGGCAGGCCAGGAATGCAAAGCTATGGAGCTTCACAGCTTTCTTGGAAATATTTCAATACACTATCACCAACTGGGTGTGTATGTATTAATACATTTAAGTTTATTAAAATTTCCTCATTATAAGCAGTGTTCTCCTGTCACTGCTGAATTGTCTCTCTTGGCTGCAGAAAATCCTCATGCCATTGGGATTATATGCCAGGAAAAGGGCTCAAAATAAGTAAATAAGCTGGTCATGTCCCTGTTTCTTTTAAATGCAAAAGGAACTACATTATGCCACTAGAAAGGAAGTTCGTGGTTCAGGGACTAAATCCAAACTCTGTGAATTTGGGAGATGAGAACATTCTATGCTTAAATAAGCCATTTTAAATTTTGTTTTATTTTCAAACATTTTCTCCAACAGTCACGAACCAGAAGAAGCAAGAATGACTGTATTAACAAATAGTTATGATGGTGTGCTCTCAAAAAATCAAGCAAGGTGATCATCAACAAGATTCATTTGCAAAACTGGACCACAGAGCAATCTCAGCAGCTCTGCCTCCTCTCCTGCTCTACTGCATGCACTCCCATCCAGGAAAAAAAACATTAGAGAAACTCAGCAGCTGAAGGCCAGGGATGCAGAAGAACATTTATTTCCCATGTCAATAAAGAGGCTTTGCCCAGAGAAGACATCACAGCTTTTAAGAGGCTTGTTCATGTCAAATATGCTGTAGTTCAATGTTATCCCACTGGAGGAAGCTCTACATGATAAGATTTTGTTACTGCATTTGAATGGTTCCTAATGAAGATATTTCTTCCCTTTTACCGCAGTATGAAGGGGCGTTGACTCTTCCCATTCAGCCTGTGCTATGAACTAACATTACCTCCATTCTGTTATTTCTGAGGCTACTCCCTATCTTTATCATTTTCTCATTAGCCCAAACCAAAGCAGGAACAGTGTAACACCCTCCTCAATTTGAAGGTGTTACGGATTCTTAGGGCAACAGGCAAGGGGGAAGTCATCAGCCTTTCCATACAGATTAGCACTGAACAGTCTGCAGTGAAAACCATCTCGACCATGCTGCTGTGAGCACCTTACCTATCACTGTTCTTGGGCAAGGCTTGCTTTTTTGATCCCTTCACAAGGTTTCATTAAAGATTTCTATCGTTTTGCCGTTTGGAGCCTCGTAAGAAGAAGCCTCTGAACAGAGCGGGTCAATATGGCCTTATTCCGCAGCAAGCATGCCGTTCAAAGAGAGTGGTTTTACCTTGTGTTTTAGCTAGATAATTACTCTGTGATACCAGAGCTTTGTTCATCACCCTGTTGGCTTGTTGGCCATGCTTTTCATTTTCAACTTTGTTATTCTTGACCCTTTCAATCCAAAACCTTCACTGTCTCAATAATAACCTTAGAAATATGAATTTCCAGTTCAAGGAACCAAACAAAAATCTCCCTTCCTGAAAAGACTGTGATCTGCTACTGATTTAATTCTGTGTGACCAGGTTTTGAATTCTTACAGAAGAAAAAAAAAAAAGAGAGAGAAAAAGAAACAGATATCAAGAGTTAGAAATAATATTGCCAAGCAAAAATACTGTCAGTAATATCTGCAATAGAGGGACTGCTTATTGCGCAGGGTGCTTTTCACAAAATAAATAAGCCCAGGGAGCTGGTCTTGCAGCTTTTGTAAAAGTACCTTTTTGTAAAAAAAGGATTATACAAACCTTAGTCATGGAGCTCATCAGAAGTGCAGTTTAATATAAAACTAGGTGAATTTCCCTTATTCAGACAAATGACTGTCATATCTATACTAATCTTGCCTCTCATTGCCATTCTTTGCCTTTTTAGTTTCTTGAAATGTATCCTATCCTCACATTCTCTCAACATAATAGCCGATGAAGGCACAGTCCTATGACTTTAATAGTGCAAAAATGAGAATGAATGCTGCTCGGTGCAACATACATCTCTCTTATCATTGTGCTGAAACCTCCAATTCCATCATAAGAATATATATCAAAAATAATCCTTTTAAAAAATAAATGTTATTGCTATTTTGCATTCCACTAGACTGAAGAGTAATTCCTTTTATCACTTATCTTCTACCCTCTTTAATGAAATCTCTCAGGTTGCATGCCCAAAATTTTCTGGGTGGTCTCATCTATTTTTTGCTGTTTGTTTAACCTTTAGAGTCTTAAGTCCTTTCGTTTTGTTTACAAGGGAGATGCTGAAGAAACAAACATCAACAGAGCTGAAATTTTAAAAGATTCATATTAACTCAAAGTTTAAGAAATAGCTTTTGAATTTACAAAGTGTTTTTCCTTTTTCTTTGCTGTCCTTAATAGGACAGTTTGCCTTTGTTGCCCACCCAGAATGATCAAAGGGAACAATAAAAAAGGCTGTTTCAAGAATGCATCTCAACTGGCTGGAGGTTCAGATTAAGTTGAAGAATTACTTTTATAATGGATAATAGTAAGTGGTCAGACTGCGGAATTTTGCTACTGACACATTTATCCAAGCAGATTTTATTAGTTTTTAAGAAAACTGTAGTGGATATTTGACCATGATAATTAATCTGGTTATACTGAAAGTTTTGGGGACAAAATATGTTGTAAATTCTATGGTAAGATCTCAGATGTATAGATAACAGATCCAAAATTTAAGATATGTCTCCCTTCATCTTTAATTCTTACAGTCCAGATGTCCGGACATTCTGAATTTGTTACAGCACTAGCTTACATCATCATAAACTAAAAATGTTCCAAAAGCCCCTTTAAAAATTAAAAGAATGAAAAAAGCAGAAAATTGCTATGACTCAGAATATTTGCAACTTGCTATTCAGAAGCGGCTACATACAAGAGCAAAGGAGAATGATCCTTTCAGAGAATTTCTGGTCCGTTTGAAGTGATAAACTGGAGTTTTCCAAAAGAGAATAGTTTACCAAGACAAAGAAATTTCCATTAAGTGCCACATAAGACCAAATGTTGCAGTGTACATTAGGAAAAATTGCAAAAATGTGTTCAGTTGGATTATCATTCCAACAGATCGCATCAAATCATACTAAGGGAGCTTCTCTGACATAGTCTTTTTTAGTTTTTTTTTATTTCATCAGAGGTTGAATTCTATTCTTAGAAGATAATAACTACCTGGAATAATTCATGTATTTTGGTGGCTGCCTGATCATTCTCAGTGTATTCGCAAACTGGGTATATGTCATCGCTTATGAACAGCTAAAAGGTGGTATTTACTCTGTTTATGCTGCAAGGTTATGACCTTGGGGCTTCTTATAAGCTTCTGTTAAAAGATACTGTGCTATCACTAGACTGGTTACAAGTCATAAGTACTGGCCTGGTTGTTATTGGCTTGATTTTCATTTGAATGGGTTCCAGGTCAGTCATCCTGTTACTTTAACAACAATTATTACATAACATTTGGCAAAAACAATTTTTTGTACAACACATATGTGTTACAGCTCTGTTCTGAGATACACTATCTGTGACAGCCTGAAGGCGTCCAATTTGATTTTTTATATCATGTATCACTTCTTTTAACATTGCTCACTTTGTCTGTAATATTTTAAACTCACACCACTAACAAGTACAATTATATATACTCTCCTCTATGCCCAGAGCTTTAATAAATATTGATTCAGATTAAATTTAATCAAAAAATAAAAAATAGCCCTGGTCCAACACAAAAATAGGCAAAATATAGGCTAGAGGGTAGGAAAAAAACGAAGATTTAATTAAACCTTTGTAAGACTCAGGAAGCAATTTTCAACTCTTTTGAGTGTTTTTTATAATGAATAGTGTTAGCTGTTCTTCCAAACAGAAGATACTGTTTGGTCGGATATATATATATATATGCATATATGTATATGTAAATATGTATATGTATATATCGTATTAAGTAAGAACTGGGATTGCTGCATTATTAGCTATTTTCCTATAGCCTTTCAGACAGCTGAGCAAGACAGCTTCAAGAATATCTCAGTCTAATGCAAACTGTAGTTCTTTAGCAGTCACTTCAGATTTTCTTTTCCAGACAAAGCAGCAGCCACCAGTAAGATTAGCTAAAAAGACTAGAGGCAGAGTAGAGGCACTTTCCAGCTCAGAATAACTTTCTAATAAAAGACTTTTTTGTTTGTTTTTTTGTGCCGTAGGTCCTTGTAACCTCATCCTCTTTTCATCCCTTCATCTTAAAAATGCTACAGGTCTTTGCATTTTCAAATCTAGTCATCGTTCACCAGCAATTGTGAAGATCATAGTATCATTCAGTTCTAATACTTGGAGGTGACTGTGTCCTTCCCATTCTTGTCTCATTCAGTCTGAGGTGCTGGACGAGCCGAGACATCCAGCTGGATATTGGGGTCCTTTGCAATCCAACCTGCTCACTGGGGTGAGGCTGGCCAGAAGCAAGAGATCGCTCTGTGAAAATGTCATTTGCTGACATTTCTCCCTGAAGGAAAATGTGAAGCCTTTTGAAATTGTTGGTGGAGAACTGTATGTGAGAGAAGAAACCACACACACACACACACACACAGCCATTTTGTCTCACAGCAATGTGTTGGATGGGAAACCTGGTTTAGGTTTAGCACCAAAAATCAAGCACAAGCTCCCCTCTTCCTGCTCCTCTTCACCATCTCCATTAACTTAAAGTTATTTAACTGAACAGGAGGAGAGGCTGAGAAAGTGAGTCAGATTTACCTCTCCATTAGGATGGTTGCCTTGGAGAGGTGTAGGCTCAAGCATCTGCTCTAAGTTAGGCTATTCCGAAGTGTCTTTCTCACTTTGCCTGGAAATTTCTTGCCAAATCTTAAAAAAGAAATTCATCTTTTCCTGAGGAAATGTTGATGAAAATATTCCAAGAGTAAGGAAACTCCATTTTTTCCTTTTGTTAGTGAAATGCATAAGAACGAAAATGTATGTGCTCTTCTGCTCCAGCACAAATATATCTTTGTCTTCACTCTCCCAATACAGTTCCATCACACTGCAAAAAACAATGCCATAAATTACTCTATGCTGGTTTAATAAAGTGACCTGGCTTATATCCCAGCAAAGCAGATGGCATTATAGATTATAGGCTAATGCCCTGAGGGAGGCCCAAACAAGAAAGAACTTCAGAAAAAAAAAACTCAAAAGAAGAAAAAGGACTGTGCCCAGTATCTGTGTAATCATCTTTATTTCCCGGCAAAATTGATAGAGTCATGTCAGAAAATGATTACATCTCTTAAACAGCAAAATACTAAATATTGCAAAACACTTTCCATGCCAGGAGAATTGAATCCCCCAGTGCTAGAGCGTAGAGCCCCAGAGAGGCCAGCGCCGCTGTGAAGGAGGCTGGTGCTCCCAACGATGTCCTAAACCCAGCAGGATGACCAAGGCACACGACCAACCCTCCATTGGAGATGCTCATCTGAGCTGCACAAGCGAAGCCATCATGACCATTTTGGTGGAAAGAATCTTTAGATTTGTGGGCTTCTCACATCTACATAAGGAGATACGAGGTGTTTTCACTGCTTCATGGCTTAGCTCACTTGTGTAAGTAGCCTGGAGTTAAAACCATATGAACATAGCAAGTGACTGCTGTGTTAATGCACCTCTTCTTTTCAATATGGAAGTATGTGGCTTTTGCACAAAATTAGCAGGGGAAATAAGAGGAGAAAGAGAGCCAGACTCCTCGCTGAAACCGTAAGCAAGTTGTATTTTACCATCCTAGCAAAATAATGAAGGCCTAGAGGATCTGCAACTACTCAAAGTCGGTCAGGACTTTGGTTCTCCATCTCATGCAAAAATCAGAAAGCACAGGCACTGAGTTGCTGTGACCTCTTAAGTGATTACAATCATAATCCATTGTGTACTTGTTTGTAACAGATCCATTTCTGTAAGCAGTTGAGTTTAATTGGGCCACAGCTGGTGTTGGCTAAGTATGTGGAAAGCAGGGGGGTGAGGGGAGGGGTTTACGGACTCAACATCTCTCTTTAAAGTGAGGTTTCACTATTTGATGACATCTGCCTTATTTCTTTAACCTCATGAACCTTTATACGTGGCTGCTAGTCTTAAAAACTCAAGTAAAGTGTGGGATTCATTAGGCCTTCGTGGCGGTTTGAGGAAAATCCCCACTTCCCACCACATGGAGTGGTCTTGCCACCTTTTGACATAACCTGTGATCTTAGCCCATTGTATCAAGTTCTTCACAGCACTGAACCCCGGGTCTATAGGGCCCACTGGCCCTTCCACTGTGAATATCCCTCTTTTGGGCTGTGTTTTTTTATAGCTAGAAAAACAGGACACCCACTTTTTTGGTGGTGGCTGAAGGAGAAGGGATACAGTCTGTGGAATTTGCAATTAGCATCAGAACCCTCTGCCCTGACTTCAGCTTGGATTTAACATCCTCTGCTTGGTGCAGTTTGGCACAGGAGGTTAACTGAGAGGGGTATTGCTTCATCCTGAGAGCAATAAATCAGCACATCAGAGAAGTACCCTGAGCAAGAGAGTTCTTCCATTATATACAGCAAGAGATAAGCCATGATGTAATTTTTAACTGCATCTCCAAGTTTCTTCTCTTCTCCTCTTTGCAGTGTAACTATTTTCTCCTATCACCAAAAGTTGACCTTTATCCTTGGTTGTTGCCTTGCCTCCAGCTCGATTGCCTGTCACTTTCAAAGTTCACAGTTGCAACTGCTGACACCCATGAAGAATCAGGGCATGCATGTGAACGGGCAGGAAGAAGCTATAAGGTCATGTTCCAGTTCTCCATTCATCTCTCCTGGCAAGAAAATTCTCAGCTGAACTCAAAGAAACGATGAAGAACTGTGGCAAACAAGCAGCTTTATGTCTGCTGGCTCGCAGTGTGTGCGAAGACACCAGGAGCAGGGAGAACTGCTAAATGAGCAGAAAGAAAAGTCAGCATCGGGTATGGCCCCATCCCATAATGTGCTGTGATGAATTCCCATCTTCCCAAGATTCCCATGAATTCCCAAGTTTGGTATGGTGTCACCTCACGTCTGTGATGTACTTCAGCCATGCTGAGCCTGCATCTTCAGCACCTTGTTGAACTCTGAGCCTAGCTGATGGTTGAGGGCCACAGCAATGCTTGCTGTTGTCACTACATATATTGCTCTCCTTTGCAGCAATACATGCTACAGTGACTTCCTTGTCACTTCTGGCTGGTCTGCTGAGAAAGACTCTGCAGATGGCATTTCCAGACTTTCTTGTGGTGGTGCCACATCCTTTGCTTTTTTTGGCAACTAATCTGATGGGCAAGGCCAGCGGCAGCAAAGGTAGCACAACTCTACAGAGTTGGCTCAGAAACAAGCCAAGAGTAGATGCCAGCAAGGCAAAGGTGTGGGGAAATAACTGTAGGCAATTGCCACAGCTCTATCTGATGATTCATTTGTCAGATACTAAAGATTAATCTGCCAAGATACAACAAAGCTTTTGTGCTGGTGATTGCTTACTCACACTCATTCCAGCAGGACTGCTCATGTAAAAGCCTGACAGCCCTTCGTCTGCCTCTTAGCAGTAGCTCACAGAATATCAGGTTGAAATCCAGCCATTTGTTCCTGCTCCCTAGTAAAGTTGGATGGTGAATATAAAACCAGTCAATGCACAAAGTCCGCCTGAATTACTAGTTGCCTTTCCCTCTGCTCACAGCCTTCCTATGGGCTTTCTGTGGGAATCCCGACTAAATCAGATTAATTACTTGCCTTCTGCAAATACAGTACATCTCAAAACCACTAGCAACTGATCCTCCCTGCTTGCCTTTTTCTCCCTACATCATTCATTGCATTTGGTTAATGCTTCACTGAACAACCGCAGACCTGCTTCTCCGAGGTCAGCTCTCTACATCGCAGTCCTCCTCCTCTGAGAGCCTAGAAGCTACTGGGAAAAACCTTCATTAACTGAAGGTTAATGTCGTCTTTGTCCTGTACCTTCTCCATGGTGGTATGTCATTTCATTCTGCAAGTGGAAGGGGTGCAACAAATCCCAGATTTGGCTTCATGAGGTGAAGAGCAATACAAATAAGGTCTCTTTGGCCAGGCCTAGGACCACCCTTCTCTGCTTCCTTTCATTTTAATCCCTCATTTTCTCTGGCTTCTGCTGTTCAAAAGCCCTTCAGGAAAACTGTTTCAAATGGAAAGGGCATAAGCCAAGGGCACCTGTTACAATTTTCTTCTGGAGAATGTTTGTAAGGACTAGGATAGATTCCGGGCACCCACCATCATTTAAACATCAACATGTGGCTACCTGGCACCTTTGTGCCTCCTTTGAAATCTCCCATGACTCATCTGATGAGGTACAGAAAGCTACAGAGCCATTTTCAAGAGAGAGAAGCTGGAACTTGAGAACTTTGTCCTTGCTTTGATTTCCTGACGGAGAAACAGACGCAGAAACAGTCCTCGGAGTCAAGGACTCCCTGCCTCCCCGCTCCACCACCAGAAATTTGGTGCTGATGAATCACTCAGCAAGAGATATTGAGCTATAATAAATATATACAATGTGGGCAAGGTAATAATGAGTCCTGGGATAGTGTCAGGAACTGTTTGAAGGGATGTAAAGGTAAAAAGAGGAAAATGTCCAAGTCTGAGCCAAAAAAGGCAGGCAAGTCACTTGCCAGACTGAGGACCTCTGCAAGCCCCTCTGGTCAGTCCTACTGCAGATAAGACAGCAAGGAAAATACTCCAAAGTATTCATGATTTCAGTTAGCATCTCTACAGCTACCATTTAAAATAAAAACAATCATGCTTCCAATAAAAGTTTGTTATAGTACTAAGCTGATGTGGAAAATGGAGACAATTTTGTGTACACAATAGGGATAAATACTCTGGTTTCCAGCACTTGGGATTTGACTGAAAGCATTTCATCTGCTGTGAAGACAGAGTGATGCATCACCACGGATAAATTGCGGAAATAAACACAGTTCAAGGGCTTGCACTGAATGTAGTTCAATTATTAAAACATGGTAGTGCTTTTATGCCACAAACAATTATTAATATGTCTAAAATAGGCATCTTACTGGCATGATCAGTATTCAAGACTTCTGAAATAAATCGTATGTGGAACACGTCATAAGAGCAGTGGTTTGTAATACAATGTAGCTGTGTTTGTGTATGTGTGTGCATCTCTGAGTATCCTCATTTCCCTAAGTGTCACTGATATACGTAAGAATACAATTTATTTGCTAATACTTATGAATATTTATAAGCAAAATTTCAATGCATATTTTGCAAAGGAAGAATTGCTCATATACTTGTTAATTAAGACAAGGAATTATGTTGCCCTCTGAATGTTTTTTGACGTGTTGGGGTACGGGAAAGTCAGTGCAGTGAGTTGAGTTCTGCCCTTGTATACAAAGGCAGTGGGTGGAAAAAGTGAGTCCCATTGGGCCAAACAATTACTTAAATGATGTCATATCACATCCAATACAAATGAGTCAGGTAAAACGCCAAATTCTGCTCTCACTGAAGGCAGTGGGAGCAAGGGGAAAGCTGTGAGACTCATATTAGTATTGCATTCAGTGGGCGTAACTAGGGAGGCAGGAGAAAAGAATTGACTCCCGCTGTCTCTTTCACCTTAATTTATACCTTCCAGGTACTTTCTTTTTAGTGTGCCTCAGGAGGTCATTTCATAATATACCTAAGAAAAAATTCTCAGCTCTGCTGTAATCAAATTACATATTGACTATGGATGCTGGACTCTCTTGTACCCATGAAAAGAAGTGGTTTTAATGAAAATTAATGAATTTACATGGCTTAAAATTTGCAAGAGATGAAAATTAATCTTGATATTTTGAAGAAAATTCAAGCTATTAGATGATCAACATGACGCCACAATATAAGCCTATGCAAAGAATTATGTTGCTTCTAGGTTTATTTTAGCATAGGTCAGGTTCCCCATCGGGTAGAGCACTCAAACACGAGGCAGGAGGCAATGCATCAGAGGGAACAACAGGCTGGGGGCTGCAGAAAAGTGAACCCTTCTTTAAGTAATAGTGCTGGATTTAGCCACTTTAACTTAATCAAGAAATTCTTGTGGGTTAATTATTTATAGTGATTTATGAATAATAGAAATGAAAGCAGTATTAGGATCTCTAGATCTTTCTTTATGGATTTGAAAATATCAGTAAAGACATTCCTTTATGTTGTGTCTATAATTCCAGTGCACGATAGAGTCCTCAGAGCCTTCTTGAATACTTTAGATAGTTCAATAATAGTGAGTAACATACCACGCCATTTTAATTAAGCATGATGTATGCTGACCTTGAAATTGGACCAGAATGTCTATTTACTGACCATGTTGTAGCTAAATGCAACAATTGATTTTCATTAGTTAGACTGGAAATGCCAGTGAGCAACCCCATGTAATTTCAATTGGCCACTGGAGATAGTGGGGCCCTTCAGGGAGCAATAAGTTTGTTGATTCCAAGTGGAAAGGGATTTTTAAATATTCGTATTTTACTTTCTCTAGCAGGAAGGGGAAAAAACCTTGGTCTCTTGATGTTTCCTGTAGAAAAATTCTAATAAATTCTAAAAATTCTAATAACAATGTTATCTTTTTGAGGTTGATTGTAAACCATTTCACTAGTACTGAGCTGCTTGGTGGCCATGTGAGGCTCACAAAAATCTCATCTTTGGCTTATTATTGGGAAAATTGAGGCACCAAGTAATGAAGTAACTTGTCAAGATCAAGGGTGATGACTATACTGCTGAAGAATATTGGAGCGAGAAACCCTGGATTTTAGTTCTTTCTAACACGATGTCAGACCTCAGATTTTATGGCTGAATATTCCTCTCTGCCACTGTAAATGCAGTTTAAGGCCATGGGTACCTATAAGGGTCATCAATTTAAATCTTCGGCAAATGAGATCAGAGTCAGCCTTTAATCTCTTGATTCTTTTTCTATATTACAGGGAGGATTTCTGCAGTTTGCTACCTTTTCTTAGTCTTATCCAGGATGTTATAACACCTGGGAAATTCTATTCCATTTTGAAATTATTGTCATTAGTTGTATAACTGAGTGATTTCATCTTTATTCCTGTTACATGCTGTGCTACACTACTTTCAGGAAGAACAGAAGGGGAAAACCAGTTTTCTCCCTTATTTTGATTATATTTCACAATAAGAGGTCTCAGTAATATAAATTCATAAGAAACTTGGATTTTTTTTCCCTAGTTAAACCCTTCTTGCAGTGGTTGATGTACTGACATCCGAGCAGCTGCTCTTGATATCTAGCAGTGTGAGCGACAGGAGTCCCAGTGTGTTTTGTGTAACACAAAGAGGTTATTTATTCCAAAATGTGTTTCTGGATTCTTCTTCATTTTTTTGTTAGTCTTCATCTTTGTTATAAGTATACCTCAGTAGTATTATAGCTTTATAACATGCATGCAAATGCGTCAGTAGTGAAATTCAGCAACCTAATGAAAATGTTCCTATAAATCAGATGGAAGGCTTATAGACACAGTGTAATAAATAGGTAGAACTGCCCTGCTATTGTACTAACATATATGAAGAGTGAATGTATCATACAAAAAAAATGTGCGCAAACAGACCTGGATTGGTTGTTTGAAAGAGAATTTTCACATGCAGCAAGCTTCTTTAAGAAAAGTGTCTTTTACTTATTCATGCTAAGTTTTTCTGTTGGGAATATTTAAAAATAAAGACAATTCATGGAATGCTTAATTGGCTGTGCTTCTCCCAAAATGAGGTGTTCCCCCACATGAACTTGAGAGGACCACCTGATTTTAGTGGACCTGAATGCTTACTATGCATCTGCCTATGAAGAGAGAGGAATCTCAGATCTCAAGTGAATAAATACGTCCTTTCCCCTCTGGAGGAATTACATGAAGACGAAGTCGTTTGTAGTGGATTAAAGGGCCCAAGTAAAATCAATATAGTTGACTCAGGAGGATGCAACCCTGACACAGGCATTTTAAATGTCTGTGCCCACCTGTTGGACTAAGCTCTGCAAATATGAAAAGCAAGATGATGAGTCTAAGACTATAGATGCAAGGAATAAAGTATTTCTTGAAATGGGCCCTTGCCAGCTGAGTAGAAGATTGAACTTAAATATCTTTTGGAGGACAATTTGGAACTGATACAGCATATACTGCAAACCCAGGCATCCTGAGAAAATGAGCATTTGAAGAAAGGAGATCAATCTTCCTGTTCTACATCCAGTCCAAAGCAATTACCCCCAAATCACTAAAAACAGTAACGCAATAGAAATTCAGCCATTCAGGTTTTCCTAAGTTCCATTGCCCTACAGCAGTTAAGTTCAGTTTGAGGCCTAGTCTCCTTTGTCAGCATCACAGGTCAGAGATTCTAATTTGACAGCGTGTTATTATTCTTCTGCTATCTACTGACCTGTGATTTCTTTTATATTCACTGTTTCTCACAATCCCTCTGACATCTTTCAGGATGAGAAGGTCTTAATGATTCATCATTGCCCAGAGAGAGCAAGTTAGACAGAAACAACAAAGTAGCCCTTATCTCTCACTGGCTTGGTTCACTTTCTCCATAAATCTTCTATTCCCATCCAGTGGGAAGCAGCCCAGATCTTTACTGTTTATGAAATGTTAGTACAAGAGCCAGGCAATTTTTATGAAGAGTGGTCAACAATGCAGATGATAGCTAATTCCTGGGGAAGTATATTTTTCCTGAATACAGGTCAAGCAAAGCAATTATTTTTGTATAAAATTACAATTAGACTTGGACACATTCTGAACAGGATTTTAAATTTCCTTTCAGAATGACAGTCTTTTTATTTGGAAAGTTAGAGATTTGATTGCCAACAGAAAAAAAGGAGCAATTATTCAAAAAATATTCAAATAAATGAATATTCAAAAAAAAAAAAGGATATTCTTCATGAATTAATCAATTCCAAGTCTTTTGTTTGAGAAAAAAGTGGATAAAATGTCAGTGCCTTGTTGCCTAAGAGAACTTCCAGGAAGAATGAGAAATTGTTTCTGTGCTTCAAACTGGGTTTTCTGTCCCACGCCACCCCATGTGAAGTTGTTGACTGTCCTTTGACAGGACGTGGGTTGTCAGGAGCTGGGCAGCTGACTGAACATGTGCTAGGACTGCTCCAAATCTGGAACTCTGCACACGCGTCTATAATACTATCATGTAAGTTTGAATGATTACAATTTTTTCAATTAATTAATTAAATAAACTTAGAAACACAATATGTGACTTTTACTATTTTTACAGCATGGCAAAACTGAGACTTGATTTGCCTGGTAACTTGAGGAGTCTTCATTATTTAAAAACCCAAGCCTTGTAAGGATCCAGAAACAACCTCACCTAAATTAAATCCTTCTCATGCTTCCAGACTCATTGTACTACAGAGGCATGAGAGTCTGTATAAAATGCAGTTAGACGTATTTGTAAAACACAGCAAAAGGCTGTCTGTGATACAGGCAGATACACTCAGGATTAGTTTTAGGGCTCAATATCAATACACATATCGTTGCCCTAGGTATTAAGCATTTAACATTTTTATTTGCCCCCCTCCTGTAGCTGAGCCTGGACCACTCAAGTGGGAATTCTTTTTTTCTCTTTTCAGAATAGCAAGGTAGTTTTATCCTCCTGACGTCCCAGACAATTCTTGCAGCTACTACTAGTACTCTGGTCTTACAATTATCTTTCCCGGCCCTTCCCACTCTTGCCTAACAGCTCATCTTTATGATAAGCCCTGCTCTGGCTTCCCATTGCTGCAAGTAGAAGCCCTGGAGTAAATAAATAAATAGATAAGTAAAAGCAAAATAGTTAGTGAAGAAATTATCTCTGCAGTTGATCCTAGAACCATGCTTACGCGCATACAATAGCTCTGCCTATTAAACTGTCACTGCTGCTGAGTAATTAATGACATCTTTGTAACAAGCACTATTAAACAAACTGCGTATTTCTGCGTGTCAATACCATTTCATCTTACTGTGTGCATTGCTTTCTTAAGGCATACCATGGTCCTAGAAGATAAACTGTTGATATTATGCTGTTCATACATGATCAAGCCATCTTTGTTAGCCAGAAGTAACGATAAATAAAGAACAACTTTTTTATATATACTCTTTAGGCAAGAAGAGGTTATATTAATATTTCACATAGTTTTTCATCTCTCAGCTTCTGACTGTAGTTCACTTGCTTCTCTCAGCTGTATATTCTTTGGGGCAAGGAACTGTATCTCCTCTCTGTGTTATTGTTGACCTTGGGATGATATTCCCAGCTAGGGATTGTTGTTGTGGTGATGCACTTTTGGGATGACATCCTGGTTTCCTGAGGTTTCCTAAGGTCCTCAGTCGAGCTTCAAAACAGCCTGGAGTTTGCTTACACTGCAGGGAGGAGCATCAGAGAGATGCAAGGCAAAGCAGAACTCACCTCCCAGCCATTTGCTCTTTGACCGTACTGCATGAGCCTTTTTTATACTAAGAATGCTAAGGATCTAAATAAAGAAAACTAATTAATACAGAGGTGAAACCTTGCTGTTAATGAGAGCATCTATTTACAGCTGAGACTCCTAGGCTTGGCTGCTGGTTGGCTGATACATACAGAGATTTATTTCACTGATAAAGTTTTCCCTCTGTCCATCTGTTCAGCATCTAAATGAGTGATGTTAGATTTGAGGATCGTTAATAAATGCCAGAAAGAAAGAAACAAAAAGAGAAGCTAAATGGCCAAGTCAATGATGCCTTAGCACCAAATGCAGTCTGATTCCATGAGGTTCAGGCTAGTTTTCACTTTTCTCTTTGCAGAAGTGATTTTCTTCCTCTGCCTCCCCATGGCATGATCCCTGCAGCTGTGTGTCTCCAGTTTCTCAGACGGTGCTGCGGTTGTGTCAGAACCAGGACAATTGCATAATCCATAAGATTGAACGTAGACTGTCTCACAGTGACAGCTGTCTGACAATAATAAGGTCTCTCTCAGAAGCCAGGAGAATAATCCAACCCGTATTACCAATGGCAATATGGAAAAGCATGGCTCAGCCCTGCAAGCCTGGGTCACAAAGCCAGGAGTTAAAAAATCCAAGCATTTCCCAAAACTGAAAATTTCCTGTAAATAAAGATGTAGAGACTACAGTTCTAAACATCCATTCACACTGTTTCATTTATAAAATAATTTCAATACTAAATACAGATTGACCTGTGTGAACTGTATTAAAAATTTCTAAAGTGCAGCAGAAGACAGGAAACCAGCCAGCAAAGCAGTGCTCTTAATGTGGGCTCTGCAGTGCACTTTAGTGACTTGTGTGTCCCACAACCCTGTGACTTCCAAGATTCAGTTTCCTCACACGAGTATGGCAATGACAGATTGATATATTTGAATTGGAAGGCTATGTTAAAACTAGTGTTGTCTCTGCGTGTGGCTCAGTTTTAGGACAATATGAGGTTATACAGGCACAGTTCATTCAGTGGATATATCAAGTATAGTGGCCTGATTTCAAAACCGCTGAATACTTAGCTGCTCCCTCTGCAGCTTCTGCCAATCATTGTAGAGGTAAAACTGGAAGTTGCTGATAGAGACTTAGAATTACTTTAAAATGGGTAGTTTATTTCACTACTGAAAATACAAAGTTGTAGTGTCTGTTTTTTAAATCCACACCCCAAAAATGCATGGACAAGCTATACTTAGAGTTCAGGTACACTCAAGTCTCAGTGATGAGACAGAACAAAAAGGAAAAGAAGCAACAGCAGAGAAAGATGAAATGATTTGCCCAAGAACAAGACGTTGAGAGAGAGCTCAGATGGGAGCTTTTCTGCAAATTCACAGCTCAAGTTCTCTCTCTTAATTTTCTCACATACCTATGTTCATAAGGCAGACTGTAATCTGTAGCAAAATAAGTATGCAGGTGGTTAATTAAAAATATGTTGCTTCTGGCCTTGCATTTTAGCATTTCAGTATTCGATCGTCTTACTGTTGTAAGGTTAATTTTAAAAATTAAGTAAAGCTGCTGAAAAACACCTACTATTTGTACAAGATCAAAAGATAGTTTTGGAACACTCTTTACTCAAGTGATCTTGAATATTTCTTAAGATCCTTAGAAAGAACAGAGTCTTCCTTTTATATGTTCATTAATAAAGCCAGATAAGATGTTCCTTTAATCTAGCATGCATGCAGAAATTTAATAATAGACTGAAGACAAAACTGCTCTCCAGCCATTCCTTGCTATTTGTTATGAGAGAGGTTAAGTTAGTTATATTCAAAATTTGAAATTAAATCCTTGTAACTGTATGATCACCATAATTAGGAATGCCATCTTCAGTGCCATTATTTGAAGAGTACTAGTATTCAAAAAGGAACTTTTAAAATTAAATGTACCATAAAAAATATGGCCTTAGCGGAGCTCAGAAACACACATTGCTGCATACATTATGCACACCAACACCTGAGGGTTTCTTTGAAGAAGCTTCCTTAAACATAACTGCAGCTGGTACCTCTCTTTGCCATCTTTTGTCTTGTCAGATTTACAAACACTAGTGACCAATCTGTTTGAAGTCCCCTTTGCAGTCTGGACTTCTCTGTCACACTTGATACCAGGTGCGACCCTGGTATTTTCCCTATCCCACTGTTACAAGAGCCCATCTAATTCCCCTGTACTCAGACCCTCACCGTTCTGCCCCAGTTTCTTTCCTTCCTAACTCTGTGGCTCTCCAGAGCTCTGCTCCCTCCAAATCTGGCTCTGTGCAGTTTGCTTTGTACAAATCACAGCATTCCCAGGGCTGGTACTTATGTGTAGTGCCATATCTGGCATCTTCTGGCATGTCTAGATGGATGGGTGCAGCCAGACCAAGCTCCTCCATTCTCATCCTGATTTGCCATGGTGTAAATCACCTCTAGTGATGAAGTTGTTAGGGAAGTCACATTCCCAGATTGTGGCATTCCCAAATCACCATATTCTTATTGTTTTCAGGAGGTTCGCTCCCATTAATTCCTGACAATGGAATTCAAGAAAGCATATTCAAATATCATTTTTCTATTACTAAAATGCATATTGAGACAATAAACTGCATTTTATATATATAAAATATATAACTACAAATACATATAAAGCAGATACATGCTTGACATGCATTATATATGCATGTGTGTGCGTGTGCATATTCATATATATGAAGACTTACCTTCCTAACTTAGCTCAGACACACTCAGTACTGGTCTCCAAACATGCCCTTATGGGAAGGCTTTTTAAGCTTATCCAAGTCGCAACATATTTGCTTGTGCATAGCACTACGTTAATGAGTGCACATGACATCTCAACCAGAACTCTTCTGCATCAACAACTTGGAGCAGGAACAAAAGACACCAAATCTACCTGATAAACTTGGTCTACTTTGTCTATATTGAGGTCAACATCTTGTTTCGTGATCTCGTCTTGGTTTAATTTTGCCCATAAAGCTTTTAGCACTGGCACGCTTTTGTAGATTGATTCTGTTATCTGAGAATTTGTAATTAAAGATGGTCTATTTTCAGCATTTTCATTTTGGCATTAATGTAATGCAAGTTTTGGTCAGCTGGGATACCACCAGTCCATATTTTGCTACTGCAGAGCTCCTCAGTGGTTAGCTGTTAGTGTCGCAGTATATGCTTTGATTGACTGGAGTATTCTGTCAGGGAAAAAAAATCCTGGACTGTAATGCAAACAGCAGGGTAAGTGCTTATATTATCTGTAGGGAGCAAGGAATCACCTGTCAGTGAATCTAAAGTCTCAACACCAAATGCAGAGGCCATTTGCACCCCTATATCTTTAATCACTACCTTTTCTGAAGATAGAATGCGGTTTTCTTGGGTAGATTTGCAGTGTTGCTGTTTACCTATGCACATGCACACCAAGTAATAAGCAATATCTTGCAAAATTAAGGTTTCCAGCATTACTGTGACCATCTCTTAAAATGGACTTGCCTGCCCTCTCTCCCTAGGATCTGCTTTCCCAACCACCATGTTCTGGGGCTACGTCTTCCTTCCCCCACAACTCTTCACAGCACATGCTCTTGTTGATGCTTCTTTCTTAAGAGTATCCATGGACTGCAGATATCACCAAATATCCTTTTTCCTCCCCTCTTCAAACTGCTCTCCTAGTTTCTGTTCATCATCATGGCCATTTTTAATGTGCATTTGCATTTCATGTCTTTTCTGGACCTTTTTTCACCAGCTCCCAGTAAGGAGGTTAGCATTGCCACCCATTTTATGCAGGCCCTGGACCAAAGCTTAGCGAGCTGTGAAGCCCAGAAGATCACCAGCAGCACAGGCTCAGCATGTGATGTAGCTATCAGATGGTCGCTTTCCAGTCTGGAATCAGAAGACATCATGGGGACACATTACTCTTGTGTCTGAAAACCTGCTGACTTCTGCATAGCTAAGACTAGGAGGGCCAAGGCTGCACTGCTTTTCCAATTCTCCCCTACTTCAGAGTTTTCATGATGGAAGGAGACAGGAGGGAAAAAGGAGAAATAGGAACATCCTTAGGTTCAGGGCACACCAGCAAACTGTTATCTACTTTCGTCTTGTTTTATAATGCAGCATGTACCTTCTGAATATTGATTGTGGTCAATATTCAAGAAATTATTGTCCTAGTGCTTGTGCTGAAATTCATTATGACCCTGGGAACCATTTTAGGGAAGATTCGGTGAGTAAATAGAAGTGTTTTCATGATAAATGCTAGGCACACTGGAGTTGGTAGGCCCATGGGTCCTTACGTAGTGCACAGAGAGAGGGAATGTGTAGGTCAAGAACAAGTCATCATCCACTAGAGCTGTCAACAGGGATATCTGGGGCACTGCGACTGCCCCCCGGGGCATCTCTAGGCTTGTGCATCTCTAGGTGCACAGGCACTTCTGTGAGCATCTGGGAAACTTTGCAACGATAAATCTGTAAAATATGGCACCTGTGATGTTCTTGTGCCTTAGGGTAAAAGATAGTGGAGAAGGCTTAGACCTAAGAACCATATAGTTCAAATGCCTATGTCTTTTGTTTTTCTGTGTTTATTTGTCTCATCTTGTTAGATGAAAATCTCTTTACAGTCTTGTCTCTTACACTATGCTTGCATAATATTTATTGTTTTTCAGGCAGGTGATCTGTTTTAGAGAGTATGCAAAAGCAGAAACAAAAAAACATATTCTGTCCATAGTCTTATTTTTTTTTTCGTCAGCATCTACCCTTCTGGAAACTCTGAAGGCTAGCAACCCAATTTCTAAATCAATAGGCACTTTCAAAACAAAGAGATTACATTTTTCACTAGAAAGTTGTTTTGCAGATGCCATTATTTTAAATTATTTCATTTGCCTTGACCCCATATTAGGCTGGATGATATTATACTATGCAGGTGGAATTTTCTAGGGAAAAAGATCTTCAAAGTGAATTTTGCATACTGCATTGCCAGTGGAGAAATCAGCATTTCAGAAACGGGAGATGAAGAGTGGCATCTCCATTTTTGAATATTTTCATTTGAAGTAGTAGATCCATGTCCTTATATGTCACATAAAAAAATAGATCTGGAAGTAATAAGCTCCTAGGAATGAAAAAAATGAATTTAGAATAAATATATCCACAAATAGGACAGTCAGACTCACTAAAAAATAATCTTGTTTCCTCAGCTAGGGATATTTGACCACAAAAGGCAAAGTTCAAGGAAATTGCATTTAATTATGTCTTAAACTGAAATAATCTGCTTTATCTAGAAGAAGCTGACCTGTTTACAGTTTACACATCGTTCTCAATATTCTTCTCATACTCAACCAGATCTAATGAATGTGTCATTCGTTTGGACATCACAGCACAGATTTTGCTCATAGCTTCACCACATACTTTCTGGATAAAATGGAGCAAATCACCGTTTGCTTTTCATTCTGTTACTAAGAGAGAGAGGATATGAGGTTGAATGGAAAAGGACAAAGGAGAAGAGACATGAAGGTATGAAGATTAGCATTGGGAACTATTGGTGTATTTGAGAGAGGCATTAACAGCACAGGTCCAAGTGGAAATTAGAAAGTATTACAGAACTTTCTGGGCAAAAGTTTCTAAATACAATATGTATAGGTGTAATTATGGTTTATGAAAGACAAGCAGAAGAACACGACAGAGAACTTGACACTTTCACAGCCCATGCCCTACTCATTCACTTAATGTCTTTATTCTCAGCAGATTTCTAAGATCAGCCTCTGAGTGCTGTGGCTATGAGCCGACTGCCGAAACACAAACAGCACCAAATACTTAGCAACATTTTTGTGGAACCTTCAGATGTTCAAATCGAGGTCCGGTCCACCTCATTAAGCAAAATCTTATCCCAAAAGAATGAATTGAAATGAGCGAAGTGGCAGTGATAAAAGCAATTTTCCAGCATTTGGAACTGTCTGACTTTGCTTTTTATAGTTGTGTCTGAAAAGGTTTTATTCTCGATGATATTTTGTTTACTTCCTTCCTGCATAAATCATCCCGGCATTTCATTGTCTGTTTGGATGCATTTCTTCAGCAAGTTGTCAGACAAGTGTGGGTGCAAAATGATGGCTCAGGAGAGAGGCTATGCTTGGAAATGTCAAAGTCAGACACACAAAGTGATGGCAATACTTGGCATTTCATTTGTTAGAATTGCTATTCATGGAGATCTTTAAATCCCAAATGTTAAGCAAGCATCTGTATAAGGGGCCCTACTGGTCCATCTTAAACAGCTTACTTTTTTTATTCCCAAGTGATATATTTGTTATCACTGTGGTGATTCCAATGATTTGTGTGATGTCCAATTAGTTCAGAAACATGTCATGCTATTTTTAAAGCAGAGTTCAACTGTAGAAAAGATACAGTAAAAAAAATGCGATTGGGGAAGGAGATAGGTTGTTCTATCTCTGCTTTCCTCCTTTTCTCTCCATTTGGGGAAACAACTTGCCACTGATTTCGTTAATGACTACCATCCAACTTCTTGTTCAATGGGCTCCGTGGGACCTAAAATGTAGCTGTTGTTCTACCTTAGTCAGTGATGAAAAAGACAAGGGTGAAAAATTTAGAATTTCCGCGAAGTATTTGGAGTGGGCAAAGGTGACTTTAAGTCACATTTATTCTTCCTTGATCCCAGCCTGGCTTTGGGCCAGTCCTATCATCTTCAAGTAGCTATTTTTAGGCTCTCTACTAGTTCATGTCTTAAAGCAGTTTTTATAATATGACAAACATTTTTAAGATCAATCAGTATGAAAGCTATGTACATTCTTGGCTAGGCTAAGAAAAAGCATATAAGCTTAATAGCCTGATAAATGACTTTCAGAAAATAATTTTCTTACCATCAGTAGATGGATACTTGAAGTGGAATTGGTAGAATTATAAGAATTGTTGATGGAATATGGATTTTTCTACTTTAAAACTGCGTGTCCTCCTGTGACTTGTGACAGAACCAGCGTGGTTAGACAGCAGACAAGAAAATATAATGTTCATCTATTAATGATAAATTACACAAGAACATGGGAAAGAATTTTTAATAAACTATCAATAAGCTGTTATTGATTCCATGCAGGCATAAAGGTGAAGGAAGAACTACAGGCAGCAGGCATATTTGCAAGTAGTTTTATCTTTAATGCTTTGTTTTGCATCTCATCCCCACAGACAGTAATTAATTCAATGTTGTTTCAGGAAAGCAGATATAATCAAAATTATTGTACTTTTTCTCTCTGTACTGCCAAAAGGTGTTATGAAAGCACTTTGGAGGCACATCTGGGAGTCTTAAAATGAGGGTTTAAATCAATGTTAACAAACACGGAAGTCATAGCGGTGTTGAAACTCCTAGATAATTCCTAGGAGATAGGATAATTCCTGATGCCTCTCAAAGCACAGACTGGGGTAAGCACCACTTGCCATCTTATAAACTAAATAAAAGGATATACTATTACCACTCTGTGCACACTAGTTAAGATTGATTTCCCAGTGGCTGGGAAGTCGTTCATTTTTGTCATAGAAAGCAAGCGAGGTGGAGGTGAAATTAAAATGCTTCCTATTGTACATACTGTGTGATCTGAGCAGCCTGCATTTTTGCCAGTGAACTGAACATATTAACTGCCTGTTGTTAGTGCACCTGGCACAGCACTATCTCATGTTACAAAGACATGCTGGTTTCAATCTGCAGCACTTGCAAAAAGCTCTTCTGCCCACCTTCAGGCATCAGGATTAATGTGCTAGCCTTTTACTAGGAAGGTGTCACCATCTTTGAGGATCGGTGCTTTTAGATGTTGACCTCTTGCAGGTCTTGGAGAAACCTCTTTCGCGTCAATAAAACCAGTATGAATAAGAAGGAATTAGTGCTAAAATGTGGTTTCCTTGGCCAAGATAAATATGCTTGTGGCTTGCATAACACAAGTACCTTCCTGGCTAATACTTTTGGAATAGCAAGTTGCTTAGACGTTATTAATTTGCAGATGCATCCTTCCACTAGGACTACTGATAGGTGTAAAATTAGGCAAAAATTCCTATGGAACTGGTACCAGAATATGTTTGATGCTTTTCCAAAAGGCAGAGAGCAACAGATGTGTCCAACACAGCAATTTGCCAAGTGTCTCCTGCTATATTATGGCTGAATTCCTGAAGATTGTGCATAAGAAACCTCCCCTAACTGAGCCAGGCTTTTCAACAACTTGCAAATTCACCAAAATGATGCAAATTTGGAGGAAATGAGATGATTCACTCATTTTGAAGAGGAGAAGTAATCAGGCTCAGAGATGCCCAGGGTTCTCCTTTTGTCCTTGATCAGGCTCACAGACCTTTCTCTGTTGTTACTGTGCTCCTTAGCAACTTTGGAAATACGTCTTACTTTCCCACATGTGCTAATGGTGATTTTTCAGGACACTCTCCTTCTGTTAATTTTCCTTTTATAACACTGGTTGCTCCACATCAAATAAGCTTATTAATAAAAACACATGGTAAGTACCATTATTTTAGGTATCCTGCCAATACTTGGGAATGCTGAGGCATAAGAGGAATGGACTAAAGGATGTGACTAGGTTCTTTTTCCTAAATAGCATCTCCTGCTCCCTCTGATAGATCCTGGGCTATTGGTCTCATTTTCTGTGGCTCCTTACACTAATGCTCATATTTAGAAATGAGACATTCAGAATGAAATAGGCACCAAAAATTTAAATTCACCACGAAGAGACTGGCTGCACTTTCTCAATTCTTCAGATAAGTAATGGCAGCAAAAGGAAACTGTTTCACTTAATGATTTGTTTATTCTTTGATCGTTCATGTACATCTGGCCAGTATTGTGACAGCTTTCAATTCTATATTGCAGTTTCCATCTTATTCCTGATAGATTTATTCATCTTTGCCAGTGTATAAAGAATACATTTGCAAAGCTGCTCATTTATTTTCAAGTTTGTCAGATGTCAGTCCAGCACTAACAGTCTAATTCAAAACCCAGTAGAGTCAATTGACATTAGACCTTAATTAATGCTGCTTAACAAAGAAGCTGAAAACTTCAGTTGCTGCTCTCTGCATTTTTTATCCCAGAAGAAGAAAGAGTCTGGGGCTTCATACCTTGGAGCCCAGAGAATGGATGAGAAGGGTGATCAGCTGTCAGAGTCTCTTTAAAAAACAAAGAAAAAAACAAAACCCCAATACATCCATCAGAAATACAAGTTGTTATTACATACCAGGAATTGCATTTCTCCTGTAACACAGAATTCCAAATTTGAGAACTTTCTCAAAACAGTTAAAGCCATTAATCCAGCCTTACCTACCTTGTGCTGTCCTATAGGCACCATAATGAAGAGAGAGAACTTTGATTCTCTTTGTAGATTGTTGGAGCTTGATATTAAATCACTGAGATTGTCCTATCAGATGCTTGAATCTTTATAGTCACCATACAGTACACAAATGGGCTCTGCATGGCAACCCCTTTCTGATGACTGGCTTCCAGAAAGCAGAGGTCTGCCATCACTTTCCTTAAATGAAAGTCTTTATGATAAGTGAGGACTGTATGGACTGCAGCACACAGACCCACAGTTCTGACTTCATCTTTTTATACTATTAATTTAATTAGAGCATTTGAAGATTAATTAAAATGGATCGTAATTGTCTCTGCTTCTTACAGACTTCTGTCATATTTGTTCCCATGACAAAAAAAGTTTTGGGAAAAAAAAAGAGAAATGGTAGATGTAGCCTGTCTGTGTTTGATAGCTCTTGAATATAAATGCATTCAAAAATCTACAGAGAGGATTATTCTCAAGAGCTGCTTCTGAAAACTGTCCTTCTCATTCTATAATGAATTCACATCCAGTAATCTTCAAATTCTTGTGAATTAACACTCTATAAGGGATGCTGTTTCAAGATAAATCACAAGCCATCTGTCAAAGGACATGCAGATGCTTGAGCTCCCATCACACACCAAAGAGGGACTGTCAGGCAACAAGTAGTAATTCAACAATGTCCAGTCTTAGGATAGATGGCTGGCAGTCTGTTCTGAAAAGTCTGTGGTGGGTGTGGGCTTTGCAATGGCCCAAAGATCAGCAGTAAGTGCTAGTACAGCAGTAGCCTGAAAAATAACATGAAAATATACAAGCAAAGATAGATCTTTAATGACACATGCTCTTGGTCAGGCTTATGGGAAGAAGAGAAATCTGGTTTTTGAGTTCCTTATGTTCACCAGCCAGTCTGCCCTTGTTTTCACACCTTCTCCTCCTTGTCCACACTGCATCTGTGGCTCAACATAATCCCTGCACATGAACATGTCCAAAATGAAACTGGACTGTGCTTCCTGAGAAGCACAGGCTTTACCTCCATAGTGCTGTTCTACCTGTCTGCTACACAGAGCCTTGTGCCCGTCATTTCAGTTGCTGGGCAAAATATAGTAGAGCACGTGGAACCATATAATTCTGGAGTCCTAACCTCTCAGAAGCTGCAATAGCTCTTGGAAATATAAGCCATTCAGAGGGAGGTGAAAGCTGGCTAACCCCCAAACTGCAAAATAAAGAGTTATTCAAAAAACAAGGAATTCTAGGAAGATGGAAATAAATTCTTACTCTGAGCTATATTTCCAAGCTACATGTTGCTATGCACAATCCACTCTTTGGAAAGGCGGGAATCTATGGCAAGAGACTGACCAGTTTGCCATTTTTTTTTCCATTTTTATATTTCTATTATTTTTGTACTGTGCATTTGTACAACTAAGACCCTCTCTTTCCAGATGGTATCTTGCCTTTTCACTCTGGCTTCCATCTGGAAAAAAAAATGATTTGCATTTGCCTCCAAAACTACAGTCAACTCTGCTCCAGTTATCAATCACTAACATAAAGTAGTGATATTGTTCATACACTCTTAGATGAGGATCATTGCTATGATTCCCTGCCGCTTTCAAAGGATTAGCCTTCAAGCTGTAAGGTCTGCTATTGCTCAACATAGCCACTCAAAACAAACCAACAGCCTAGCTTTGTCAATATTCATGGCCTCACACTAGGCAGAATAAATGCAAGAACAAGATATAAACTGGATCTGTGACACTGAGGACTGGGTTACTGTTTCTCATTCTAGACATTTGAAGCTAAACCCTGGTAGAGTTGGGTGGAAGCATCAGGGAATATCACAAGGTGCTTCTGCACCAAACGGTTCTTCCCACTTAGCTTTAAAAGGAGAAAATTTAGACAAAACTAGTCATCTAGTCAGAGGACAGAGAAAGAGAGAACTCATCTCCCTCATCCTGGAAAGGGATGAATCATTGACAATTGGCTTAAATTTGATGTCAAGCCTGTCTAAGATCAAGTTAGATGAATCCCAACCTAAGACAGATCTTAATCATGACTCAAAGTAGACCAAAGAAATTTAAAATGGATTTTCTCTACCTTAAAGTCATTCTCTGACAGTACTGGAGATGTCAGATGCCATCAAGACATGTTCTTATCTACCAATTATTTTAGTGGAAGCACTACAATAGTTTTAAGTGTGATTTTTCTAACATCTGTTGATAAGTTAATGAGAAGAAAACTTCCATGGGACACATTAAAATGGTTGTGCTAACCTGTCCTTGCAAAACCACAGGGAAAAGTGTCTCCTTTTTCCTGTTTTCAGTCATCCTTAAAGCACCCCTCCCACTCTTCTGGCATGGATGATGGCACATCTAGAGGAAATTTTCTTGCTGACATGTGTGGGCCTACTGTCTGCTAAACACACTGGTTGTGTTCAGTGTAAGGATAAACTTTGACTAATTAAGGCTTATAAACTATCAGCCACAGATGGTACCAGTTTTAATGTATCCTTGCATGAGTTTGCATATGGCTGGAAGAACTGGAGCCAAATGCCACCAACAAACTTTCATTAAAATTTTTCCAGGAGCTAAAGCAGATTTTTTGAAATGATTGTTTTTCTCCTATTTGTTTCAAGTCCCCATGAATTTAAAAGTACACATCTTTCATTTTTTACATTTCCTTTCCTACATGTTTATCATCCTCATTACAAAAAATATATTTTCTGAAAAATATACTAAAATATATAATGTCTGAAAAAAATAAATTGAGCTAGGCTATTCCAATTTAATTTTAACCTGTTTTATGTGTTCTGTTATGCATAGGTGCTCATCTGCTATTTATGCTCTAAACATTCTTCTCTTGTTCTTTATTTTTGTCATTACAAATGCAAAAATGTCATTTAATGCAGTCTTCTTCTCAACATTCATCTCAACAGGAGTGCTACTCTTCACTTCCCTCCTAGCATCTCACCTCAGTTTTGGGTTGGCTTATAACTATTAAAGTAATCCAGTGAAAGTGGTCTGGATTGGAGAGTCACTGTGATATAAACAGTGGATGAAACACAATGCTCTGCAGAAGCACTTAATCCTTCTGCACAGCCTTTTCCTCAAGTGTAAGATTGGAAGCTCGTATCTTCCACAGGCAGGACAGAGAGGATCAATTTAAGCAGTCCCCAAAGCACACTATGATCTTTGATTGAACCAAAAGATCTGTATTAGCACAAACAATCTATTCCTACTTCAGCATTTGTATTCCTGTCTACCACAGAGAGGAACAAGAGTGTATGAAAATGGGATCAAGAAAAGATTCAAGTAACAGCCTCCACAAAGGAAACCTTTTGGGTTATAACTAACTCTTTTTTGTTCCTTTTGCAGTGGATTATTATCACTGTCCTACAGGATATGTCATTTGATTGCATCCCAAATGATAAAGAAATACCCTTTGTACTTCCCTCACAAGCTTATCCCTTTTATATATATGAGGGAAGCGTTTTTGCTGATATATTCAATACAGTTGGATTTGTGAAGCTATTTTTGGTATCAACATCTTACCTGGTGATGCAGTCTATTCCCTCTGAAAACCAAGATATAAGTTACCTTTAGCATTTAGGATAAATGTTTGTACCAGATTAACCCTCAGGAACAAATAAGTGAGAAACTGGGACAAATTCTGCTGGGTTGTAAATGCAGACACATTAAAAATACACAATAAAACACTGATTCTTACAAAAGAATGGTAGGAGAGGAATTCTGCAAATTCCCTTAGCAAAATCTGTAAAGGGGAATTATAAGATATGCATCTGTCCGTCGTCCCATATTTATAACAGTCCACTATTCCACACAGCAATGACCCAGGGTTTTCTGTTGTGTATTGGATTCCTGCCTTTGGTAGGTATAGAGATATAGCTAGGACTTATCTCCTCCAAGCAGCTGGAGAGGAATAAAAAGCTTTTTTTTTTTATTTCTGTGCAAGTCTGTATAGAAAGCAGCTACATTTGAAATGACAGCACGATTGCATTTTAATGTGACAAATTCAGAATTAACCAGCATTGTACAGGTGTCAGCCACAAAGTGTACCACAGTTGCCACAGTCATTAAGCATTAATATGAATACAAAAAACTCCTGCAAGTGACTATTCCATTAAAACAGTGAATCTTGAGCAAACTTCACCCAATATAATTAACACAATAATTATTCAGCTGCCGCATTCCATGCACTTGTGGGCAAAGGTAAATTAATAAACATACTAATAGGACTCTATTCCCACATTAGCACCAGCAAGGATAGACCGTACTACATCTTTGGTGACAAGGACACCTTTATGTGACTGCGCAGATGATCTCTTCATCCACCCAGTGCCACCCTAAATTCTCATGATGCTACACAAGGGCCTTGGCCTAGTCCACAGCCTAATCCTCAGTGTTCTGTAGGACTCAAACACTCATTCTGCCACCTTTTAGAAGGCTGCCAGTACTGCTTGGCAGCATGCAAGAGAGAAAACATATCCAAGCAACTCTCCTTCTTTTATTCAGCACCACTGCAAAATGCAGGGGGAACGTACTCACGCCCTTTGCACAAAAAAATGGCAAAGAAGTGTGGCAAGAGTCCCCGTGGAGAATGAAGAACCCAAAGGGTAGTTACTGGGGCTAGCTATATACACGAGTATTGCATTTAGAGAGTATTGCAGAAAAAAATCCATAAAGTGTGAGATTCAAAATGACACTTCTTTTCAATATTTCAATGTACTGAAAACATGTCTGTCTCTGACTTCAGAGAACTTTATATCAGATCCTGTATTTCTTTTTTCATCTGAAACAAATGAAATCTACCATCTCTCTTGATAACTGAACAAAGTCAGCTTGACTTCTTCAAAAACTTTTAGAGCACCAGTAATAGAGTAATGGCAGTGGCTGGTAATAAGCCCACTCCACCCACTCCTTCTAAATAATGGAGTAATATTTTCGGTATAGCATTTTAAAGCTGAATATGCCAACAGAATTCATTTCTTAGCATGTGATTAACTTTACTAAAATTGCCAGCTCTCTCTTACACTCCCTTGTGTGTTTTTTTCAACTGTATGCTGATCATTTTATCATTCCATCATAGAGTCCTCCAGACTCTATTCCACAGACGTGCAGAATGCCTGTGAATTCCTAAATACTCTTGGAAAGCTTGTACAAGTTTGGTGGTTCCAAAATGACAAATTAGTTTATAAACATTATCACAAGACAGAACTTGCATAAATTTCTGTTACTGTATTTCTTCTTCCTTTACTTTTCTTTTATATGTATATTTTTAAATATTTAAATTCATACTCAAAGTGAAACAAAGCGCAATTATTCTATTTGTCAAATAAACAGTGATTCTAGAGGTGTATGTTAGACAGAAAAGTCTGGCCATATGTAAGAGGGTTTATACTGATCCCTGCTCTAGTCCTACTTTATCGTTTAGGCAGAGAAGCCTTCCTGGATTTTCCTTTCCATGTTTTAAATTCACAACACGAATTAAATCTACTGCGCTTTCACCAGTTCATTGAATCTTTGCATATTTATACATACACCAAGAAATGAATTGAGTTCAACCCATGTATTTTCCCTGATCTCTCAAATCTCTAATTAAAGGATTTCCTTTCAGTCTTCTTGTACAAGGCCAATAAACCATTTTATGCTCAAAATCAATGTTAACAAACCATTCCTTTCTCATTAAAATCGCAAAGCTATTGGCTCAATCCAGTAAAAAACAAGCTTAGGGAACTGGAAAAGACCTACTCCAAGGGAGCAAAGGAAGACACATAAGTAGCAGCAAGGAGAACATTGAAGCTACTCAGTCGTTAAATAGTTGTTAGCAGCTTTAAAGCGGAAGGTGCACGGAGGTTAAGGACAGTGTTACATCTCATCCTGCTTGGCTCACAGCCGCTCACATTCACACAGTCGCTGGGAGGCTCTGCTGCACCTCTGCAACATGACTATAAATTAGTCACCCAGTTCAAGGCCTAGGTTCACAGTGATGTGACCCAATTCAGGAGCTAGGTTTGCAGCAACGCACATTCTCCACTGCAACAGCAGAACATGGAGAAGAGCAGAGATGCTTGGGGAGACAGTTAACACCTTCCAACTCAGCCCTCTGTCTTAATAGTCTGCCCTGATCAGAGATTATCAACCACGGAAATTACGTGGAGCTCATCAGGCTGTGGGGTCAGATTTGCTTCATGCTGCCACAGCCACAAAAGGCCACCAGGGCTCTGAAGGAACAGGAAAAAAAAAAAAAAGAATAACTGGAATGTTTCCACCATGGAAGGTTTCCACCCCAAATAAAATTGTTTTAGCACAATACTTTAGTATCCTCACATCTTTGGCAATCAATTCAGTGTTATCACCTTTGGAAAGCTTTGCTCCTTTCCAATATAAGCTCAATATGAACTTCAATACTTACAGAATGAGAATGGCCCATAAGGCTGGTTACTGGGCTGTGACAAATTTATTACTTCATACAAGACTACTTTAAATTCAATGTGGATGTAAATTAAGGAAGGTATTATAGCATTTCTAACTTTATAAATCCAGCTAGCTTCCTTAAGTAGAAGCCTTTTAATAGATTTTGAAACTACCCAAATTGAAAAGTTTGAAATTGAACTGACTTTACAGAGGATTTAGGAAAAAAAGGCCACTAATAAGCTAGTTTTCTGCTGAAGCAAACAGTATTTCTGAGTTAGCTTCCTGTTTTAAGAAAAAGATACTTTTCATTTTGCAAATACATCTATCTTAGTAAGCAAAAAATACACAAAGGCAAAGAAGGTTAGATTGCCAGCTCACAGTAAGAATATTTAAATAACATTGAGAGTCTAAAATGTCTGTATTTATTTGATTGTTACACTTACCATCCAGCAAAAACAGATTTACTGATGATGACCTTTGAGTTTAGTCTAGTGCACTGTATTGCACTCCTTCCTAGATGCCTTAGCCCTGACTATACCACAACCCAACAAAGACTAATACAGAAATTCACCAAGATCAAGCCACTGGTAAAAAACACCCCTCTAACCATAAGTCATGGAAGAAGTAGAAACTTTAAAATCAATTATTTTGACCTCAGAATTGCCATGTTTCATTTACAGTGTTAATGAAGATGCACAATCAGAGAAGTCACTATCGGAGAAGACCAAGCAGCTCTACAGGTTTCCTGTGGTCTCAAATTCAAACTCAGGCACTCCATACCCAACCTCTGTGCAAGAAGGAGATGTAACTCTGAAGAGTCCAGCTTATCTGTTCCCATGTCTTTCAGGCATCTCAATAAAACCACCAGGGTCTAGAACACCAAAGCACTGAGATACCAAGATTGCTGCCAGTAAAGTAACTTCATGTTCAACATCTTTCTGAGGGTGATCTCTTTAGGAGTCCTCCAAACCTCCTTGGGGATCAAATAATTGTAACTTCAAGGCAGCTGAAGTTTGAAAGACAGCTTATGTTGTCATCCTGGTGAAAGAGCCAGACACCTGTGTTTGTGTAATTCTTCATTTCCACTCATCTAGATAATTGCAGATGGCAAAAGCAGCACTGTTTATGCCCGCTCATTTCTGATGAGAAAGCAGCGCTGAAATACCACCAGTGCGACTTCCTTCATGGTATTTGTCTCTTCGTCTCTTTATTTGTCTCAAGCTTCTTACTTGAAGCTTGTTCAAAACAGCCCTTACAGCCAAGTCTTTAAATCACAGAACAAATCCTTTATTTTTATTGGATGTAACACTAATTTTGAAATCTCCCAGTAAAGCTGTATCTTTCTGAAGAAACATATATCATTTCAGAGCATCTGGGAACAAGCACGGCTTCTCTGAGAAACAACAACAAAAATCCTATATTATAAAAAATGGTTCCATCTACTCCATGAAAACAACCTGGACTTCTGGTGTACCTCAGCATGTGCTGAGAACTGTTTGGAGTTGGTTTTAAAGCAGTTTTAATAGAAGCTGGTTAAAGGGTTATTTTCAAATAAATTTTGCTGAGTGAACAGGTACTTTCCATGAAAATGCCCATTTAATAAAAGCAGGAAAAAAGTAAACCTTTCTGATTGAAAAATATTTTTTCTAGGGCTCAAATCCTAGTGAGCAATTCATAAATGTTCATTTCTCAATCATAAGAATCAGATATGTGTGCAGTTTCTAGAGTGGAATAAGCTTTTTCTGAAGATCGTTAAGTGTTGTATTCATAATTACTGATAAACTGACTGATTAATTAAGAGCTAGAGAGACATCATCTATTCCCTGATCGAGTTCTCATTTAGAACTCCCATTAGTAACATTAATGCGGATTGCAATAGATTCCTCAAACATTTCAGTCTCTCCACCCATTAGGCTTTAGGGAGAGCTGATTGAATCTTGCAAAGAGTGCATCTTGGCAAATATTAATTTGCACTGTGAAATGAATTTATTGTGACTCCTCTAGTTTGCTAGCTGGAATACCCTCAGAAGAGAGATTGGGCATCGTTCAACAAAAGTAAAATTAGGAGGGTATAATATTCCCCCAGAAAGCTTTTCTTCATTTTTATAAATCTCTTGAAAGAATAAAAATATATTATATGACTGTCCGGTGAAAAAGATTTGAGTCTTGCCACCAGGCATCATATACCAGGTAAGGTTTGTGAGCTATTTATAGTAGTTACAAACCGAGCGCTTTTCACATAAATCATGAGATTAACATTGACAAACAGCAAAAACCCCCCAGATTAGATATGGTCTTCTGGCTAGCAGCTTGCAGACAGAAAGAGGCGACATTCCCTGGGTCACTTCATTGTTTCTAGGTCTCCTTAGAGAAGGCAGCTGCACCTCAGGTATCGTGCTGGAGCAAGGCAGAGCATTCCCTCTGACACAGCTCAACAGGCCCGTTTCCACTCTGCAGCATCTCCAAAGTGACCTACCAAAACACCCAAATCATCTCTCTTTGTGAACCTAGGCTTCCTGAGTAAGTGGCAGGAGGTTTCTGTGAGAAATCTTCCTCTACATGCAATGCTCAGACAACAGAAAGAAAAAATCCAAAGCATCATGGAATGTCACCTGCCAGATAAAACACTCATGAGACTTTCCCTGCCACAGAGCAATGCAGATGCCAGTTTCCACATTTGCCTTGTTTAACCTCCTTTTCTTTGATTTACACTACAACAGCATGCAAGATCTAATCTACTCCACCTCTTTGTTTCAGTCTTCTAAATACGTGCAAATATTTTCCCCTCCCCTTCATTATTCAACATTAACTCTGTAGGAGCCAGATCCTCAGCTGACTTAAAGCAACACTTATCCCTAAAAATCAGTGGAACCATTTTAATATTTCTCCAAGCCAGGTCAAAAATGAAGTATGGCTAGGACCACTACATTCATAACTCAGTTTCAGATCTGGAATTTTTTTTTGCCAGTTTTGGAAAACCAGGAAAACAGTCTTCTGAGAAGGACCTCTCCAAGTCCATCAAGTCTGCTGCTCTGCAGAGGCTTTTAGCTCTCCAGTGCATTTTTTTTTTAATGAGAAACATTTGATCTAAGTGCTCAGCTTTGCTGAGGTCTCCTGCATCTTCCATAAAACATCCATGAAGGAATGGCTGGTGCTGCTTTCCGGCAGCTGGGACATGGCCCCATGGGGATCTCATGACAAGAGCACTGCACAGGGTCCCTGGCTCTGAACTGCCAGGGGGACCAAAAAAAGGGTGTGCTGGTTAATTCTCATTTTCCTGTCCTTTAGTGCCCAATTCTCTCCTAATATAGTGAAGTATACGGCTACAGGGAATATGCTGAAAAATCATGCAGCACCAATCTCAGTTTGGGTGGCATAACCCAGGGGACTGAGGACCGGTGTCAGTAATTAGCTGATCAGGTGGCGAACAGGGGGAAATGACAGAGCTGCCTGTTGCAAAGATGACAGTCACTCTAGGGAACAGGGAGTAAAACTGCTCAGACAACAAACACAGCTCAACTTACTGACATATGAATCATGGGCAAAGCTTAAAAAATAAGAATATAAAACCTAATTTATGGGATTTAAAGACTCAGAACACTGCACATTTAAATGCTTTTTCAACAGAGAAGCTACCAAATAGCTTAATGTTCTTTTTAAATCTTCTATTTTCTGCTTCTCAAATTTTGGACACCTCCAGACTCAGGAGAGCAAAGATGGAATTTACATGAAAATTAAAAGCATTTTACTTGTTCGATCCACGTCACTTGTAAAAAGTTGTTTTTATGAGGGTGGAGGATGTTAGATTGACAGCTCTGGAGACTGACATCTCTATTTATATCCACAGAACAGAGAAAACAAGGGCAGGAGCAGGGCAAGCTCATGCCCAGATGTCCTCTTCTTTTCTTCCTTTCTCTACCTCCTCACTGCCAGCAGCACCCATGGGAGCAGCAGGCACTTGCTTTTATGTGAAGATAGACACAGAAGAGCTGATGGCTACTTCAAGCTGAGAGCCTGACCTGAGCCCTACTCCAGGGCAGGTTCCATCATCCAGAGTTGGGGACCATAAACCACAAAGGTCATTGACCAACATCCACCAAAATGAAGAGGCTGAAAAATGCAACAGAAAAGCTCAGGATTACTTCTACCCACCATAACAGTCAGTCAGTGATGGACTGTTTCCTGGACAGAGTCAGGAAGATGTAGGAATTTGAATATTGAAATTAAATGTACAGGACTCAAGAGCATGGATGTAACAAGGGATAATTGATGAAGACATTAGCATGGAGCAGGAACGTTTTTTAGCACAGAGCAGTCAGTATCTCCTAAATTCCTCTGAAACCAAGGATCGAGGTGAAATGTTAGTGTACAACTGAAATAGCTTCTCAAGCCTGCAGAGACCAGTGAATCCATTTCTACAGGCACATATTTTGGAAGAAAAATTTACATGCTTACAGGCAGTTACTGTGAAGGTTGATTCAATTGTTAGATCTGTTTGAATATCTTAACATCTCATTTTGAAAAAGCTGTTGTTCTATTTTTAAATTTTTACATTTCAAGAGCAGATAAAGACATATCAAATTAAGGCAAGGTTGTCCTCCATATTCTGTTTGCAGATTGAAGCAAGGTAATAAATTGAAAACACCTGTGGCAGGCAGGTAGCAGAAATTGATTGAAGACCAGGCAGTGGTCATTAGATCAGGCACGATTCATATCAGAGGTCAGAAGGATCTTGAAAAGGAGCTAGTAATAAAAATGTTGAAATCAGCAGATGCTTCAGAGGCCTGGAGCTTTATTCTGAAAGCCAAGACTATGGTTATAGGAATTTAAAATAAGTGCTACTTACAAGGAAATGCATTGAAAATATGAGCAGAGATTTAAAAAAGAAAAAAAAAACTATTTAAAGTTGGCAATGAATTATGAAATAGAGTAGCTATTTGCAGGAGAGCTCTGCTTGTTCAATCCAGTAAGGTTACTTCGTTAATGAATAAAAGGAAAAAATAGGTGATACTTTTTATCTGGAGTTTCTTTGAACCTGTCAAAAGATGCTGTTAATAAAATCAAGTCCAGATGCAAGGTGAGTGCATTGTCATCCTTGAAAACTGCTGAAGAACCCTGTTCAAAAGCCACTGAAGTGAACTGAAACTATTTAGCAAACTTGGGAGCAGACTCTAAAGAAGACAAAAAAAAATCAGGAATTTGTGTCTCTTGCGTAATACTGAAGCACCTACAGGTTGAAATTTAAATTGGAAGGGATTAGTGAAAGGACACTGATTTAGCAAATCTCCAAATGTAGCTAGAGAGGAGCCATGAAATCATGCAAAATCCACATCTCTTTTTAGCCAAAGCTCTCAGCATTCTCTCCCTGCACTGTTTGCTGTGGCTGCGTCATCTTCCTGCCACAAGCAGGGTCACTGCACCCTCCTTGAAATATGAGTCCTTGGCAGGACTTTATCCTGATCCGAGACCGGTGGCAAAACTCTCATTGCTTCTTTGGGATTTACTTTTTGTTCTTTTCAGAGCAACTTGGTAATTTAAGACAGGAAAAAAAAAAAAAAAAAAAAAAAAGCAGATTGTGTAATGTGGACTTCTTTCCATTCAAGCGTTCCAGCAGCGATTGCACATGACAGTGAAGGGACACAAGGAGCAGAGGGAGGGGGACATTTTGAGCCAGCTTGGCAGCAATCAGAGACCACATGAGCATGAGGGAGCTCCCTTCTAGACATGTAGCTTAGGTTCTGCGTAGCCACCAGCCTCGCCTCCGAAACAGATGGCTTCCTACTGAGCAGAGAGGATAAATAAAAGGTGATCTGCCCAAGCGCACTTCCGCTCCAGAGATCTGAAAGGAGGATTTTTAAAGTTGTGCTGAAGGCAGCAGTGACTCTCATCACTTGGTGAGTAAGAAGGGTAAAGTTAGCATGAAACCGGAGCCAAAGAGGGAACAGGAAACAGAAAGAGTATGAGTCAGAGCAGCAATTGTGGGGGTGTATCAATATTTATAGCACAAATCCCCAGGCTTCAACTGACTCTATCTGGTGGCACTAAATAGATTTTTTTTACACTAATCAGGAAATCTGTTTGACAACAATGGAGATCTGTTGATTCGAACTCTTCGCGCTTGATAACTACTCCAAGCTCTGAAGATTATTTCCTTAAAACTCCATGCTATTGCCTGCATGCTCCCAAGTAACAGCCTAACAGCCTCCTACAGGACAAATCACTCTGCTTTTTTCAGCCTGCAGTAACTGCTTGTACTGGATTTTACCTAATCTGCTCTCCTGCAATTAAGACACAAGAAGTGAAGAATGAAATTATCTAGATTAATAAGTGGTTTGTTTTCCAAATCCCAGAAGTCCTTTACATCTCACAGCTGAAGCAATCTGAGTTTGACTGAATCTGTTTCTAAGCAATAGCAGCTGTCAAAGTTTAAATGTTGAATTATTATCCTGTATTTTCTGAAAATATGATGCTAAGGAATGGCTCAAAATGGAAGCTAATATGTTCTAATCCAACTCCCAAGGGCTTTCGCAGTCAGATTCCACCACGATGCATATGACATAGGAGCAAGGTCATTTTTAAAAGTGCCAAGTTCACTTCTCATTAAACTATGCTTCCAAAATAGTGTTTGCCAAAACGACTTTAAAGGGCATGAGAATGGCTTTGAATTATGAAATATATAAATGTATCAGCTAGCATGTTAAATGCTTTTACTACAGCACTTAGCTTACGCAGAGTCATTTTTAAGAGTGGAGAAAACAGCACTTAATGGAACAGACAGTTTCTCACATCCAGCCATTATCTCGTCCTAGCCAAGAGTCTCACAAATGAATGTCTTTTGCTTACAACAGCTAATGACATACTATGCTACGGTTGGGTTCAGAGTTGTGCTTTGTTTCCTAAATAGTTATAATTCTGTTTACTACTCACAGGCATTTAATGACCCCTGGCTTAACTTTCAAAGCACATTATCATCACTCGTTCACTTAATCGCTTGTTTCAGACTGGATTTTCAGCAGGAAATTGTCCCCGGGCAGTGTAATAGGTTGGGATAGCCGTTGACGGAAGCCAGTTGGGGAATTATTGATTGCTGATATTTTCATACAGTGCATATTTTTACTTCAGATTGGTAGGGCTGTGGCATTCTGAGCTTTCTCACATGGTCTGAAATATTTGTAGCAATAATAATGGAAAAAGCAAAATAACATAAACAGCACTCCATGTCCTAATGCTGCTTTGTTCTGTGTACATAGTGGCTGTTAAAATGTAGTTCCTAATTGCAGAAAAGCTTTTGGAAAAAAAGCATATCATGCTTTGTTTCCTTCTAAAGGTATCTATGAGTTCAGAAGGATAGATAAGGACATTTAATGCCATGAACAGAAAATATACCACATTTTATACACAGGTCTTTGTTCTTGCACAATTTTGTGAAGTTTTTCACAAATTTTCAAATAATTGTTCAGTGTTAGACTGCAGACCTGCATTCCTCAGTGTAGAACACATGTTTGAAAAGTTTCATGGAAAGTTGGTGCTTTTTAAGTGAGATAGGTCTGCGTATTATAGACATATGGAACAGCTGCAAGAAGATGATTTTTCTACTTTTCTAATTGAAACTGCCCTGAAAGAGGCTGAGAATCTGGCCTTATGTGCATGCACACATCTCAGATTTATGTAGATACATCAGACCAAAAAGAACGGGGAAACTGTCCTGTTAATCAATTATGAATGAGTGTGCACTAATGGTAGCTCCCAAAGTATCGCTAGGGGACTGGGAGGAAGCAACCCAATTCAAATGAAACTTTCCTACCAGCTCAATTTGCCTTTGGTTTCGTAACAGAAAGAGATACAAATTTTTTCTTACAGGAATTTTATCCTTCAGAGTTAGGACAAATACTCAAGTGAAGTGACAGCCTGTTTTTATTGTTTGTTTTGTTTCTTTTCTTTCTCTCCTTTCTGTCTATTCACTGGCAATGCATGAGGGCTTCCAATCCTTTGGAAGGGCAAGAGAAGAGGTTAGACATGGGTTCAGCTGTTAGTCTCTTACAGCCCATGGAACAACGTGTTTTATATTTGTAGCTGATTGCAAAACACAAGCAATGGAGAAAATCACAAAATGCCCTGTAAACAGAAGCTGTAAGTCATGGACCTAAATCAGAGAACATTTGAATATTAATGGGAAGTTTAGGAGGCGAAAGTAAATTTAAAAAATACATAAAGATTTGCAACTTTTTAACATAGATTTTCTCCCCTGGTGTGCAGTGTCCTTCTGGCCCTGTGCTGGGCACATCAGCATATGGGAGCCCCGGTAAGCATCGTCAGGAGGACATTGCAGAAAGTTGTCCTCTCTCTTCCTCTTTTTACACCACTCCCTCAAGCTTCCTGTCAGGCTTTAGCCCATCCCTCCCACTAACATGCACATCAATAGCTGTACAGGACAGTATTTATTTATATAAATATGGATCACCATCCTTATTTATTAACTTTCCATGGTGAAGAAGGAAATGTCCTCAGATGTGGCTTGTGGGATCTGGGCAATTGCATTGCTCCTTACGATTTAATGAAAGTATGGTGAGACTCCTGCCAAAATGCAGACACAATTAAGTATTTTTTTTTAAGAAATGGAGTGTTTAGTGTGCAACACTGGGCTGAAACCATCAGGTCAGACTGAGCAGCCGAGAGCGATGCGGCCTGTCAAAACAACGCGGCATCGCTTCAGTAACCACCGCGGCCTACGCACAGGCTGCCGGCCTGCTCACTGAGACAGCGCTGCTCAATAGGACCCTTTATAAAAAAAGAAAAAATGAGGCTTTTCTGTGAAGGCTTTCTCATGCGTTCTTGTAATAACAGTGCACATAATAAGTGTGTTCTGTTGCTTCATCTTCTTTGCTTTTATTTTTGTATGGTAGATTTACTAAAACCTAAATTTAAATATTTATACAGTAGGCTTTTTGATTAGCATATTTTGAAGCTAATCATAATAGGGCTTAGCTAACTTAGTAGATGTGTCAGTAAAATGAATAATGAATTCAGTGACAGGGATGAAGAGGAAAGGTTGGAAAAGAAATAATGCACAATTGTGAAAAACATAGTGCCTGCTACATTGGAACAGACCTGAAGAAAAGCAAATAGGTGGCTGTCTCCTTCCTAATTCAAGGAACATTTATTTAGAGAACAACTTCTTTGAATAATAAATACCTTAATTTAAAAATAATTTTTAAAAAAGCTTCCCATAAATTAAATTTGAAAGCTTCCCTTGATTTAATCCAAAAGTACTTTGGACCTTTAAATATATGATGCATAAATGATTGCTGAAAGCATTTAAATCTTGGTTTAAAATACAGAAAGTGGATAGAGTAGTTAAGAATTCAATGCTAGCCTTCTCGAAGCCTAAAATAAAAGATTAATAGAAACGTTCTTTTACTATTTATTTTTCTATTGAAAAGACTGAGTTTTTTTCTGTTAAAAAGCATTTTATTTAGGAATTAACCCAAATATACTTTTAGGAGGCCTTCAATGATCTATTTTTTAATCTAAATACAATTTTTCTGCTGTTTTTCTTCCATCTAAAGCACATTTTCATGTAATTAATGAACAAATGAATATAGTCAGGCCAATGAGCTGGCAAACTAACAAGCTCAATGCAAAAAGCCAATTCAAGTTAATTTTGAGATGTCAGGATCAAGAGCAAACTGACTCCACCAATTTTAGGCCTATACAAACACAGAATTTCATGGGTGTGATTACTTAGTCTTTTTAGATCGTGACATCCCCCAAATGATTATAGCTGTGACCCCGTGGTTGGATTTCATTAGGTCCATTGCTCACTATAGCACTTACTTGCCAGCCCGTGGCCCATGCTGTCGTTCCCTACCTCACTCAATCAAAATGAGTCAAGCAGTTTAAACTTATCCTGGATTCTGGATGTCCCGGAGCCCCTGAACTTCCTCGTGGTACTTCAGCTGGGCTTGAGGTCCACCAAGAAATCCTGGCCAGATGCTAAAAATCCTTAAATTCTTCCCAAACAGAATCTGCAAGCAGACAAAAAGACAGAGTTGTCTCACTGTTCTTTCTTGAAGTTCATCACGGCAAAGCAAGAGTTGATTGTCCCAGTAGGGAGGGAATCAGATCCTCCTTATATTTTTAAATTCACATGAAAAATGCTTTTCTAAACACTTCTGTTACAATATTCTGTAACAATATAACACAGCTTTCATCCACTTATGAGACCAAGCAGGTGCTGTGGTGACTTTCTTGTGAAGCTGGTGGGATCTGAGCCCCTAATTCTCCAGGCTCCTAAGACAACTGCACTCAAAGACATCTCATAGAGACATGAATATGTTTTTAAAGCAGCTTCTCTAGTTTGAACTTGAGATCTTTCTTCTTTCTTTCCCTCATGTTTTTTTTATAGATATGCAGTGATTTTTATGAACCTCAACAAACCAAAAATCAATTTCAAAGAACTCACTTACATGTATTTACATATTTTAAAAACCCTAGGAGTTTCTTTAAAAGAAAAACTATCTCAATCTCTGCAAGTCTGTAGTGAGCAAAAAGAAATGTTTTAGAGCAAACAGAACTTGCAATGAGGAACAAAGAAGCAGAAAAAAGGATGAGAAGACTGTGAAACACAAGAGATGTAGGATATATCTCAAGCTAAAAGGGAAAATCTCACTCTAGGTTTCTAACCTAACATTTACATGTTCACTCAAAGAAGCAACTAAAATGGTGTATGGTATATTAGACAAATTTGAAATGTAGGAGTTCATAGCTCTACTGCAGAACTTTTGAGGGTCCTCAAGTAGGCTGGGCTGAAACACCTCTTGCTTCACTCAGCTAGCAGTGTGATAGAAATCCCTATGTGAAGCTCTATGGGCATTATTAAAGAGAAAGTTCAATGGATGGCGAAGTTCAAGTCTTAAATCTGCACCTCCATCAGTTCTCTTAATTTTGCCTCATGCTAGTTAAAGACTGGAACATGCCACTTGAGCAATACCCACCGGGTAATCAGTCACCATGGGAGAAGATTTGAAACAATCTGGCCTCCCACAGTAGGTTCAAAGCTACGAGCACTGTTTATGGCACATGTTTTATACATCTGTTATTCCATGGTGGGAAGCCATTCAGCAGATGGTTTCGTTTTCACTTACATTAGGTATAAAGAGTTGTGAGCTTGTTTGTAACAAGTGATAATCAAGTTTCAGCTATAAAAAGTGTATTTATGACACTCAAATTTGCATAACAAGTTGTGTTACCAGTTTAACAAGATGTAAGTTTTCCAATGCATGAGGACCAGTGCTGCTGGGCGCTCAGAAAGAACCACCTTTATAGCCTAGCTCAGGGCACTGGTGTTCCTCAAAGTCTTTCTGGTTTAGATCTGATTATAATAAAAGTGGGCTGAGATGCTTTATGCCACACAGAGCTTTTCTGAGTCACAATGTTCAAGTTCTTCTGTAAGATTATTATTTTCAGAGCATAGTTTGTCACCAAGGACAGTTAGGATGTTTAAGAGGTATAGAGATTAGAAGTAAGAGTATTTACCTCTGACTTGAACTGGACAATGAGCATTTGCCATATTTTATTTGTATTTACTGTTTGGTTAAAAAAAACTATTTTCACTGAAAATAGACAAACATGAACAAGCATTTCCTTTGATGAAAATGTTTCACTAGGAGTTTAAGAAGGAAGTGGCATAAACACCAGAATATCATTATTATGTATATATCAACTTGGATTTCATGTATTGTATTTCATGTGGGATTTTAAATGCCAGTTTAATACTATTTCGTGCATTATTTTACCACTGACACTGTAGAAAATGTAGTTAGACTAATAAAAAAAGGAAAAATATGAACAATTCTCATCAGGCCTGAAACAAATTTCCTGCTCAAAATGATTTTGAAATATATTTTTCATAACTTTTTATTTTTCCCAAAAAAATTGTTTTCATTACAAATCAGTGCAAAAATATGCTGCAAAACACCAGCATTTCTTGTGTGAAGGAACACATAGTGTTCTAACCAGCCCGGTCCCTATGGTACTGTTTGCCCTTGTTCTTTCTCTACCCCTTATTATCTGAAGAGTGTTTCAGTTCTTAATTCTTCCTCAGGGAGATCTATAAGTAGATTGACAGCAGAAAGGAATTGAATGTGAGAATTTAAACAGATGAATGAGCTTTGGGGATAATCTTTAAGTTTTTTTTTTTTTCTCTCTCTTTCATAATGAGACATAAGATCCTTGTTCTGTACCATGGTAATGCCACCAAAGCAGCAGGGCATGTTCTCTCCAGTCATGCTACCTTGACTCTTTCCCTTTCACTGATTAAACAGTTTATTCTTCACAACCTGCCCAGGCCACCAGCAAAAGTGACCGCTGAGGACAAAAATGAAATGACCAATCTATTGAAATGATCACTAATCAGAAAGTTAAACAGAATTGGCTTTCAGATGGCTCCAACCTGGTTTTAATGACAGTTAATGACTAGGGAAATGTCTTTGTATTTTATTTGTTTAATATTTGATAATCCTTTAGCTAGGTCTACTTGATAGTCCTTTAGCTAGGTCATAAGCAAGGAAATGTACAAAGGTTAATAGCTTTTCCAAAAATGGAATTATAACTAACATTGAAAGCTAAATATTCTTGACATTCCTATTAAATTCAATTCCTTTGAAACTCTTGTAAAAATCTCATTCTCAAGGTCTGTTGCTTTATGAAATTGCTCCCCAGTGTCAGCAACTTCCAATATCCCTTTCTTCATGTAACATAATACAGGAAGAAGTTTCACATCTATTTTTCACTGATCAGTCATTATTTTCTGACTTTTCATCATGCTTCCTTCTTTCCAAAATAAATAATCTCCACTTTCTTTTTATAAAAGATTTTCCAAACATTTTATAAAAATTTTTAGTTTGTTTCTGAATAGTCTCTAGCTCTGCAATATTCTTAAGAACAAGAGAGACTTTCAGAAGACACACCAAAGGTTCCTTTGGCCAATATCCATTCTCTAATAGCAAGCAGAACTAGATGCCTACGAAAGAGTTAAGATCTAATGATTACCAATACTACATAGTGTATTCCTAAAGAATACTTTAATGACTATGAAGGTGTTACACTAGTGCTACAGTTCACTTGGAAATGATCAGTTAGACTGGCATGATGATGTTTTTCCAAGCCTAATTTTTTTCCAGAAATTCCAGATATATATTCAAGGAAAAGATTTCTATGATGAAAGGAGAGTGATTTTATATTAACATTTTAAACAAGTGAATGATTTGCACGTAATAGGGCAGATGACAGAGCTGAGATGAAGATGTTCCTGAATACAGATCTCTCAAAAATGAATGTAAAATAGACTCCAAATGGATTTGTGGTAGCTCTAGGGAAAAAAAAAAAAAAAAGGCAAGAAAGAAAAAGTGAAACATTTCTGACATGGAGGGTGCCAGTATTATTCTTACATTATGTTTTCCCTTTGCTTTCTTTTTGCCATCAGCAAATATGACCCCAGGTAAAAACGATTTTCATTGCTTGAGGAAGCAGGCAGATAGATACTACTGGAAAGACTTTAAAAATGAGCAAATACAGAAACATAATAGTACAAGAGTAGGAGGAGCCCCCAGCAATGGCACTGAGTTGCTGTCACAACCACAAGAACCATGTAGTCACTCCCATGAGCAACCCAAGTGTGCACAGTGCCACACGTGTTTCTCTCCCTCTTTCTGACACTTAGACCCTTTTAATATCCTGCTGAAATTCATCCACAACTGTAAGAGAACTTGGCTGTCCTAAAAGGGACACTGTGATCATCTCCTGATCATCGTAGTTGACCTTTTCTTCACCTTCCCCAATTGGGCTTTCAAGTTGTCTTGGATGGGTCAGGAATCATCTCCTTTTGGCAAATCATTCTGGTAAACGCTCACAGTTTTTTTCTGTTTTTTTGAGAAGTTGCCTGAAATGTTCAGATCTTCTGAGAAAGTTTAGTGTTGTATTGAGACATTTCCTGGGCTGCTTGCCTGGAAGGCTCTTCTCAATATCTCACTCTGCCCGCGAGGAAGAAAGAGAGCTGGCAACCCCAGAGGAGGGAGAGGAGCTGGCAGCTTTGGTGGGGCGGGTGGAGGAAGGCTACGATGAGAGCACGACGAAGGAGAGAACCTGCTATCAGCCTCTGGCAGCCAGCCTGGAAGATCCAGCCAGCTTCACACAAGGAAAGGCCTCCACGAAAATCCCCTAATCACTCCGGTTGCAAAGCAGATGAGAAAAGAAGGAGAAAGACCGGGAAAAAATGGTTCCTTCGAAGCAGAATCTGCACTGCTAGATCACCCAGCAGTACAAGCAAGCTTTAGGTGAGGAAGAGACACGGTGGCTTATTTCTGCCAAGTTGCCCAAAGCACAGAAAATCACATTTTTGCAGCTTTCAAGCTGTGTGCCTTTCTCTGTATCTCTCTGTTATCTCTCTTTTCATAGGACCAGATTTCAAAAGCAGCATTTTTGACTTGCCTTTTTTTTTTCTTGCCCAAAGAACCACCAAGACAGCAACGACTTTTGCAAGGAAGAATGGTCTGAGCAGTGACATCCCAAGAAAGGTTTTAGGAAGAGTGTAGGAATTGCAGGCAGATTAATACATGCCATTTGGTTGTGTGGAAAAGATAATATATGCAAGCTTGATGAAAGTTGCTAGGATGCAGCATAGTTTTAATTTCTATGTGTGAGATTGCAGGACTCAGTCCTACAGCACCACTTCGTTTACATCATTGGCATCAGTGGTTATTGGCAGCCTTGAGTACTTGATTACAGGCTCACACATTCATGCATACATATATGCATGCCTACCAACAGGCTCTGAGTTCTTTGTATTATCGTAGTTTAAGCAAGATGAAGCTGGATCTGGCATGGATCCTAGATCTTTAAAGAAAATTCATGCAGCTACAGTTTAGGAATGGTAAAATGTGTCTTCTACTAGCACACTGCTTGAATCAGTGGCAAACATGTACCTTACCTCGGTGGCAGGCTATTTTATGTTTCTTTATATGAATAAAATAAAAAAGCAAAGACCTGGCTATAATTGCTTAGCCAAGATCCAGCAGTTAGGATGGAGGAGTTCTCCCTTTCTTCTGTCTGAATTTCAGAACCAGCAGTTAATTGTCTTCTGCCTCCAATTCTCCTTTAAAGTTAAGAGATACAGGGTATTTTCCACCTGCTTGTCCTCAGACTGGTTTGCACTGGATGATGTAGGCTATGAGTGGACTGCTATTTCCACCCAGAAGGGGCTGCACAGAACGAGTGGATGAAGAGATAAAAAATTAAATAGTTGCTTAGAAAATGGGTCTGAAAAGAACAATAAAAAGGTAAGCTGCAATGAAATTTGCCCTCCGGATGTTCTCAGAGCTCTGGGAAAGAATTTTTTTCATATGCTCATTCAGTTAACATGGACAAAATTACACTCAATATATTCAGGGATCACTATAACAGTGATCTTTTTTTTTTTTAAAATTGTTCTTGAAAGATTTGTACCTTGCCCAGGCTTTAATGATCTATAGACCTTTTAATGATCTATACTATTCAAGTATAAGGACTACTTGTTCTTTGTCTGAACAGCATCGTTTTCAACAAATACTCAGTCGGTTTTGGAATATTTGGTAAAAACAAAGAATTCAGAAACAGGCTGGGGGATGCTGCAAGCTGCAGTTCTGCATCCTGGTTGAACAGAGCAGTTTAACAAATGTCCAGTTAACATAATTAAAGCGAAGCCAGGGCATTAATTTCATGGCAGATGAGTAAGTGCAGAGGTCAGGGATGTGTGAGCACCCGTGCTGGGTGTCGCAGAGATCCTGGAGCCCGCCAGCAACCAAAACACCATCATCTGTGGCAGCTGCATTTTCCGAGGGGAATTTCTTGGGAAAAATGTAATCACCAAGTACGCCCCATTGCGCGCTAAGCACAACAGTAGAGCTCCCTTGTGGTAAAGGAAAATAGAGGCATTGAACTTGTGCCGCTCGGGGAAGCCGCCGGCACTGCAAGAGGGGCAGCGGCTGCCTGACACGGAGCCGCGCGGCAGCTGTGGAAAGGCAGAGGGATCTCTGCAAGCTCCATGGGCTCAGCTTCACACCACTGACAAAGATTAATACATCTTTGCAATGCAGTGGAAGCAAGCTGTGTTGGGGAAATGCTGTTATCCTAGAAGAGAGAAAGAAAAAAACCTGCTTTAACAAGCCTTCAGATTGCTTCTAAAAAAGAAAAGCAACAATTGTCATGTTTGATATTTAGATACTATCTAAGATGATAAAACTGGTTTTAATATTATGTTACTCTGAAGCTGCAGAACATTTTCTCTTTTCTTTTTCGGTTATGTTACTTTCCCTTTATTTTTGATTGAATATTTAAACTTAGGAAGATTTTGGGTTTGCTTTATAGAGCTTTGAATTTGCACTTTGGATGAATAGCTGCTCTGACACATGAACAGGTTAGAAAATGTCCTGTGAAATATCACATTCTAACTGTAAATCTCACAAAAGTAGCTCTCGTCCCTGAATTTTCAGGGACATTTAAAAATGCTTGAAGTTCAGGTATTTCCCATTTTGGTTTATGCATTCCACATACTTTCCAGAACATAGTTAATAAAAAGATCCTGCGTCTTTTGTTTGAATTAACACTTTTCTTTCTTTTTGTGAAAGAGCTTCATTTTATAAGACAAAAGGATTTATAAATCTCTCTTCTATTTCAGGAGAATATTCACACTAAATAAACGAATTCATGCTTTTAGGACCAGGCTGTTAATCCTCACATTTTCTGTGGGAAGACAATTTCTTAATCCAAATCTAGAGCATAGAATCTCAAAAAAAAAAATCCAAAATGACAGAGTCAGCAACACACATTTACACATTAGTTCTGTATGTAGAAGAAGAAGAAAAAAAAAAGATTTCTGAGATTAGCCCTAGCTCATCTAGCTGTGTTTAATACATCCTTATTAAAGGGAGACTTTGGTGGAAGGAGGGGACAGACACAGATGGACCAGAAAATGCCTCAGCTCCCATGGTACCAAAGAGAAGGGCAGAAGCCAGGAGATGTTTCTCACCCAAGACTGCCTAAATTTGGTTCCACACACATCTCAAAGCCAAGGGTATAAACTGGGTTGCCTTGTTCAGAGTTGTGGCTATCCAGTCCCTGCTCCCCAGCATATCGTTTCCTGGTGGCTTTTAATAATTGAAAAATAGCAGGAGTTATGTAATGTAGCATCATCTCTTTGAACCACTTAAAAGGGAAGGAACAAAAAAAGAAAAAGAACAGAAAACCTTTAGTTTAAAAGAATTTTGATACCAAGGAAAATTCTGAAAGGAGTTAGGTTTAAAGCATTTGCTTTATCTTAATGAAAAGTTGTTTTCATTTGAAGTTCTCACAAACCCCACTCCTTCCCTTCTCACACTGTGGGAGATTCAACATGCTCAAGGAAAGCAGGTCACATTCTCTGTCACCCAGTCTTGCCAGGAGGCCAGGTTTGTGACTATCCCACAAAACAGGGCCTGAGGCTGTGCAAAAACCTTCCCAAACCCTGTGGCAGAGCAAGCAGGGGGACAAGGCAACCACCTTGTGCACTCGTGTAAACCCCAAACCTTTCCTTTCCCTTCAACAGCCTCCCTGATTAAAGTCTTTCCTACATCATGTTATCCTCGTTACCGTGACTGATTAACGAACTGCCCCCAGCCTCTTTGTGCAGCGCAGTGCCTGCTGTGGAGTCCCAGTCTGCAGAACAACCATGCAGCAATTTACCATTGCTGAGCTGCCCAAGGAAGTTGACCACTGGAGCTGGGTGTTTTCAGCATGTGTTGCTAAACTCACACTGTGAATTTCCAGAGGAAGAGCAAAGAGCGCCACCAGTTCAGCAGAGGATCTGTCATAAAGCCAGCACAGATCAGGCAAAAAGGCCATACGAGTACCTCAAAGCATTTTGAGAACAGGTCAAATCATGGTGCAGAAGGGTCAGAGCAACAGAGTAATATCTCAGTTGGGATTTTACCTCTGTCCTCCTAATGAGAGCACAGTGGTGACTGGAGCACTTAGAAAGGTGTCCTCGGATGTATTTCTTCACCTTCCCTTGGCAAACAGTCCTTCGCGCAAGGGCCACAGGCCGTGGCTCGGCCTGGCTCGGCCTGCACGCTGGCAGCCGCTCTCGCATGCAGATCTCCCAGTTCCCCTCCGCCAAAAGCATCACCCAGTGCCTGTCTGCTTGACTCATTCTGCCCAAAGAGGATAATTGAAAATCTGAGCTCTCTCTCTACCCCTCGGGTTTGTGGTTGAGCCCCATGAGTCACCAGCTCCAGACTTGCTCCCCTTCAGGTTTGGGCTGCTCTCTAATCACAATATTGTGAAGAGGCAGCATCCAGAGCTTGTTTGAAAGGGATTTAATCTGGTCTTAATCTACTCTTCACTTTCTTGGCTGTGCTGTATCATCTTATTCTCTGCTTCTTAAGCATATAATTTGAGCCTTATCATATGTTTACATAAATCAAGGGACAGCTCTTACACATTATTCAGTCTTTCCTCTCTTTTGCTCTGCTTTCCAGGACAAGGCAGACTTCACAACCATCAGATTGCCAAGGAGATGAATTGCTGCTTTTATTGAGTGTATTTCCCAGTAGATACCCTATGTAGCTTTTAAAGCTCTTGATCCTGATTGGAGACAGTCGTCCATCAGATAGGCCTACCTCATGGGCTGTCATCACACAGAAGAAAAGGCTTAAGAAGAGACTATCTGGGTAACAAATAAAGCCCATGACCCTGACTTCCTCATCTTCTAACGGACTGTGTTAAATACATCTCAGAACAGAGAACTTGAACTGTCGTGTGGTGCAATATCCCTCTCTTGAATATTTCAGCCACTTTCTTATTCAATCCCCAGGACAAGTTACAGCATGTGTGACGGGCAGCAGCACAGTAGAGAAAATAGTGTTCTAAACCTGAAGTGTGTTCAGTGCTCGTTCTCAACCTCAGACTGCTTGCCTTTTTCTTTAGACATTTACCATGGTCTACATATGCTACCGTGAGTTTTATATTTTAATCCTGGAAACAACTATTTCTTAAGGAAATAAATAAATAATAAACAACTCTCTGGCACAAAAATCTGGTTTTCTTAGTTTCTGAAAAGCTCCTAAGGAGTTATGGACGTTGCTATCTGAATAGGCAATAAAAATAGTGATGTGAAAGATCATGCAAACTATGATAAGAGATGAACAAAGTGTCTCATTAGGAAAGTTTAAGGAACTTGAGCATGAAAGGCGACAAACAAGGAAGGATTTGGATTTTCCCTTTTCCAGGAAAACTATCAAAAAGTAACAAAAGATATGGAAGCAGGCTGGTATTTTGAACCCAGAAAAGATCTTCACTCTCAGTTTCTCAATATTCATGCCCCAGTTTAAATATTGTTAATTCCAGTTAATTGCTTTAACATCAGGCGCTAGTTGTAACTGCAGTACTTTTAAAGCCAATGAAGCTACGACAATTTACATGTAATTTGCCATGGCTGCACAAAACACCAGTGAAAAATGGAGATGCAGTATATACTAATAAATTCTGCCTCTGGAACAAGTATTTCAAGGGGGTGCTTGCTTTTCATGTTCATTTCTTCCTTCACTGGAGCCTGACATTAAACTGGAATTATTTCCTCTCGTTTAGAGAGCAATATATCTGAACACAGTAAAATGCACATCAGCTTTATTGTTATCTAACGGAGAAAACAGTGGTTAACTGACAGCAGAATGAAGAGAGATAAAACAATGACATTATTAGTGTCTGCTTTGCAGATGGGGCGGTGCTGCATAACGGGGAGTCCATTACAGGGGATTTCTCAGATGCTAAGAAGGTTAAATGGCTGGACGACTTAGCCAAAAGTGATTGCTTTTCTGATCCCAGGTCACTCGTGTTACAGAAACATTATCTTATTACTTTCGGAATCGCTCATGTGGCTTTTTCTAATTATGATTTGACTATTCTGCAAGCTACCATGCTGGCCATCTGGAGCCGGTCAGCTCTACCTAATATTTATAAAGTTCTTGACGCCAGGTTTCGGCTTCACCCCTCTCACATGAGCAGGGTGAACACTTTGGCTGACATCAAACCCTCCTTGGCTACCCGACAGATGTACAGACAGAGTAGGACTTGGCCATTCACTTCAGTGAATGGCAAATGCTTTTTTTTTTTTTTGGCAAAGTGCAAGTCCATCCGTGGATAAACAAACGGATCCTATTGCTCTGGTTAATAGGAAATATTCGTCCTTTCATGGTGGTGAGGTGGGTGAGAGAGTGGCTGGAAGCAGAGGGAATTACTGCACACTGAAAAGGAGTGAGGATTTATTGCATGAAGGAGCATGAAAGAGCATGTCTTGTCCTCACTTTCCTTCTCTCTGTTTGAGACTCAGGGTTTTCATTGTCTTTTTTAATTTTTTTCCTTGTGTTTGCCCAAGCTTTCTGCAAGTTTAGGGCAAACTAAGGAGGTCAATATTAGCCCTTAGCCCAGGCAGAGAAGCAGATTGTTCTAGTTAATAGCAGCGGGTCGAGGAGAGCAGACTTAGAGCAGATGAACAGCTAAAACAGTCTAGTAACTCCCAGCCCCAGCATGTTGCTGAGTGTAGAGGACTCGGGTAGTTATCAAATGTGCACAATTTTGTGAGGTTTTGTGGCTATCCAATCATGCTGTTGATGGCTTTAGTGGATATGTTTGAAGTTGAAGCCCTTACAGGCTATGGAAGCAGAAAAATATCTTTTGGGTATCTGAAGAAGAAATCTTACATGTGCGGGTCAGGCCTCTACCAGAGGTTACCCTGTGACATGTGGCAGCTGAGCAGGTTGGCTTTTGCTCCTCTCTTGGAAGTTTCCACATGGAAGAAATTGGTCAGGAAGAAAATGAGAATATCAGAAAAAAATAAAATAAATCTTTTTAGGAGCAAGAGACAAAATGGTGGAGATTCTGGTCCTTCTGAGATGCTCCAGAAAATGAAAATTATAGCCTGATACATTTCTCTCAAACCCAACCTATATAATTCTTGTCTTTCTTTGTTCCTTCATATCAGCTTCATCAAGTCTTCCAGACACTTGAAATGGAAATGAATGTGTGTAAAGAAGCTCTCCGTTTATCTGTCTTTCAGTTCTGTCAATAAAATTTATCCTTTGATCCTGTAAGCATCCTGAAAGGGCTACCATGAACTACCTGCAAGAACTGTCCAGATCAAAGGAGCTATGAGCATTTCAGATTCTGGCTCTCCAGAGTTACCAAACTCTTGTTCTCTTTCCAGGCAATGAGTGTAAGTAGCTGCAAAACATAATTTATTAAATCTTACATCAGCCTGAGAAAGTGCCTAATTGTCTTCCTTGACCACACTGAGCAGGGCTAGAGGTGCATCATTTATTGCTCTCTTGAGCCAGGACATTGTGGCCACAGTCTGAATTTGCCTCTGCCATGTGTTTCGTTGTCCCTCGGTGCAGGAGTGACAAGCCCTCACAGAGGAGCTGTAAAGATTCATTAACAGAACAAATTGTACCAGGTTGAGGAGCAGGTGGAAACAGAGGCTACCAACCCCCTTTGCACTAAGTGCCATGCAAATCAGAAAGGAAATGCTGCAGCAATGGCAGCTCTGCCTGAGAGCATTTCAGTCAGCCAGATCAGGGAGAGAGGCTGTGGCAGATGGAGAAAAAAAAGCCTGATCATTCATGAAGCAACAGCATATGTGGCTGAGAGCAGGAGCTATATCGCGAGCAAGTCTGGATTACACTGACATCTGAATTTTGTGTTTGCAAGGGGAAACCTAGCCACAGCCCAGGAGGGAATGCTCCAACAGTTTCTGCTTGTTTTTCTGTAGCCTGAGCTTCTTTCTTAATGCTGCAAGAAAGTGGCTTGGGGAGAGGGGCAGGAAGAGGAGGACAAAAGTGAATGCTCTTGAGATGAGAGGTTAAGATTCACCAAGAGGTCACTTGTGTAGCTGAACATCCTTCTCCTGCCATGAAAGCTTTTGAGCCCTGATCTCAGACTGTTTCTGCTCACATCTGAAAAATACCTTGACCAATTTCTTTTCAATTACTCACACAATGACGTGTACCTCCTGCAAGAACTACGGTTTTCATCTTTTCTAAGTGAGGTGGTTCCAGAAGCTCCTAAACTGCAGAACTTGGGTGTTTTTCCCTTTTTGGAATCATAAAATCCACAGTTGAGCAGAAGGCACAACCAGTGTCTGCCACCTGCAGAACAATATGCCCTTTCCCCAAAGCACAGCAACCACCGAGCTTCTCATCACAACAGCCATGAATTTTAATGTGGGAAAAGCAACTTTCTTTTTCTCATGTTCACTTACGCTGACTTCACTGTTCTGACTGACACTTTAAAAGTTTGTCGACTTGCCTGAGGCATGCATCCAGCATAGAAAAATATCTGTCCAAATGATTGAGGTTTGGCAAAGTGGTAAGCAACCGAAAGTAGGGTCTTCTAAAGGAAACATTAGACAGTGTTAAGGTGATCTGGAATTTCTTTAGAATCACATTCTGCTCATCAGTTGGTGAACCATGCTTGCAGAAGTCTAGTTTGTGATCTTATGCATGCCAGCATAAATCTAAACCAAATCCCATGGAACAAATTACATTATTGTGGAGTTATTCAGCTAGCTGTGATAGATCGGCATTTGTCCCTGAGTGCCTCCAAATTTTTTTTTTCTATGTGAGCAGTTTCTTCCTTGTCCTCCTTGTCTATTCCTTCCACAGGAAGGAATGTTTCTTAAACAGCGAATAGGGGAAGCAACCAATTGCATTTTGCTGGATGGTTAGGATTTCAATTGCTCAAAGTGCACAGTGGCTCTGAAAGGGCCTCTTTTCCCAAGTGAATACAGACTTGCAACCACACGAAACCCCACATGAAAAACGGTGATAAATCTCATACTGTGAAGTAGAATGACCCCAAAGCTCAAGGGGATTCATACCTCTGTATTTCTCCCCTGGAAACTCCTATGTCAGGTTAACCCAGAAAGAGATCAATTGTCCAGATTCTTGCAAGAGTATGCCCTGTTTTCTGTAAGAAACATCAGAATATGTAGTATCAGAAATGAAGTAGCTGTTCATCTGGCACTGTCTCTTTCCCTAAACTTGCTGATTAGAAAGTGCTCCTGGGCAGAGCCGGGATTGCCTGAGCACTGTTTCTAATCTACTTGTTCCAAATTGCACAGATTCTCAAGTTAAGTAGACGCAGCCTGTGCAGATCCCACAGGGCAGAGCTGCTCCCGACTCTTGAGGTGGAGTAAGAGAGGATAAAACTGACACCGACACACCGACAGTGTCACTGATGGACCCCACACTTGCCTGCTGCATGGGACAACAAACACAGAAATAGAGCAAAATGGTTTTTCCTTAGCATTTTCCCTTGAGTGGACTGAGGGCTTTTTTTTTTTTTAATCTCTCTCCTGTTTTTTTTAACTAATAGTTTTCCAGCAAATCTCACAATATTATGGACTTGTATTTCAGGTGACTCCCCAATTGTTTGCAATGATTCTTCTGTCTAGGTGCTGGGTAACATTTGCAATCAGAAAATCTTTAGGAAAGGAAACCATTCTCATCAGGGTGACGTGATGAGAAAGTGCGAGCCCGGCTGAGAAGAAATGACATTCAAGCCACAAATATATAAAAGCAGTGTCACACCAGGTCCATAAATGGCTGGGAACTACAATTTAGAACTATCTTCATTTATACTCCATGTTTCTCAGCTTTAGCTGAAGGTTGGTATCCATGTCGAGACATTCAGCTCTTCCTGCAGTGGTAAATATTGTTTTTTTTTTTTTATTAGAAAACTATTCTTTTTCTGATTCTAGACTCTCAAGAGAGAATTACTATTGGGTAGCTCAAATCTGAGAAAAGTCGGATGCTAGTGAGTTAAACGTAGATTTTCTGGCACTGTGTTTTCTATTTTAATAACAAAAATATTGTTTGTTTTGTTTTTCTCCATCCCCCTTGAAATAAAATGCTTTACTGCAAGGCTCTGACTGCAGTTATCCATCACATGGGAGCCCAATAGTAGAGAACAGCACTTATAACATTAAAAATGTATTCTCTGTGTATCAAACCAAAAAAAAGCATGCCTCTTGGCAGCATTCATGGCCTAATTTTGGCTGCAGAATGAATAAAATCAAAGCTTCCAGTGAAATTCTAGCTTCAGCTTCTGAGCTGCAGAAACAGAGATAACGCGGGGTGGCAATTCGGGCAGCCTTGGAGGACTCGTGCCAGCCGGTGTCCCCTCCGTGACACCAGCGTAGGCAGCATTTACTGAGGGTTCGTTGTCCAGTTGCTGTGAGATTCAGATGATGTTTCTATTGCATATGTTTAAAACTTCCAGTCTTCACTACTAGTTTCTTTAAATGTGGGACTGGGTTGGTGACATTTACCTCCTGAAACTGCCAAGGATATTTTTTTAAAGCAAAAACACCAGGGGAACACTGTGATAACAAGAGCTAAGGTTCCTCCGAGAGTGACAAGCAACATGACAAGAAAGCAACAGCAAACTTCCTTCTCTGTGTTCCCCCAACTCAGCCTCCAGCTGAGAAATACACGATAGACTTGGATGAACTAGAATTAAAAGTTTAAAAGGACACTACAGTCCACAACTGCTGCAACAGGCAGTGGTTGGGCCTTCCCTAGCACCTCCGGTAAGAGAACATGTATTCATCTCAGTGTCCTCCCTTGAATAAAAACCACAGAAATCCTAATGCTTAGCACTATGAATATCTCCAGATCTGCCTGTGGTGCACAGGACTGTATATCATGAGGCCTACTCATTAGTTTATTCTTCTGATATAGCTCCTGTTTCCATGCACAGCGTATATCTGCTTGATAAGCCGTGCTGTAATTGTGCAGTGTTTCAGGCTGCAAGCTGTGGCTCACGTGTGCCTAGGAGAGCAGCTTCAAGACTGAGAAACTGTTATGCAGTCTTTTATTTTCCTTCGGAAAAGAAAACAAGGGGTCTTTTGATTAAATTAACTGTTGAGACACTTGCAGTCTGTTTTGTTTGTGTGTACTTGGGTTATGGATATAGCTAAGTGCTTATTTATATTAAAAGAAGATGCTAAGTTTCCCGATTTCAATCAGACGAGCAAGGAGGAGAGAAAGACGATAATGAATGCAAAATGAGGGAGTTCCTTGCCATAAATGAGGCATTCTGCCCAAGGAAAGGAAATCCTCGCTTCAAAGCTCAGAATGAGCTTCCCAGAAACGAAGCTCTAGGTCTAGCTTGGTCCCACTCCACCCGGAGCCATGTGGCATTTCTGTCACGGAGCACCTGGGCGAGCAAGGGCCTTCTTTTTCTGCAAAACCTATTTTATTTTAGAAGATTACATAAAGCACATACGAAAGTGATATTCAGGAATGATTTTCTGTTAGCCACGACGAAGAGAAAGCCAAAAAACAAATAACTCCACAAGCACAGATGTGAAGAGAATTTGCAGTTTAAGGAAAAGTGCATTTTCTCCTCAGCCTTCCCACCCGACACATCCTTCTCTGTCACTGTTCAGCAGCACTCTAAACCCCAGAGGCTTTTACTGGTGACTATTTCCTTTATTTAATTTAGAGTGCAGCAAGCATGTAGGGGTGGAAAGGAATCACCAGTCATTTTGGAAAAGAAAGTGACTGAAATATTGAACGCTCCATTGATTGCAGCCCGTGGCATGTAAAGTGCTTCTTTTATTGTCTTGTTTGCAGAGGAGAAATGCATGCATCCTGCACAACAGCCCACGACATTATCCTTCAGCAAGGCCTTGGTTTGATCCCTGTTTCCATTGCTTCAGCTTGGCATCATTTCAACGTGGTTACTTCCATCAGTACCATGAGAAGCAGGAATCCTACCCTTCAACTATTATTTTTTTGTAAGTTTCAAGTTTGATAACTCGTGGCCACAAGAGGCCACACAGAGTGAACACATGTGAATGATATGGAAGGAGGAGGAAGGAAATCGTTCCTGCTGAAAAGCAGCAAAATGGACACAGGCAGCAAGAACTAATATAATCATTATAATGGAAGAAGCTTCCTTGCTCAGGAAATACTGGTGTTCTTTAAGCTGCGTACCTGCAAATTATTTTGCTTTCAAGAAAATTAGTTCAAAATGTGGCAAATAAATCTGGAAAAATATGAAAAAAATACTCACTTTAAGTCCTTCAAAATAGATACTAACTTCAATTTTTTTTGGTTCGTTAGTTTTGTTTGTTTGTTTTTTCTCCAGAATAATTTCCTGCTGTTTAAAAGCAGCCATTTTCAGGGGGCTCCTTTTCACTGTTGTCCCATTTACATCCCAATAGACTTGGATGGATCCAAGGATTGCAGATTCAGGCATGATGTCAATTGGTTGAAGGAGGCTGCTGGAGCAGAGTCGGTTCAGCAGAAAACAAAGAGCAATATCAAAGACTGATGCAATTACAGAAGCACAGAATAACCTGAAATTGGATGGTACAGTTTACATCTTCAAAATCATTACACTAGTAGTTACAAAAGCCTTAGAAAACTAGAAAGTGAAAAAAAAAGCAGCATTTTTAAAAGACTCTTTTAAAAAAATTAAAACATCTTTTAATGAGCAACTTCAAAGCATACTCTATGCTCTTACAATTTTCTGAATATCTCATCTTTCAGGTGCACATGCTCACAAACACACACATCACAACCAGTTATCAACATCTAATTAACTTTACTTTCTGAAATGGTGACTGCTATAGGAGTACTTGCAAGTCTCAGTCTACTCCAGGGTGTCACTTGCTGAAATGCTCAGTACAAGGTCATGTAGGAAGGATTGCGAACATCAGAGATCTACCCATCCTCATAGGCCGTCCTTTTAATGCAGACAACACAATCTTGATTCATTTTCTGTGTAGCCTTTCTATTTTTTTAGCAGAGATAGATATTAATGTAAGTTCCTATCTCTGCACTTTACATCGATCTCTTTTTCACACAGTCTCTACTGATTAAAACTAAAGTGCATGTGTATATTTGTGTGTATGTGTGTGTGCATACACATAAAATTGTTGGTATTAACACTATGAAAGTGCTATGAAAAATAGCACTATCGGGAACTCCCTTATTAATGAAGAAAGTAAAAATCAACTATGGAAAATGCCTTAGTGTCTGAACCCATAATTCTCCATCTCTAAAATTAATACAAACTTTGCTACTTTAGTTCATGTTAGTGACATGTTCAAGTTCTCTTCTCACATCGATGCAAAGAGGATCATAGAATCATAGAATCATAGAATGCTTAGGGTTGGAAGGGACCTCTAGAGATCATCTAGTCCAACCCCCCTGCATACGCAGGGACACCTAAAGCACGTGGCACAGGACTGCATCCAAGCGGGTTTTGAAGATCTCCAGAGAAGGAGACTCCACAACCTCTCTGGGCAGCCTGTTCCAGTGCTCTGTCACCCTCACTGTTAAGAAATTTTTCCTTAAGTTCCTATGGAATTTTTGATGTTTCAGTTTCCGGCCATTTCCTCTAGTCCTATCAGTGGCCACCACTGAAAAGAGACCATCCCCGTCCTCTGCACTCCCTCCCTTGAGGTATTTATATACACTGATTAGATCCCCTCTCAGCCTTCTCTTCTCCAGGCTGAACAGGCCCAGCTCCCTCAGCCTCTCCTCATAGGGCAGATGTTCCAGGCCCCTGATCATCCTTGTGGCCCTGCGCTGGACTCTCTCCAGCAGCTCCACATCCCTCTTGTACTGTGGAGCCCAGAACTGGACACAGTACTCCAGATGCGGCCTCACCAGGGCTGAGTAGAGGGGCAGGATCACCTCCCTCGACCTGCTAGAGATGCTCTTCTTAATGCAGCCCAGGATCCCATTGGCCTTCTTGGCCACGAGGGCACACTGCTGCCTCATGGTCAACTTGTCGTCCACCATGACACCCAGGTCTTTCTCCGCAGAGCTGCTCTCCACAAGCTCGGTCCCCAGCCTGTACTGGTGTCTGGGGTTATTCCTCCCCAGGTGCAGGACCTTGCACTTGGCCTTGTTGAATTGCATGAGGTTTTTCACCGCCCAGTTGTCCAGTCTGTCCAGGTCCCTCTGGATGGCAGCACAGCCCTCTGGGGTATCGGCTACTCCTCCCAGTTTGGTATCATCAGCAAACTTGCTGAGGGAGCACTCTGTGCCTTCATCCAGGTCATTGATGAATAAATTGAACAGGACTGGACCAAGGACTGACCCCTGGGGGACCCCACTAGCCACAGGCCTCCAACTAGACTCTGCACCGCTGATCACCACTCTCTGGGCCCTGCCATCCAGCCAGTTCCTAATCCACCTCACTGTCCACTCATCTACCCCACACTTCCGGAGCTTGCCCAGGAGGATGTTGTGAGGGACGGTGTCAAAAGCCTTGGTGAAGTCGAGATAGACGACATCCACCGCTCTCCCCTCGTCTATCCAGCCGGTCATTTCATCATAGAAGGCTATCAGGTTAGTCAGGCAAGATTTTCCCTTGGTGAATCCATGCTGACTACTCTTGAGCACCTTCTTGTCCTCCATGTGCCTGGAGACAACAGCCAGTATGAACCGTTCCATCACTTTTCCGGGGACGGAGGTGAGGCTGACTGGCCTGTAGTTGCCTGGGTCCTCCTTCTTGCCTTTTTTGAAGACTGGCGTGACATTGGCCTTCTTCCAGTCTTCCGGCACCTCCCCCGTTCTCCAGGATCTTTCAAAGATGATGGAGAGCGGCTTAGCTATGGCATCTGCCAGCTCCCGCAGCACTCTGGGGTGCATCCCATCAGGGCCCATGGATTTGTGGGTATCGAGGTTCCTTAGGTGCTCTAGGATCTCGAAAGCAAATATTTCTCTCATTTGTTTTCAAAATATTTTCAAATTAAAGAGCTGATCTGAGTTTAGAAAGATCTAAAATTGTGAAATGGAAAGTTAAACAAACTAAAAATAGAGATGTTCATGTTGAAAATGGCCAAACATCACCTACTGATTTTAGTCCTTCCTTTTTTTACTAGTTAAAATATCCCACAGTTTCAGTTTTATTGGGTTGGAGCTATTCAATGAGGAAAAAGGCCAGCTAATTTTAAGGGGAGCTACATGATAACAACATGGAAGTTGTGAGAGAAGCAAATGCATGAGCCATGTGGAGCAAAGCAGGGTTTAAATTGAAGTTAGCTGCACCCCCCTGCCTGGGAAGGCTCCTGGATTGCTGCAGCTCCCTTTGCTGAGAGCAGATCTAACACCTATGAGGTCCCTGCTTGCAGCCTGCCTCAAGTGCTCTGCTCAGCTCCCCTCTGCTGTAACATAACCACGTGGGAACGTTTGACATTGTGTGTTTTAATCTGTCAAAAATTATAAAATAGATGCCATTGTTTTCCTTGTAATTTAAGGTACATTCTTTTTGTGGCTGTACAAATGGTATCTCTAGGAACATATTCTAATACTAGTATAATAAACAACAAAAATATTTACTGGAATGGCCTGTTTCTTAAGACATAGATCACAACTCTTTAAGAATTCAGTCAGATTTAGGGGCTCAGTAATTCTAAAACAAAAAATCGTTATGAGAAAAAGACTGGCTCCCAATAACTCTTAAATCTCTACATCAGCACAGGCATTTACACTTTCATTAACTTTTCTGTGCTTTAAGTCAGATACCCAAATCAGTATAAAATGTTTGGCAAGGGAGTGGTGAAATGTATTCAGCTTTAACCCAGTGATTATGGTTCATTCGTTGCAAATAACTCCTTCATCAAGGTCATCAGGCTAATTATTAACCTCTTCCATCTACAAATAAAGAAATACCTTCAGTCGCGAGGTGGCAATGCAGAAAGGTGACCCAGGCCATTTGTGGGCACATGGAAATGCACAGGCTGCTCCGAGCCAGGGGAAAGGCCAGGAGCTGCCTGGCTGCGCAGGGATCGTGGGGAACACTTCCCATCGTAGCTGTGACATCTTGGTGTCCTGAGTAGGTGTCTCGATGTCCCACGTAGGGGTTGTACTGCTCCTACGAGGCTGCAGATCTCACCGGCCGCATAATGCAACAGATTGCAGGGAAAACCTTCCCGAGGAAGTATCCACACTTCATCAAAGTGCCTGTTATCTCCAAAAAAATTAATGAAGAAAAACAAAAAGGGCATGACTGCATGTGAACCTGCACTGCTCTAACCTGGGAAGCCTCCAGGTGCTACGAGGTGCCCCGGCAGCCCCGGTGCTTCCACCACCCGGCTGGTCTCAGGCGGACGAGGGGCAGGCGCAGAGCAGGTGACGCCGGCCGCGCGCGGCGAGTTCGGCCTGGCCGCACACGAGTAGAGCAGCAGGCACCGGGTGCCCGCCCTGCCATCGTCCGCGACCCTTCACCAGGCCCTGCGGCAGGTAAGAGCGGCGCTTCACGGGGGAGGCTTCTCTAGGCTGTGCTGTGGGGAAAAGGATTTTGATCGGAACAGTCTCCCGAGAGAGGAATTATCGAGGCCGACAACACCAAGCGGAGAGATCGCCTGGCTCTGGCAGTGAGGAAAATGAGGGAGGGTAGAGGGAGAGGCTTGAGGGAAGAAGGCTGGAACATCACTAAAGAATCACCAGTGCACGGAGATAGAAGTGGACTAAAACCTGTGTGAGGGGAAGGAGTCAGGAGACAAAATAAATAGCTTAAATAGGAACAGAAGAAAACAGTAAAATAAGCTCAGAGAAGTCAGCATTCCTCCTGCCCTGCCTTCCCTCTCATAGCAAAGGGAAGGGCTCAGATTAGCCCTCGGAGCGAGGTGTCTAACACCTCTCCAGGGACCTCACCAGCCCGAAACCCAGGTCCGACTGCAGGGGGGAAGGTCCTGGGGCCGCCCCTTGTCACACTAGATCAACCCATTTTTTTCAGAATACAAATCATCCCCGTATAGACCACTATTAAAACAGATTGCTTTATGTGAGCTGTTAAATCATATTTTGCGCTGCAAGGTTTGAGAATAAAAGTGCTGGAAGGCAGATGTGTTTGACTAAGCAACCACAGAACTTTGTATTTCATAAATATATATATAAATGTATATACACACACATATATATATATAGTAAGTAAAATAATTCCTCATAGGTACAGAAAACATCAGGCATCAGCACACTCAAGGAAATTTTATCCAAGGAGCTTAGACTGGAGGTAGTTGTGATCCCCTGCCTGCCTTCGTTTACTGACCAAGGAAACTGTGTGCCAACTCCTTCATGTTAGCACCAAGGGGTGTGAGCTGGACGTCACTGGGGCTCATGCGCCAATTTAAATCTCAACTGCTGAATCTGTCATGCTGTGACCAATTCTCTATTTTTTTCTCCTTAATTTCAATATGAATCAGCCCTCAAAGACAAAAGGAAAATACAGGCCTGCTGTTAAAAGAATAAAATTGCTGAACTTCAGCTAAGGCCCCATCTTATCACTCCTGAAATGAGTCATTTTGTTCTGAAAAATAGGCACCAGCCGTGGGACTGTATCAAGCTTTCATAAGTACCACATAACTTAGAAAAAAAAAAAAAAGATCAGCAAAAAAGTGGCAATAAAAAAATAGTGCTATAAGCAAAGTTTGCTATTCTGATACACCAAGGTACGATCACTGACATAAGAGTCACTAGTAAATCTGGTTTTATGCATTCTAAACAGTCGCATCAAAAGCAAGTGTGTTATTCCCAAACTCGGCAGTTACTGCTTTCAAATCCCAGTTCAGAGCAACGGTTGGGAGAGCTCTCCGTACAGAGGACTTGCTCCTGCCTCTAATAAAAATTTCCATCTGCCTCTAACACGATCCCAAATAAGGGCAAATGGAAAAACAGGAGCACGTCCTCGCTGTTAGCACGATCAATACTATGGCCAAAAAGCAGCATCTATTTAATAAACGCAATGTAGATTGTTTTATTTGACCTTCTGTTCACAAAATAATTTTATTATATGTATGAAAGCAGCATACAGGCAATAAAATTATGAAAACATTCACAATACATAAATACACAGACCTGATGCAGGATGTATATAGTTTGTTAGATTTTTTTCCCTCTCAGTTCTCTTTTACTGACAACACATTTTTGATATACGTTATGAAAAGTTTCTCCAAAGAGCATTGGCTCTCATTCAGAAAACAAGTAACTTTCTTTAAATGTTGTTGAATATTAACACCCAATGTTCCTGTTGCTAAGGTTCACTGATTTTTTGGCATTACAAAGGGAAAGCAGCAGGGAAGGACAATGAAAAAGTAGCTTTTTTTTTTTTTGAATAAAACATTAGCAACTTTTTTGGAGCTCACAGGATGGCTTTGAGGTGGGGACTGCAGTTCCATCCATGTTTAGAAATGTCTTAATCCAAAATGGGAATGAGGCACTATTCCTTCTTGAATGGACTACAGGCATGGTAATTACTAAATTGTCATGTCCTCCTAGTTCCCAAAGCAAAGCTCCAAGTACCTCATTTTTATTTCTGGCCGTGATACGGGAGCAGACAGACAGCATGATCATTGACTCCGGGTGTTACTGCAATAATACAGATGACAATGAAATTTGGCATGTTTACTACCATTATAATCAGTTGTGTTTGTTCAGAAAAGATATCCAAGACTTGAAATAAGAAAAGTCTGAGAAAGCTGTTTATCATACATAAATACAAAACATTATATACTAATAAATGTTACCTAAGAAGCTTTTCTTCTCAAATTGGATCCTTGTTAAGGTTGTAATTGTATTTAAGGTATTTACAGCTCCACAAACTTGACATTCTAGCAAAGTCTTTGTAACATGAAACTTTTTAAAAATAAATAGCAGCAATTTATTTTATTTCTGTAAGGGAAGAGAATTCATAACTCAGTCAACTCTGGTCCTATCTTTTGAAAGAAATCCTACTAAAATAAAAAAAAAAACTCACAAGCAAACAAATTCCACACGGCATCAGTTTTGTTGATTCCTTCATTTCTTGCTGAGCTTCTTAACATTCCTTTATTTTCCTCACCAGCTCTCCAGACTATCAGAGCTTTATTAAAGTGCTGACTGGTTGACTGGTCAAAATGCAATTATGACACTCCAAAAATATCCCATTATTTAAACATCTTAACATAAATAAAGCTAGATCTGTTATAACATATGAAAAATATCAATTTAAACAATAAATAAATAAAACCAGTATCAACATATTACCTCCCAAAGCTTTAAAAATATCCATTCTCATTATAAGGCTCAATTATTTTTCAGAAATAATTTTAAGAAGGCATCTACCTATCTTTACAATCCCTCAGCCTTTAATCAGGACCTGTTAACACCCACTATCACAAGACACAGCAATCTTTTAACTTCTAGTAAACATTAATCTTTAAATACTTAACATTTATCTTTTACCTCATTTCAAGCCAGAAATTTGCTTCTCTAAATGTAGAGATGAAGCAATATTTTCTTTGCTGCATTGTTCTTTGCTTCACTGCACTGTATCCAAATCTGTATATTTTACTCAGTATGAAAAACACAGTTTAGCATCCCTTTTCCCCCAGTTTCCAATATCTTTTGCTGTTTATTGTTTGAAATGTTAAGTTTGATTTGAATGCCAGGAAAATTTATTCTGGGCTTTGTGTAAATGTGTTTTTCTCTCTAGATCTTAATTTCTTACTAAAAAAACTTTTATATCTTCTTTTAAAAGATTATTACCATATACATTATTAGATCTTACTGGGTTAACCTTACTGTTCAGGTTTTATGCTGCCCATTTTGTGTAATGGGGTTGATTTTTTCCAAAGAAACATCAGCTTCATAATCCAAGATACCCGACAGTGCTGGAGACATTTTCTCCATTGTCTTAGACAGTTCCCCTTCTTCCTCCTTTTTTAGAGGTTCTTCTTCTGGACAGATAATTGAATGTGGAATCAGATACACCAGATTACACTCTTTGGGGCTAGACCCTTTGGGCTCCTGTTGGCTTGAAAAAACAACTGCTCCGTTATTGTTGATACTAACAGTCTCTATAGCATTGCTGGACACAGGGCAAAGCCTGTAGCATCCTAGCAGGGTAGAAAATGCCTTGCGGAAATCAGCATTGAAGGCATAAATGATGGGGTTCAGGGACGAATTAGCCCATCCAAACCAAACAAAAACATCGAAGGTGGTGGAACTAATGCAGAAGGGTTCTGCTCCCTTGGACGGTTGGGTAGGCTCGCAGAAAGGAACCATGCAGTTCAATATGAAGAATGGCAACCAGCAGCACACAAAGACCCCCATGATCACTGACAAAGTCTTTAAAACCTTTGTTTCCCTCTTGAAGGACATTTTGAAGTTGCTCTCTGGCTGCTGACAGTCCATGCTGCTTCTATTGCCGCTTGTGTTCTGGCAGTTCTTGGCATGCACAGCTGCTCTCTCCAAAGCTGAGATTCGTCTTATTTGCTTCTGAGCAATCCGATATATCCTCGTGTAAGTTACTATCATGATGGCCACAGGTATATAGAAGCTAATTAGAGACGAAGAGATGGCATACATCCTGTTTAGGCTAGAATCACAGTTGTCCATGCTTATACCTTGTAAACTGGCATTTAGGTCCAAAAAGCTTGTGGTTGTAGCCTTGTGCCAGTTCAGCTGCACAGGGATGAAGGAAATCAACACAGACAAGGTCCATGCCACACTGATCAGGATGAAGGCTGCCTTGGGGGTCATTTTCCTCTCATACCTAAACGGACTGGAGATGGCCCAGTATCTATCCACGCTAATGACACAGAGATTTAAGATGGAGGCTGTTGAGCACATAATATCAAAGGCCACCCAGATGTTACAAAACGAACCAAAAGGCCAGAAACCAGCAATCTCAGCCACAGCTTTCCAAGGCATGACCAAAACTGCCACTAAAAGATCTGACACTGCCAAGGAGATGACAAAGAAGTTGGTCACCTTGGACCTTAGGTGGCGAAACCTAATGACAGCTGCACAGACCAGCGTGTTTCCCAGGAGCGTGGAGAGGATCAGCAGCGAGAGGAAGCAGCCCGTGAGGATCCGAAAGGAAGAGTCCCTTTCCACAAGCAACCCTTCCCCATCCATAGTGGTATCGTTCCAAGTCATAGTTTCTCCTGAGGGGAAATCATATCATGATTTTTGTGACGACAGCAACTGCTTTCCTTGCAGACATTAGAGACATCAGGCGTCCATTAATTACTCATCACCAAACAGTGAGAGGTCCTTGCTTGCACCTTCACCCCTGAATGGACTTCATCCACTTTGAGTTGCCCTGAATGATATTGAGAGCTCTCTAAAGAAGGAACTGAAATGCACAAACACAGTTAACTTTGCAGACTAGTATTGAAGCAATCCCTTCAGAAACACCCTGCACCACCCCGGCACCAAGTAGCCCAATTCAGACAGATCACCTGCGAACGCTCTGCCGCTCTCCTCTCCAAATACACCCCACAGACAGGAAAGCAATCACTTTTCCATGCTTGCATATATTCTCACTTAAATAAGCTATTGATCGAGAGTTTCCAGCATCCATTTCGCTAGCCCTTCATATTTACTGAAGCGTTGCACTATTTGAGGTGCTTTTTCTCTAGTTTAGTTTCCTACATGTCTCACTGATGAACCACTCCATCCCTCCTCCTCAGCACATTCGTGTTAGAAAATGCATCAGTTCTCTGCTTATAGGCAGCAATTCTTCACCTTGTTTCAAACTGTTTAAGTTTTACACTTCCAGAGAAAAGGAAAGCAAACATACAGTGGCTGGTGTTGTAAAGGTTTTCAGCAAGAAGCAGCTCAGGTTATTTAATTTTATTTAAATGAGAAATTCTGTCTCCTACCTTTCACCTTTGATTCTCTGTTTGATCTGGGATGCAAGGCCGTCTCTTCTTATTTAGTTTTGGAATTGCATAGCAAATCTTATATACAAAACCAGTGCAAAAACACTGCATTGCATGGGGCATGTGGGTTTGCTTTTTTTCCCCTGAACATGCAACCTGGCAGGGGAGAAGTAAAAACAAAAGCCGCCGGAGGGTGATCATGAGGAGTTAGTTTTCAAGCGAGCAGCAGGTCTGCTTCCTTGGACCCTGCGCCAAGAGCCCTGCCAGTCTGTGCCCAGCTCTTCCCAGCCCACGGCCCCTAGTGCTCAGTCTGCAAACTTTGTCCGTCCGAGCCGCACTTTGTACATCCCGGGGAAGCAGCGCACCAGGGCAAGTCATCCCAGGCAAAAGGCACGGTATTCCCAGCACTGGCGAGAGTGGCGTCACAGTTCACTGTCTTGCACTGGAAGAAGGACGAGAGACGGAGGAAGAACCTGAGTGACCTCCCGTGGGCCACCAAACGAGGTGCGAAGGCGGCGGCCTCGGCGCAGGAGCGCGGGCACGTTCTTCGGCCAGCGGGGAAAAGTTGCTTCAGCACTTTGCTGCGAGCTCGTAGCTCTCCATAACTACGGCGGAGTAATCCCACCTCGTGCTCGGCGGGGCTGCGCTCCGGGGACGCGCTCCAGCTCCATCAGGCTCTCGCCCTTACCAGCAGCCCAGGTGCAGGGAGCTCGCGGGGGTCTCCCGCGCCCTGCCCCGCGCCGCGCACCTCCAGCGCCGGGGACTCCCGCTCCGTGGCGCCGAGCGCGGCCCGCGGCGGCCGCGGCTCCGTCCTGCCCGGGCAGGGCTCGGCAGCATCGCCTCGCCGGCCGAGGGCTCCCCGCCTGCCCGCTCCGTCCTAGAGGATTAAGACAGGAGAGAGTCTCGCAGCGGGCACCCCCCCGGCGCCTCCTCTAGCATCTTCGCTTTGGCTCACTTCCCTCTGGGCTTCCTGTCCCGGATTTTTTTTTTCGGTTTTCCAGGGAATAACGAATCCAGCAGCGCGGATACTGGGCTGTAAGAGCCGGTGTCTCGGAGCTGAGGGCAAGCCGGGTGACTTTCCGTGGGGCCGCGCCAGGCTCGGGACCCGCAGCCGCCGCGAGCCGGGTGCTATGAAGTGACGCGCGGAGCGAGTCCCGGCACCCAAGTTCGGGCAGGCTCCGGCAGCGGCTCCCGCTCCCCCTCCCCGGCCAGCAAGCGCTCCCGGGGGCCGGTGAGGCGGGCGGAGAGCCCGGCGTGCCGCTACTCACCGGGCCGGGCTGCAGCCGGGGAGCGCCGCTCCGCTCCGCCGCCTCGCGCGGCTCCCGGCGCTGCCGCGGCCGCCGGGCTCCCTCTCGTGGGCGGCCGCGGCCCCGCGCCCCGCCGCGCCGCCCCGCGGAGGCGGCCGCCGCCGGCCAGCGCGCTCCGCTCCGCTCCGCCCCGCGCACCTCGGCTCCGCGCGGCTCCGGTACCGAGCGCCGAGCACCTCGGGGCTCCGCTGCTTGGCCGAACCGCGCCGGCCCGGACGCGCTGCCGCCGCAGCTGTCGGCAGAGCAGAGCTGCCCTTTACGGAGCGCAGCGGGTTTCCCCCAAACCCCGCGGCCGAGCCCCATCCAGGCGCCCCGTTCAGGCGCCGCTGCTGCTGTCGAGCCCAGGGTCGCGGCTCCGGCGCGCTCCTCGCTGCCGGGAACAGACACGGATTTAGCACAACAAGCGTCTCTTTTGGCCACCTCCAAAGAGGGGCAATCCTCAAGCTGAAACCCTGAATTCCTGAAACCGACAAAGGGCATCATATTTCCTGCATGTGGACAGAAAAGAAACAGGGATAAATAACACCTCGGAGGCCACATCCCAGCCCAGCTGCTCCCTGCATGTTCAGAGCAGCAGGGAGGGCCACAGCCCGGCTCTCTGCACCTGCATCTCCTTCTGTAGCCTCCGAGCTTGCACCAATGTCAGATTCTGAATTTTGGTCAGCTGGATTCATCCCACTGCAAAAGACAACTGAATCCTGTGAACTTCCCTACTCTCATGCAAAAATCCGTCACTCCTTTAAAACCATGTTTTCTTCTTTGCAAAAAATCATTCACATCCAGTAGTAAGCGCTGAAAACAGATCGTCCCTTCAAACCCCTTCTTTCTACAGGAAGGATTTTTTTTTACCTTAGCCACAATAAGCAACGAAAGAGGATGAAGATACTGCTCTGCAAGAAAATCCCTTTGTATAACAATCAGAAATCAGAAAATGAAGCTATAAAACATAGATAAGAGGAAGTTGAAGCCTCCTGGAAGAACAAATAAACTCACTAAGCTGTCAAGATAAATTTTCTAGGGTTCAGCATTAGTGAAGTTGCTTTTATGCCATCTATAATTTTTCATAATGTCAGTTATGCAGATACAGTGCTGAGCTAACCTTGACTAGCTAACAAAAACACTTGTTTTGCCTTTGCCTCTCTCTCATTTTTTGATTGCTTCTTAGCAGCTTCTTATTGCTGCTTCTTATTATCCTGTCCTTTAATCATCATTCCTTCCTGAAGGAGCGTGAAAATAGACATGAAAAAGAATTCTGTGCTGTTTGGTAATAGAAATCTCTAATGAAACTCATTGTGGATTTTCATTTTATATTTTCAAGCTTCTTTCTTTTTTCCTCTTCTTCTCAAAGCACAACAGCAATGAGAGCTACTGCACAATACTTTTGAAAACATAGCACGTTCCTGTCGTTCAGCTGAAAGCCGAGGGTGGGGACGAGCTGTGGGGAGCAAAGTCTGTGTGTGAAGCAGCTGATATCAGAGCATGTCTGATTTTATTTGTTAAAGCCTTCGAGAGGCTCCCCCAGACCAGCTTCCCACTGCAGCCACCTCTCAGCCCGAAATTATTCCAGGAGAACCCAGAGCAAGCCCAGAGTACCCAAAGAGCTCAATCTTTCGGGCACACTGTAAAGAAAAGTTGGGATGTATATTGCAGAGCAGAGAGCAGTTTGCTGTCAGTGATCCACTTATCGCTCTGTCCACTGTACTCCTCTCTTTTCAGTTTGCTTTTGCTGGGGAAGACCCTTTCCCAGGGAAGAGACTGAGCTCTTTGCTGGGTGGCCAAATGCTGCTCCTACAGCTGAGCATTTAAATTTTTAGCATGAATCCCACATAACAGCTGTCCCCGAGCTTCCTACGCGCAGCAGCCTGTAAGAGCCTGGCCAGCGTTCATCCGAGCGGCCCTTTGGTCTCCGCTCGAGCCCTTCTCCTCTCACGCCTGTGCGATGGCCCCGGGAGGCCGGAGCCCGCGCGGCCGCAACACGGCCCTTCGGCATCACAAGCCCCAGCACCCAGTGCAGGGCACCCTGCTCGCTCCTTTGTCACCTCAGCTCATCTGGAGCTTTTAACACTTCCTTGACTTAACAGACATACCCAGGCAAGGAACAAGAGTGAAATCCATTAAAGCCTTCTTATTATTTAGGTGAATTTAGTCATGGGATTAGGCAGCAGCTTGATACACCTCTGGGAGCAGAAGCTGAATTTCTCCTTTGCTGCTCTCTGGGTAACGGGCCTGCAGCCAGTGCCCAAGGCAGCAGCTCTCTCCTTTTTTTTTTTTTTTTTTAAATACTTTTCAATCACTACAGACTGACACAAGAATCAAAGCAATGACCAAGAAAGAAAACAGTTTAGGTCCCTATTACCACCCTGCAAGATACCTATTCCTCCCAGGAGATTCCTACAGGGGAAAATCCTATTTGGTCCATATAAAGATTTAAATATACAAATACTCAAATATTCATAAAGGCATACATACAATACATAAATATACAAATATAAATTTAAATATACAAAATATGCAAATACTGAGTAAAAAAGATTTAAATATACAAATATAACTTGATCCAACTCATATTAATCCAAACAATAATTAGCTAGCAGAAGACCAAGTGAGAATTGAATGAAGTCCAAATCTAGCATCCAGGGATAAATACACTTTTCTAAAAAATAGCACAAACACTAAAGCTGGAAAAAAAAAAGGTGGCTTAGTTTACGAAACATTATTTACAGTATGTGGATACAAAGTGTGCTCACGTCACTCTAGGGATGACTTTTTGACGCTACGTGCATAGAACGCATTAAACATGAAATCATCTGAGGCATGTTAGCAGAAATAATGTTCAAAATAGCTGCCAGGTTGCTAAATAATTGTTGTATTAACAAGCCAAAATTACTTATGTCTCAATTTAACCTACCTGGGAAAAAAAAAGAGTTGCTGGAAATCCAACGATAGCTATAACGTCTCTAAGTTCAGTGAAGCACACTGGTTAAGTTGATATTATCATGTTTGGGCATTCCACGGGGAAAAGCGCAGTAGCAACATACAAAAAGCACCAAGCAAAGAGGAGAAACAGAAGGAAACACTGCTGTGATGCTAAAGACACCCAAGGATCTGAAGATCATTCTTGAACAACAAAGATCCACTAGCAAGGAGGAAGGATCGGTGAGAGGAGTGATTCCTAGTCCTTAAACGCTGACAGCAGAGAGGCCTAAACATGCAATGTTCAGTGTGGATGCTCTTGTGCGCGTGCATGAGTGTGCCTGGCTGTAGGCACATCCATCTACTAGTGGACCTTAGACCCCGGGGAATTCAGTAACAGCAGTCTCAGAAAGCACATCAGCACCCTTGTGAACACTGACTGTTGAGCTATTTCCCCTGGCAGCTGGTGCACAAGGCATCCCTGGATATCAAGGTCACTGATAAAGTACATGAGGAGTCTGGACACTGGCAGGAAAAAAAAAAAAGAAAGACTGAAAAAAAAAAAAAAGGAGAAACACTATTTTTGGAAGTGTGACTTGTTCAAGGCAGCTAACTGAGGCAGCAGCAGAGCTGGCCACACGGAGCGTAATGCCCATAGGGTCTAGGTGAGGATGGTGTTGGTTGGTACTTGTGTTTTATGGGATTATAGAGCTCAAACGCTGACTGTGGAGCGCTCACAGGGTCAGACTAGGGCACTGCTGCTCCTCGGGCATCTTCCCTCCTTGCTAAATTGATGTGTGAATGTGAGGCTGGAGATCCAGCTCTACATGGGAGAGGTTCTCACGCCTACCTCTGTCCCCTGTAGTGATAGAACATTTAGGGAGGATATTTTGTTCTTTGGCAGACAAGGCAGCAGACCTTCAAAGAGCTTCTTGGCTGCACAGGCTTTCGGAGTTGTGGAAAACCATAATTCGATTGTATGTCAAATGTTCTTGCTAACACGCTTACCCAAGCAGTCTCCTGTTCAGAGTCAGTTCAGCCTCTGCTCTTCTTAGGAGCTTTATCTCCTTGCTAGTAACCTCTCTTCACATTTTCAAAGCAAACACAAATCAAAGCTGGTTCGTTTGAGCTATAACCCCCAAGTTTGGCAACAGAATGATTTTTTCTTTTTTTTTTTCTTTTTCTTTTTTTCTTTTCTGGAGACAAGTCGATGACAGTAACAAAAGAGAAAAATAACCGACCTTGTAGCTGTGGATCAGAGCAGCAGGTGCCAGCTAAGCCATGCCCCATCCTCCTGCCACACAGGAGCCGTGAGTGATCCCAGAGCTCTGCGGTTAAGTAGGTTATTCCATTGACAGCTTTTCTGCCGTGACTTCTCTGAGGGTTTTTCCATTTCCGCCCATTCATTCCCACAAACCCAGGAAAGAACAGTTTTACACAACAAGCAGCTAGAGGAATCCTTCCTCTCCCAGCTTACCACCCTCCCTCCTCCCAGCCAAACCCAGTCAGCTGCTGTTGGATACATCTCATTCTGCTCCACAAACTGATTGAACATGGAAACCGAAATTTTCCCACACCTTCTCTTTTTGGGATTTCCATCTGCCATCAGATACAGGGTAAGAAATGAATTACTGCCCTGCCAACACTTCCCTCAAGAATGGGTAGGAAGCCCAACTGCAGAGGATGAAGAGACTAAATTGTTGCTGAGAAGAGAGGAGAGCTCTGAGGCAAGAAAAATGCTGCCTCAGATGTTCCTGTCCCCGCACTATGGCAGAATAGTGTCAGGACATCCAGAGAAAAGCAACAGGTTTCCTCTTTCAAGCTAAAGAAAGAGCTAAAAGAAACAAACAAACCAAAATACAAAATATCTCAAATCTCCTGATTATTTCACTGTCCATTTCACTGTCAGACGTAGACACTCAGTGTGTGGCTGAATTTTATATTGTAATCCATGCCTTTAAAAAGCTCAGTCGAGTTGACTGATGAGGATCAGCACATAAGTAGTCCTCAGATGTCCACACAGACAGAAGCTGGGCCCTTGGCATGCTTTATTCTTTATTTGCATATAATTTTCTTAATTCTTTATGGCTTGCTTGAAATGTCCACTGCATAAATAGAAATTGAATATATGAATCAAAGGAGAAGTGACTGAAAAAAATGACAGCACTTTAAATGCTAAGGATGGTTTTGACATATTAATTAGTATCTATCAGAAATGCAATAAAGCCAGTGAAAAAGAATGTTTCATTAGAATGAAATTAGTCTGATAAATAAGTAATCCTGTGTGAATGGATAAGAAGAATACAAATAGATACATTAGAAGGAAAATTCTTTACAGAGGAATGTTACAGTGATTTCTAGTAACAGTGGATGAAACTAGAGATAACCCACATCTCCTAGCAGATGGCTTGGTAGGTGGCACTCCACTCCGAAACCAGTGTGACAGATATAATCCTGAGCTGTGCACCAGCCAGCAGCACAAAATGGATCCTTCGCCCATATTCCAGTCCAGCCCCAGAAGGATTTTTCTGGTACAGGGTTTGTGATGATGAAGAGAGTGCTTGGTCTCTGTCTGAGTCCGAGGCCTGTAAGGGTTAGTGGAACAAGTGAGAAGAGTCAGGCTCTGTGCATTATATTTGGCTATTTTTAAGCTTGCATTAATGCACATTCAGTATGGTCAGGCTCTACAGGCCTTCTCCTAGGTAGACTACAAAGCAGAATGTTTGGATTAAATGAAATTAAATAGAAATAAACAAAATACCCTCTCCCCTTCCCCCCCCCCCAAAAAAAAGAAGCAAAAAGCAGCTGCTGCTGCCTAGAGTTCTTGCTAGCAGCAAAGCCCAGCACAAACCCATCACCCCTGCAGGAGCAGCAGGAACACGTTGCTCCATGAGGGATGACGGCCAAGAAGTAGCAATCCAAAGCAAGGTCCCTTTCGTCTGCTTCGTTCTTCCTGCCATAACTTTCACTTGAACATTCAACAAACTCAGGGATCTGAATGGATCACCTCAAATTATGGTATAATCCTAAAATCAATTTCATCTTAGCTCCTCTGGATTTGGTTTTCGACATTTGGTTTCAGATATTCAGTCTCTTCTTCAAAACTGAATTGTGTCTCCTGAGCTGGTCTGCTCCATTTAGGTGAGGTTCAAATTATGGATGTTTTCTAGGTAAAAATCAAATAGTTGCATTTAGGAAAGACTGTTCCATTGGATTCCTATTTAGTGTCTGATTTCTTTCTTCTTGTTTTTAGTTATTTTTTCCCTCTGCTTACAGTGACAGCCTCTTGAGCTTTTTTCAGCATTACTTTCTAAAGATTCACACCCCCTGGTCTCACAATTTGTCAAGGATTTTTCCTTTGCTTTCTAGGATTTTATGTTTTCACATCTTTTCAGGAATTCCCAACTGTTTTCTAGGTATTTTTGACCTCCACCCTTTCTATGAATTTCCATTGCTCTCTAGGAATTTCCTTATGCTCTCTAGGAACATCCCTCTCCCACCCTTCAGCTTTCTAGGAATTTCTCCCACCTCAATGCGAATTTACACTTGCTTCCTAGGAATTTCCAGTCACTTTCAAGAAATCTCTGTTGCTTTTAGAATCCCACCCTAGTTCCCTGCTTCCTAGAAATTTCTCAGTAGTTTATTGGAATTCATCTTACTTTCTAGGATTTGGTGCTTTTTTTTCCCCAGAAAATCCCTATGTTTTCTAGGAATTTTCCATAGTTTTCTAGGAATTTCTTGTAGCATTCTAGGATTTTCCCCCTGCTTTCTAGGAATCTCCTATAGCTTTCTAAGAATCACACATTGCTTTCTAGGAATTTCCCACAACTTTCTAGGAAATCCTCATTGCTTTCAAGGAACCCTTTCCTGCTTTCTAGGAATTTACACCCAGCTTTCTAGGAAGTCCCCTGTGTTTTCTAGGATTAACCTATTGTTTGCTAGGAATTCCCTTTGCTTTCTTGCAGGATTAAATGGAGGGAGTTCTATGGGGTTTCATTTGTTTTCTAGGATTTTCTCCTACCTTTCTTGGAATTCTAGGAATTGCCCCCCCCTTTCCTCTCTCTAGGAGTTTACCCGCAGCTGGTGTGTGACCTCTTTGGCTGTTGTGTGTCCTTACATGTCCTTGTTGTCAGAAGTTGTCAAGCGCCATCCTATGCCGCTGCAGGAATAAACATTTAACGGGGCATATTTTTAATTGCTGATTTCTAAAGCTGTTGGAAAGACTCGGCAGGTGGAAATAGGAGGCAGCACTACCTGCTCCCTAGAGGATGCTGACACCTCCCCTTGCCCTGCACTAAGGCACAGCCACCTACTGCTGCCATCCCCGATTCATCTGCCTGGCTCAGTGTCTTGTCAACAGTGGCTGGTAGAGATCCTTCAGGGTATGAACAACTCACAAAAGATATTTATAGTGTAACCACGTCATAGAGGAAACAGCTTCCTACTCCCCTTCAAAGGCAGGTTTATCCCTTCAAATGTAGCCTTATGTCCCTTCTGAATGCAGCATGACTTTTCATCTTCGTTTCCTTTCAGCGTTTCCTGGTATAAGCATGCATGTTTTCCTCTAGATAAATGGGAAAATTGGGCATGCATCAATTTCATTTGGTACTGCATAATGGATTTACCTAAAATCAGGTTCAGATATTGCAAACAGAGCCAGAACCAGTAACTAGTTTTGTAACCAAACCTCCATTAGCTTAGATAAGAGCAAAGAGTAAAATTTAAGGTGTCAAAAAGTGTTCTCGTGCTTTCTTGTTTGACTGAATTCCCCTAGGTAACAGTTTACTCATTAACAGTGGAAGCCTTGGGAAATCTGGGTGATGGCTTTTTTGATATGCTGACACAGGCTTGAAGACCTTCCTAGCTCATTAACAGAAACAATCTTTGAACTTATGAGTACCCTTCAAGCTCTACTGCTATCCCTTCTACCTTGGGGGTTGGATATACAGGTGCTATACATGTTTCCCCTAATCCAGTACCCTGTTTCTGATACTAAAATACAGTCCAAAGCCATCATAGGCACCTTCCACTAAGTGAGTGGGAATGAACAGTGCCCAGGAATTTTGTTGGGTTCTTTTGGTAGTTCTCTGATAACATCAGCTCAGTGCCAAGGGCAGCTCCTGACACCGTGTCCAAGGGCCAACCGCTGAATACCCTGAAGCTCTTTGTGTTAATACCTCCCGGGCAGTCACCACACATCATTTCCCACCTGCTGTACAACTTCCTTTCTTACGGAGCAGCAAAGTTCTGACATACCCCAGGCTTGCCTTCAGTCCGCTTTACTGCACCATCGGTGATAAAGGGCTTGCTGAAAACTTTGTCCTGCAGTGCCACTTGCTGGACAGTTATGCCAGTAAATGCAGTGTTCCGCTGCTCTTGCTTTTGTCAGTTGATGCACCAACTTGAAATAAGAAAAATATATATATATAAAAGCAGTTAATGTCCAACGCAAATATTTTTAATGCAGTAAGGCTTGGGGAATGTAAAGTTCATTTCCTAGATGAGACAGTAGTTGTACAAGAGCAGAAATCCTCATATTCTGGTTGGTGTAGGGAAGAGTTTATCCTCTAATAGTCTTGAAATTCTTGCATGTGAAAATATGCAGTTGGTTAAGCTCATTCCTAGTTTAGTAAAGTCCAAGGTCTGAATTTACATCTGCAGGTTTGCAGGACTCTTAGTAATGGATTTGTTAGGAAATAAGAGGACTGAAAGGAATGCTCCCGCAGGAGCCAACATCATGCTTACTTAATGTATACAGCTGTAGTCTCTAGGTACATGCTTTCTATATACATATACTATATATAATGTTTGAACTGTAATATAAGCAGCAAGATAATTATGCTCTTTATGAACACATAAGAAAACACACGCTTGAATTTACAATTGGGGCACTAGCGAAGGTCAGCGTATATTCCGGGTATGTGACTGTGCAGGAGTTTTTTGAAGATCAGGGCTTCTGAAAGACGCTACACTACGAGGCTGCAGATGAACACACTGGATACCATGTTCTGGGATGGTGCTCCTTAAAGCAGAGCGCTGCCTCGAGTCCTGGCAGCCCCTTCCATTCACCCACCAAACTCCCCTTCCTGCGGAGGCCATAGGCAGCAACAGTACGAGCCTCAAAACACACATCAGCATCTGACAGCTGGAAGATGCTGCTGGATTTTGCATCTTTAAATGCAGCTTAAAATCCCTGTACCAGAAAGCTTAGTGGGAATGAAGAATCACATTTTACTTCTCTAGGGGTTGTTACACCGTGTTTCCTACACCCTTTACTCCCACCAGAACGTAGTTGGGGAAAACAGGCCAGCAGGTCAACCCCATGACAGGGGTGGCGAGGCCGGGGGGTCCCATCGGTGCGGCTGGCGACACAACCCCGTCACGAGCCGAGTGTCGCCACCGTGGAGCAGGGGCGGCCGCTCGCTCTCCCGGGAGCTTTTCCCCTCGAGTTTAAACGTGGTTTTGGGTGACGATCCGCGGAAATTGTCCCCCTCTCCCGGAGAAAGCTCGGAAATCCCCCCCAAAAGGGACTCGCGGAGGCGGCTCCGCCGGCGGGCGCTCACAGCAGTGCCCGGAGCAGCTGGGGGTAGCGCTGCCGCCGCGGCCCGGCCCCGGCGGGGCGGCGCGGGGCGGTCCGGGGCGGCGCGGGGCGGTCCGGGGCGGTGCTGGGCGGTCCGGGGCGGCGCGGGGCGGTCCGGGGCGGCGCGGGGCGGTCCGGGGCGGTGCTGGGCGGTCCGGGGCGGCGCGGGGCGGTCCGGGGCGGCGCGGGGCGGCGCTGGGCGGTCCGGGGCGGCGCGGGGCGGTCCGGGGCGGTGCTGGACGGTCCGGGGCGATGCCGGGCGGTCCGGGGCGGTGCTGGGCCGTCGGGGGCGGAGCAGCGCGGCCCGGCCCCGGCGGGGCGGTCCGGGGCGGAGCAGCGCGGCCCGCGGCGCCGCGGAGCCTCTTCCGGGCAGCGCGGAGCGGCCGCGGTGAGTAGTGGCCTCGGCTCCTCCGTTGTGTCCTCCCGTTTCCCGGCGCCCCGCGGGTAGGGGGCAGCGAAGGAGGCGCCGCTGCAGCGCGGGTCCTCCCGGCTCCTCCATACGGACCAGGCCCTGGTCGCCCCGGTTCCCGCGCCCGGTCCCTCCGCAGGGCCCCAGGTGCAGGTGTCACCCCCAGTCCTCTTAGGGCCCCAGGCCCTGTGTTACCCCCTGTCCCTCCACAGGGGCACAGACCTTCTGTCACCTCTGTGTGTCCTCTTTTTGTCACCCCCACGTCCTCTCCACAGGGACACAGACTCCATGTCCTTCCCATCTCCCCCACAGGGACCCTGTGTCACCTCCATCCTCACTGTAGAGGCCAATGTCACCCCCCGTCCCCTCCACAGAGATGCAGGCCCTGGTCCCCCTGTCCTTCCTAGCCCGGGGGCGGTGGTGGCCACCCCCTTTCCTAGGGAGCTCCCATCTTCGCACTTATCACGTGCAGCAGACAGGTGACAGGGGGCTGCCATAGCCCTTGTGCCGTCCTCTGTGCGCAAATAACCGCTCCCTGCCTCCCCCCTGCATCTGCGTCCCTGACCAAGAGTCGTCCCCGCAGCTCAGCGTGTGACCGAGGGTGTCGGATCGCGGCCGGACCCACGGAAGGAGCCTCTCTGTGCCGCGCAGGAGCACCCCTTGCAGCTCCAGGTCAGGGGGGATTAAATGTGCATCCTGCTTTTTCTTTATTTACTGAGCTGTGAAAAATTGAGGATAATTATAATGCTGCATGTGGAGAGGGTAGGGGGCAGGGATGACTGGCTTTACACCAAAGTACAGATTAAAAAAATCTCCTGTTTGACCCCTATCAGAGAAAGAAATATTATATAGTGAAAAACTACAGGAGAGGACCATGAACGTGTATGGATAGACCCAGGTAATCCTGCTTAAATTGACCTTGGGTTTTAAAACATGTGGAGCAGAAAAAACGTCTGAAGCAATCAGGAATGAAATAAAGTAGGAGCTTGAAATAACCCCTTCCAGCAAACAACCTTTTTTTTTTCCCTTTGATGAAAAAGAGAGGCAAACGTGTAATGGGTGATAGGTGTCTGTGTGATATACCTCGTGAAATGAGAGCGGTGAGAGAAGAGATGGCAAATTAAAAGCATTCGCTGCTGAGTTGGCTGCTGCGACCTCTAACATCTGGAGGGAGCTTTAATGCAGAATGATGAAATCTCTCTTTAAGTTACACACCAAAGATGGCTGCTGTTTTGAGGAGACAGACCCAGCAGCAGACACTATCCATTTAACACAGACTACTGCTTTTGTTGCTAGGCTACAAAGGGGATGTACATTTATAAGCAAAAAAAAAAAAAGTATCTTGTTGTGATTTACTTTAGCCATCATTCAATTTGTTTTTTATTACTACAGTAGGAAAAAAGCATATTGCAGGCAAGGATTTTTAAATTTAAATGCATATTTACCAGCTGCTCTGAGGAAGAAAAACTTGGCAAGTGGCTTTGCTAGCATTTGGTGCAAGTATCTTGATGAGACCTCCCTCGCTCATCAGCTGTGCTGCTTCTTTGAAGCAAACAGTGCAAATAGAGGAATACCGTTGCCTAAGGACCCCAATAAGGCTGATAGGTGCTGTTTTGCCATCCTGTGAAAATGATTTCTTCTAAAAAAAATCTACTACTGCTTCTCATTTAAACTAATTATACCGGCTTGATTGACATACCTGGAGAATGTGCTCTGTACTCTTCTTTACCAGAACAATTGAAATATGGGTAGTCACTGGGTTTGACTTTGCACTGTTACCCTGCTGATGTGTTGTAGTTTTAAAGTAGAATAGGTCGCGTTTTACAAGCAGGGCGGTGGTGGTGGGTGTTTCTCCCAGAAAGGAAAAATCTGAGGTTTCTTTGTTTGTTTATTTGTTTTTTGGGCAGAGAAGTCTCCCAGAAAGGTTATGTTTTATTTAAAGAATAAAAAGACCTAACAGGATTCTTAAATATTTCTCTGTCAAAGCGCCATAGAAAATGCTTGAAAAGAACTAAGCTTAGCAAAAACAGTCAAGTAGTCATGGTTGCTTCAGTTTATAAACATTTCAGAAGAAGAGAGATGCCCCTCTCCCCTTTTATAGCAGCACTTACCTCAAACTGAAGATTTTCCAGCCTACATCTCTTGTCCTAGAACAGGGTGTTGAGTGTTGGACATCAGACTGTTAGGGCACAGCTGTGAAGAATGGAGATCTGGGAGCCCAGATGTTACAGCTGCTCTGCTCTCTCCCAGTGACTCTGTGCATGAGGCCTTTTCAACAGCGCATAGGTCTGGCTTTTGAACTGTTCTGTAGCCTATTGGAGTATGATAAGAAAGAGGTACTGTTGTTACCTTCTATTTTTAGTGAGTTTTAAAAGCAAAATGTGACTGCAGTCTCCTTTTCCAAAAAGAGGCCACTTGGCTGCTTCTAGAGGATTTTGGGAATTGTGTTTTGGCCTAAGTGCCTTTATTTCACCTGGAGTTAGGTGTCTAAGTTCTGGTAAAGGCTAACATATAAGTGAAACTTCCCTTTTCAGCATTCGTGTAGGCTAGTTTACCAGCTACTTTACTAACTCTTGTACAAAGGCTGTTTTGAATCATAGGTTCAAGCTCACAGTGTGTCCTATCTTGTGTAAGAAGGTTGCAGGTTTCATTTTGGAAGTTGGGCACCAAGAAGTGTGGTGTTGCTGACTTCTTTATCACATTTTTTTTTTCCTTGGTGTCATTCAGCTCCCCCAGCTTGGTTTTTGCTGACTTTCCCAAATTGCAGGCAAGAAGGTAAAAGGATGTTCTGTCACTAGCAGGGTCTCTTTTTGTAGGGGAAGGTACAGAAGGCTGTAAACTGAGCTCCAGCCAGTGTGAAAACAAAAAGTAACAGAAAATTCTTTATAGAAAGTGAAGCAGCTGTTAACTTCATCTGGTAGCAATCTAAGGATGCTTGCCAGAGGATCCCCATCCAGGAGAATTCTGGCTTCTATATCTGTTCGGAAAAAATATTTCTGGGGTGGTTCCCGGGTTAGTTTCTCTTACAGAGAGATGATGGTATCACGCTCCCCAGCAACTAAAAAGTTCTTTCTATCCTTTAGCTGTTGTAAAAATGCCCTTCTAATAAACAGAGTACTGACAAAAGCTGTTTTTCCTCTCTCATGAATGAATGTTGTGACATTAGAGATGCTGCCCGACTCAGAACAATAATTACAGCTTTTAAAAATGTGTATTTAGATCAGATATGGAATTCACAGTTACATCAGTAAGAAATCTCTGTTGTACTACTCCCAGTTTCAGTTTATATTCTGTAGAAATTACTGATACTTGATGAAGTTTCTCATTTGCGGAATGGATTTTGTGCAAATAACATACAAAAGTATAAATGGTTCCAGTGAAGGCAGAAAATCTGCTTTAATGATTTTGGTGCTGCAGAGTGAGGTTACGTTGTCCAGGATTTCCCAAAAGAGATGATCGTGCACCCCTGGTCATGCAGTCGTATCTAGGTCCTTGTTTTGGGAGTCTTTTCAGTGCAGTATTAGTAGCAAGTACAGTTTAATCTTTGTTAAAAACCTCAACTTTTGCTTGCAACCACATTTCTTTTTACACATGCTAAAATAAATTATCAAATATCTGTGTTGCTCAAAACTGAATAGTTTGTTGCTCTCTGAAATACAACATTGCCACACTTTTGGCTATTGCTTCAATTTGAACGGTGGTTAGAGTGTTCAGTTTCATGTTTAAAAATGCAAACTTTGCAAAAGAACAGCTGAGAGCTGAATTCCTGACTACTCCTGAATCAGCGTTTTGTAGATTTGTCGCAACTGTTGTTCTGTTGTTAACCTTTAAACAAAGTTTAAAGTCTTCTGCTGCTGCTGCTGATTCTGAGGCAAAGCTAAACGTAGCCTTTGTACTAAAACTGTTTATTAGACTTTATGCTGTTTCTTATGTATTTATTTTTAGGAGAGGCCATTCATTTTTCAGCTCCCTCCCCACTGTGTTAATGGTAGTATTAAGCACTAGAAGTAGCAGATGATTCCATCTGAACAGAGAAAGGACAACAAACCTGAGTGTGGTTAATACTGGGAGTTTCGACCCAGATCAGAATATCTTTTTGGCTGAAAGTACAGGCTGCAAAACGTATAAAAGCAGTATTGTTTTAAAATATTGTTGTAGAAGGTTATTAAAAACATGGAATTGAGGTGTCTGTCTGGATAAAATTAGACCTTCTTTTAGTCCGTGATACATGTACGAAAAATCTCCTTATTCTGAAAAGTCAGTAATCAAAAACACAGGTTCCCAGGCATGTGCTGCAACATTGGAGGTGAAGCACGACAAAAAAGCACAAGCCAGTACCATGGTTTTTAGTTTGTTTCATTTTCTAGGGCTGGGAGAGGATGGCGGAGAGAGATGAGGAGGCAGCAGCAGGGAGACTAAGGGAGAGAAGGGGAGAGGAGAGGACAGCAGCAAAAGACTCTTGAAACCACCGGCAAGCGCAATCTCGCGCAGCCCTTTTCTCTGTGCAATCTGTGTTGGGGCATCGTCGTGCCTAATTCCTGGCCGTCTGCAGAGCCCACCTCTTCCCTGTGGTTTTGGCTGCACTTTTGGTGACAAGTACGTGACGTGTTGACGTGTCTGTTGACAGATTGTGGGAGCGCAGCAGGGAGCAGCGCTGCCCACGACAGCCGTCCCGGAGCGCAGAACAGGGTTCAGCTGCTGTCCTGCACGGATACCCTGCTCCGGAGGCTCCGCAGTTCGGTGATAACAGGCAGGCGAGAGAACACAGTCAGTTCTTAATTACTGGTTTAATTTACTTGGGTAGGATATTACTTCAGGGTTTGCAAGCCTAGGGAGTTCTATCAGAAACTTCATTATAATCTCAGTGTTCAGAGATTTGTGGTATTTGAAATGGTGAAGATTTGCTTTTTTTTTCCTTTCCCCTTTCTTGCTATGTCTTTTCCATGGTAGATGTGACTGTTTAGATGTGTTGTCAAGTATTGTTTGTCTTTTACCCTTTTCAGCAGTGGTGGCCCTCCTAGATTGTGAATGTGACTTCAGTGGCCTTTCCAGCTGTTCATTCGGCCAGCACAGTCTCCCCGTGCAGCTGTGTGAAACTCTATTTTCTTTCTTAGCCCCCACAAGAAGATGAAGGCATGTTCACAGCAAGGGTAGACTTATATTGAAGTAGCTTATATTATACAGAAGACTGTCTTTTCATTAGATGTTGAAGTAATCTTAATTTTAAAATTTCTGGGCTTTAAGCCCTACAAAAACATAGCTGTATTAGCTCAGCCCCCTTCTCTGTAGCTCTTTTAGCATCTTTGAAGTATCATTAGGAAAATTTGTCATATGTTCACAATGTTGCAGATTGTTGCATTATGTAATCTGCCTTTTGTTGAAGCGTGGATTTAGGGAAACAACATTTGTTAATGCAATTTGTTGCCTTTGTGGTTTTTTGTTTTGTTTTGCAATGCCAAAGATTTTAATTGGATTTTGTTAAATATTTCCTTTGCCACTCTATAACACCTCTTCGAGCATTTCTGGAAGTATTTGATTTCTCCTTCCCTTAAAACAACATGTTCAGCAAACACTACTTCATCACTCAAATAAAGCAAATTTTTGTTCAGCGCATCATTTTTTAGTATAGCTGCTTATTAACAAAATCCTTTTTTTCTTTTTTTTCTGTTTTTTCTTTTTTGCATCTATCACATCCTGAGATATTTGTGCCCTCAAAAAACATGTTATATATGAATGTTTGGAGAAACAAGCATGGAAATATATATTCTGTAGATATCTAAGTTCTTGCTTTTTACTTAAATGGACAGCAACCTCATTTAAACAGTAACCGACATCATCTGCTTCCTAGTACACACTTGCTCGTTTGCAGCTCCGTTCTGCAGGATGTTCAGTGTTTGTGCTTCACTGTTTTTTTACTGTAAGTTTAACTGCTTCTCATCTTGCAGATGTAGAGACTCAAATGTTACAGGAATGTTTTGAAATGAGAATTCCAAAATGAAAATGATCATTTTTTTCTTCACAGTTTCTGAAGATGTCAGCAGATATACCATTAAATATCAATATTAAGGAGCCCCGATGGGATCAAAGCACTTTCATTGGACGAGCCAGTCACTTCTTTACTGTAACAGATCCCCGGAATATTTTGTTATCTGATGCCCAACTAGAAATGCAAGAAAAATTGTTCATGATTACAGGTATGACAGTTGGTCATTGTTACTGCTGGCCCAAATAAATCCATGTTGGTTTTAAGTAGATGGTTATATATTTGAAAGGAAATAGTTAAGACACTGTATTCATTGTATCACTCTTTCTTCCTATTATTTACCTGGAAACATTACCATATTCTCTAATAAATGAGGAAATGATGTCATGTGAGAACATCTACTATTACGTTAATAATACTATGACACTATAATGATACTATTAAGTATTCTGGAATGTGGAAAAAGTGACTGATTTTGCAAATAATTAGTATAACAGCAGAGTTGAAAGCTCTGACATGTTGCTCTGTTTGGGGCAAGTAGCTTCTTAAATATTTGCAAGATAAATTCTCAAAGTTTAATGCTAAAGTCTTTGAAAAGATTTTAGCTCCACAGTTCTCATACAGCTTTGAATAAACAGGACTCTGGTGTTGGAAGCATCAACTCAGCCAACATAATCACTGCTAGAAGTTTTGATTATTTTTATTTCAACAGTCCATTTAAAAGCCAAGGATCTACTAGATCCTTAAAAATAAAGCTGACTAGAATGCTAGGTTAATTTAGTATGAACATCCTCAAGATCTCTGATGCCATGTTTTTCATTGGAATTTGCAGTATTTTTAACAATTACGGTTTTTGCTGTTGTTTTGTTTTTTAACTTGTCCCAAGACAAGGTATCGTGGCACCGTGGGCTTTATTTGTATTCTTGACAAGCCCAGCACTTTTATATACACACAAACACATGCATACACAAGTGCCTTTCAGAACTGCTTTCTGGAATGTGAATCAAGGTACTTTAAAAATTCCATCATTGAAAGTTATATTGGGTATTTCTTCTAACCGTTTCCCTAGTCCCTGCTAACAAAGCATTATCTCACATATATGTTTTCTAGCATAAAGCCTATTAACAAAAGACATTAGCTTCCACTAAGGACTTCATCATACTGGTGAACTGAGGACTTTTGAGGAAATGGAAAGGGTCTGACAGGTGCTGGATGTACAACAACTATTAGACTTAAGCGTAGTTAATACTCTCTTGGCAGATAGAACATCCTAAATGCCAGATCACTAAGGTTAGAATTACCAGGTATCTCGTGCTCTTTGTCCTCACAAGGCTCTCCTATAGGGGATGGGATTTGGGACTACTCAACTTCCTTGGTTCAGTGAGGAAAAGTGGGATATTTGATGAAGGATTAGAGGGGGGCCAAGGACTTATCTCACAGCTACTTCTAGAGGAAATCACTAATCAGTACG